>NW_012267326.1:5424490-5428214 GCF_000151885.1 Dipodomys ordii
CCCCCCCCCGTGAGACTCTTATCTCCAATTAAACACCATAAAAAGCAGAAGTGGCACTGTTGCTCAATTGGCAGAGCCCTAACCTTGAGCACAAAAGCTCAGGGACAATACCCAAGCCCTGAGTTCAAGCCCCAGGACAGAAAGAATGAAAGAACGAGAGAGAGACAGAGAGAAAGGGAAAGAGAGAGAGAGGAAGAAAGAAAGAGAAGATGAGAGAAAGAAAGAGAGGGAGAGAGAAAGAAAGAAAGGAAAACAGTCCACCTGCCCATCATGGAGAGCAATTAAGAGTAGCTCAGTGGTTGAACATTTATCTAGCATTCACAAAGCAAAGCCAGGCACTGGTGGCTCACACCTGTAATCCTGGCTACTCAGGAGGCTGAGATCTGAGGATCAAGGTTCAAAGCCAGCCTAGGCAAGTAAAGTCTGAGGCTCTTTTGTTGTTGTTGTTGTTGGTTGGTTGTGGGGCCTGAACTCTGGGCCTGGGCGCTGTCCCTCAGCTCTTCAGTTCAAGGCTAGAGCTCTACCACTTGAGCCACAGCACCACTTCCAGCTTTTTCTACTTATATGATGCTGAGGAATTGAACCCAGGGCCTCACGCATGTGAGGCAAGCTCTCTACCACTAAGCTACCTTCCCAGCCCAGTCTGAGACTCTTATCTCCAATTAACCACCAGAAAACTGGAAGTGATGCTGTGGCTCAAGTGGTAGAGCACTTGCCTTGAGCTGAAGAACTCAGGGACAGAGCCCAGGCTCAGAGCTCAAGCCCTATAACTGACAAAAACAAAAAACAAAAACCTGGGTGCCAGCGGTTCATGCCTATAATCCTAGCTACTCAGAAGGCTAAGATCTGAGAATCCTGGTTCCAAGTCAGCATAGGCAGAAAAGTTCCCATGTGTCTCCTATCACCAATTAAGTACTCAAAACCAGAAGTGGCACTGTGGCTCAAAGTGGTAGAGCAGTATCCTTGAGCAAAAGAGCTCAGGGACAGTGCCTAGATGAGTTCAGGCCCCACAACCAACAACAACAGCAAAAAAACAAACAACAACAACAACAAAAAAACACTAAGGGCTGGGAGTGAAAAGAACTTGCCTTACAAGGGCTCATGTCTAAAATCCCAGCCAAGCTGGGCGCAGGTAGCTCACTCCTGTAATCCTAGCTAATCAGGAGGCTGAGATCTGAGGATCACGGTTCAAAGCCAGCCGGGGCAAGAAAGTCCGAGAAACTCTTATCTCCAATAAACCACCAGAAAACAGGAAGGGGCGCTATAGCTCAAGTGGTAAAGCACTAGCCTTGAGCTGAAGAGCTGAGGGACAGCACTCAGGCCCAGAGTTCAAGCCCCACGACCGACAAAAAAAAAATCCCAGCCAGCCACACCACAGGCAAAGATTAGGAAGACTGAGGTCTGAGATTAGTCCAGGTAGCTCAAGACCTAACTAAAAAGTAACTAAAGCAAAGAAGGGGTGTGTGGTTCAGATGGAAGTATGCCTATTTAACACGTGCAAGACCCTGAATCCAAATTCTAGTATCATCAAAAACAACAACAACAAAAACTTCATATCTGGCTGGGCATGGTGACTGGCACTAGCAGTCAGGAAAGAGAATCACCAGTTCAAGGCCAGCCTACTGTTACAACAGTAACACCTTGTTTCGGAAACAAAAAAAGGAAAACTCAGGATCCCTGTCCTTTGTCATCTTTATTCACGCATTATTGTATAGGCCTATGATTCTAACACTCTGGTGTTGAAGGCAGGAGGATGAAGAATTCAAGGCCAACCAGAGCAATGCATCATCATTAGCAGTATAAACCTTGGTAAGTTAAGTAACTCCATTTGCCCTGCAACTTCTGAACAGATGGCACTAAGATTAGACGACTACTATGGTGAAGGATTAAACTTTAAGGACTAGTATCACTTATTACTTCTTGATTAGATAACATTCTGGAAATAAAACTCTATAATAAGACAGCAGCAGTGATTTAAAGTGGTAGCATGAAAACATGTTGTGCAAATTAGTGGTACAGTAAAAGCAAACTCCTTACGTACACATGTTAATGATAAATGCTATTCCCAATGTTTTCCAAGTATGCTACTGTTTGAAGTGTATTACAAACATTATTGCCCATCATTCTCACAAGAATCAGAAAGGGTAAGTAGTACTATCTAAAAGATAAAACAGCTTGCTAAAGAGTCAGGACTTGGACTCAACTAGTACTCCTCAACTACAACACAGTGCCACCTCCCTGTTTCTGGAGCAGCTTCCTGTAATCCTCCTCTGGCTCAAGATAAAGAGACTCAACAGGTAAAAATCAAGCTGTGCCCTGCTTCTTCATTCTCTCCATATTTAAGTTTCGTATTGTTTCCTGTAGAGCACTGATTCAATTTCCATGCATATGTTGGATACATTATGGCACACAGCATCATGATAATCAGGACAAGAGTTCCAGCCTGTCACAGGTCTCACTTGTCATATAAAAAAGTAAGATGCCAATACACCAACGAGACAGTTTTTTTTGGCTTTGAATGATGTAAAATAAATCATATATCTTATGCCACCTGAAAGCTAACAAGTGCCATGTGACAAGAGCCACATCTGGGAACTCTAACTTAACTCTAACTTAAATCACTGCAAGGCTTTTGATTGGTTATGTGGAGGTGCCAGCAAGGTAAAGTGATTGGTCTGCTCCTCATCTCACGGAGAGCATCTTCTCCCCCACTTTAATGGGTCAAAGAAGAGAGAAGCTGTTTATCAGCTGCAGGGTCTGCTGGTTCTAAGAAAATGTTTATGCACACCTGTTCAAGACTACAAATTCTCAGAAACGTCAAGCAGTACCTGAATAGCAGAAAGACAAATCCAACTTTGAATCCTAGCTGTTAAATCTGGGCTCAAAACACTTTTTTGTGAAATAGTAAACATACTACATAATAAATCTCCTAGCAGAATCCTTAACACAAGTAACAGGCACAATACACAACGGTTCCCATCCTGTGGTTCTTCAAAACTCTACCTTTGGATTTAATTATTCAGCAATCCACATCACATTGAAAAACTAAAATTATCTTTAATCATTCTCCTTACTCTCACAGACTGACTAGATATAAATTAAAAAACAATTTAAAGGGCTGGGAAGGTGGCTCAGTGGTAAAGCGCCTGCCTTGCATGCCTGAGGCCCTGGGTTCGATTCCTCAGCACCACATAAGCAAAAAGAAAAAAGCCGGAAGTGGCACTGTGGCTCAAGTAGTAGAGTGCTAGCCTTGAGCTAAAGAGCTGAGGGACAGCGCCCAGGCCCAGAGTTCAAGCCCCACTACTGGACCCAAAAAAAAAAAAAACAAACAATTTAGATTAATTCAATAAACATTTTGCTGTGGTCAATAAAAATTCCAATGGTCACCAACAGTTTCTATGTTCCAGGAGATCAAAGCCCTACTAGACCAAGGTTATTAATAAATATAGAATATGTCTTAGAGTGCTCGCCTTGAGCTGAAGAGCTGAGGGACAGTGCTCAGGCCCAGAGTTCAAGCCCCATGACCGACAAAAAAAAAGAATATGTCCTATAATTAAATTGTTAAATGAAGATTTAACTCTTTAAATGAAGAGCTCTTTAAATTCACTTTTTAAATTAAGATTTACTGGGGCTGGGAAGGTGGCTCAGTGGTAGAGCACTTGCCTTGCATGCTTGAGGCCCTGGGTTCAATTCCTCAGCACCACATAAGCAAAAAGAAAAAAGC
>NW_012267326.1:5428844-5434407 GCF_000151885.1 Dipodomys ordii
CTACTCAGGAGGCTGAGATCTGAAGATCTCAGTTCAAAGCCAGCCTAGGCAGCAAAGTCCATAAGACTCTTATCTCCAATTAAATCAGCAAAAAAGCAGGAAATACCCTTAAACACAAACACACAAGGGCAGTGCCCAGGTACTAGGACGGACACATACCCCTTCAAATTACAAATTGTAATTTATAATTTGTTATAGTATAAAATACACAGGATGCTGTTCACTCATACCTGTAATCCTATCTTCTCAGGAGGCTGAGACCTGAAAATCACAGTCCAAAGCTGGCCGGGGCAGGAAAGTCTGTGAGACTCTTATCTCCAATTAACCACCAAAAAACTGAAAGTGGCACTGTAGCTCAAATTGTAGAACACTTGCCTTTAGCTCAAGAGCTCAGGGGCAATGCCCAGGCCCAGAGTTTAAGCACCACAACCACACATAAAAAAGACAAACAACAAAAAAATAGCATCAACTAATTAAACTAAAGTATAATTCAGTTAATAAAAATGTTTCTCACAAGTCAACAAATTTCGATGATAATCAAACTCAGCTACAACTGGGCTAATAGTTTCAAATTGAACACTATTTATCATTTAAAAAAAAAAATAACCACCAGCCCAGCACTGGTGGCTCACTCCTGTAATTCCAGATACTCAGGAGGCTGAGGCTGAGATCTGAGGATTGTGGTTCAAAGCCAGCCAGGGCAGGAAAGTACATGAGACTCTTATCTACAATTAACCACCAAAACGTCAGAAGTGGAGCTGTGGGTCAAGCGATAGAGTGCTAACCTTGAGCATGAAAGCTCAGGAACAGTGCCCAGGTCCTGAGCTCACTGACCCTACCAATATGATGGCCACACTGCTTGGGAGGCTATGTGAGGAATATTGCATTTCAAAGCCAGAACAGGCAAAACTTAGAGCAACTCTACCTCAAAGACACATCAGGTATACTGACATGTCCTTACAGTCCCAATTATTCAGCAAAAGAAGGTAGGAGAATCAAGGTCTAAGACCACGCCAGGCAAGAGTGCAAGTCTCTGTGTCTAACAGAAACGAAAAGCACAACAATGGGAAAAGGGCAATACTTGACTTGAACAGTGCATTATTTGCCTAACAAATAAGTGCAAGGCTGAGTTCAATCCCTAGTACTGCCAAACATACATACCTACTAACATAAAAAGCATCAAACAGAAACAGAAAACTATGCCCTCCATTGATAGCTATGTTACTTCTCTGAAATGACCTTTAGTTTCATTGTGTGTGTTTATGTGTATGTATATATATATATATATATATATATATATATATATGTATCTTGAGGTTTCCTACTTCCTATAACTTGATAGAAGCTAGTTTTGATTTTTGTGTTTTTTTTGTTTTTTTTGGTTTTGTTTTTAAGAAGCTAGTTTTGTTTTGGGGCTTAAAAAGCAATTTCCAACATATATTGCACCAATACTCGATATTCAACATTGTGTTGAAGGAGGGGAGGCGGCTGCACAGTACCCTGAGTTAATAATACCTTCGGGGGGGCTGGGAAGGTGGCACAGTGTTAGAGCACTTGCCTTGCATGCATGAGGCCCTGGGTTCAATTCCTCAGTACCACATAAGCAAAAAGAAAAAAGCCGGAAGTGGTGCTGTGGCTCAAGTGGTAGAGCGCTAGCCTTGAGCTGAAGAGCTGAGGGATAGAGCCCAGGCACAATGAAGAGACTGTAGATTTCTTTTCTTTGTTTTTTTTTGGGGGGGGAGGTCCGGTCGTGGGGCCTGAACTCTGGGCCTGAGCACTGTCCCTCAGCTCTTCAGCTCAAGCCTAGTGCTCTACCACTTGAGCCACAGCACCACTTCCAGCTTTTTTCTTTTTGCTTATGTGGTACTGAGAAATCGAACCCAGGGCCTCAGGCATGCAAGGCAAGCGCTCTACCACTGAGCCACCTTCCCAGCCCGAGACTGTACATTTCTTTCCTGGATGTAATTAAACAGCTCAGTAACCAAGAGAATGTCTTATTAATTTAAGCCTAATTTCAATATACCTTACAATACTTAAAAAAAAAATTTAACACAAGATTTAAAATTTAAAAATACAGAATGTCAGATTTAATGAAAGATTTGGGGAACACTAAATCCTAATATTTTAATTTGCAAGTGAGAAAGATGAGGCTTAGATGACTCTAAAGGGGCAGTCAGTTTTAGTAACTGACACTGCCTGCCAATCAGAAACTTCTATTGCTGTCTTATATGTAATGCTAACATTAGAGGCAGTGACTACATATGTATCTTACTTGACAATGAGTCCAACTAATCTATATTGCTGAGTTGTTTTGTGCTAACTCAAGAATATTAGATACAATTCTTTAGTAACTGCTAACCCCCATCTTATTTTTTTGTGGGGGTGGGGGAAGCAGCAACATATAGAGTAAGAGTAAGAGTACTCTCTCTGGATGAGGCTGCACTATTTTGAATCCTGATTTTGTCTCTGACTGCATAACTTATAGCACTTTACTTAACACTTGTCTATTTGCTGATCTTTATGGTGATAAGAATATACAAGCAATTCTTACATGACTAATATATGTAAGTGTATTACCTTAGAGGGTATCACTATTTTCCTTAGGAGTTTTGTTATCAATCATGAGAAAGTAATCAAGATATGGAGAAACTGCACTTAAACGTAGATATTAAAGCTGGGCACAGGTGGCTCACGCCTATAATCCTAGCTACTCAGGAGGCTAAGATCTGAGTATTGTGGTTCAAAGCCAGCCTGGGCAGGAAACTCCATGAAACTCTACCTCTACCAAACAACTCAAAGGGGAAAAAAAAGCCGGAAGTGGCACTGTGGCTCAGGTGGTAGAGTGCTCACCTTGAGCAAAAGAAGCTCAGGGGTAGTGCTCACACCCAGAGTTCAAGCCCCAGGACCAGAAAAAAAAAAAAAAGTAGCTATTAAAATATATAGGGAGGTTGGGAAGGTGACTCAGTGGTAGAGCGCTTGCCTTGCATGTATGAGGCCCTGGGTTCGATTCCTTAGCACCACATAAGCAGAAAAAAAAAGCCAGAAGTGGCTCCATGGCTCAAATGGTAGAGCGCTAGCCTTGAGCTAAAGAGCTGAGGGACAGCGCCCAGGCCCAGAGTTCAGGCCCTCTTACCGGACCCAAAAAATAAAAATAAATATATAAGGGGAAGAAAAAAAGGAGAGGAAACTGTGGGATGAAGAGGATCAAAGCATATTACATACATATATACATATATATATATATAAATACATATTCTAATGAAACCTATCAAATGCTATTTGAAAAAATGGAAGGGAGATGAGGAAGGGAAATAAGGTGAAGAGTTGAACTGTTTAAGCACACTGTGTGCATGTATGGAAAATCACAATGAAGTTCCCTCATATCACAAGCCCAAAAATAAAATTCAAAACTGTATTATAATCAATTGAAGAAAAAACAAAGGCGTATTAATATTAATTCTTAGACACAGTCTTGGGCCACCACACCATGACATTTTTTGTCAACATGCAGTTGTACATTTTTTTGTTGTTGTTGTTGGTCGTGGGGCTTGAACTCTGGGCCTGGGCGCTGTCCCTCAGCTCTTCAGCTCAAGGCGAGCGCTCTTACCATTTGAGCTACAGCGCCACTTCCGGTTTTCTGGTGGTTTATTGGAGATAAGAGTCTCACGGTCTCTCTTGCCCGGGCTGGCTTTGAACAGCAATCCTCAGATCTCAGCCTCCTGAGTAGCTAGGATTACAGGCGTGAGCCACCAGCGCCCGGCTCAGTTGTACATATTTTGGAGTGCAGTATGAGTTTGATACATGTATATAGTGCGACCTGATTAAATCAGGGTCACAAGCATTTCTATTCTCTCAAGTTGCTCCTGTAGTCCCAGCTACTGAGACAGCAAAGATAGGAGGATCTCTTGAGCCCAAAGGCTCGAGACCAGCCTGGGAAACATAGTAAAACCCTGTCTCTTTAAAAACTAAAATTACCTGGGCTTGGAAGGTGGCTCAGTGGTAGAGTGCTTGCCTTGCATGTATGAGGCCCTGGGTTCAATTCCTCAGTACCACATAAACAGAAAAAGCCAGAAGTGGCCCTGTGGCTTAAGTTGTAGAGTGCTAGCCCTGAGCTGAAGAGCTGAGGGACAGCGCCCAGGCCCAGAGTTCAAGCCCCACGACCAACAAAAAAAAAAACCAAAAAACTAAAATTACTGTCACCCCACTGTATTGTAGAAAATTAACTATAGCACACTTCTAACTTTTTTTATTTTCAGATACAAGGGCTTAAATTCAGGGCCAGGGCACTCTCCCTTAGTTTTTCTCGCAAGGCTGGCACAATACCACTTGAGCCATAGTTCCCCTTCTAGTTTTCATTTTGCTGGTTAAATAAAGTGTTTCATTGACTTTGCTGCCCTGTCTGGCTCCTCAGATCTGTCTCAAGTAGCTAGGATTAGAGGAATGAGCCACTAATGCTCAGCCTTTCTCTCTCTCTCTCTCTCATTCTCTCACTCTCTCCCTTCTTTCTTTCCTTCCTTTCTTTCGTTGTTTTGAGACAGTCTTCCTGTATAGCCCAGGCAGTTAAATAATAGTCCTTACAGGGATAATTTATGAATTAGATCCTACTTAAAATACATGCCTAAGGCCAGGCACTGGTGGCTCACGCCTGTAATCCTAGCTACTCAGGAGGCTGAGATCCGAGGATCGCAGTTCAAAGCCAGCCCGGGCAGGAAAAACCGTGAGACTCCTATCTCCAATAAACCACCAGAACACCAGAAGTGGCACTGTAGCTCAAGTGGTAGAGCGCTTGCCTTGAGCTGAAGAGCTGAGGGACAGCGCCTAGGCCCAGAGTTCAAGCCCCACGACTGACAAAAAAAAAAAAAAAACATGCATAAGAAGCTTACTTTTAGCTTGCCTTGCATGCATGAGGCCCTGGGTTTGATTCCTCAGCACCACATAAGCAGAAAAAGCTGGAAATGGTGCTGTGGCTCAAGTGGTAGAGCACTAGCCTTGAGCTGAAGAGCTGAGGACAGTGCCCAGGCCCAGAGTTCAGGCACCATGACTGGCAAAAAAAAAAAAAAGAAGCTTACTTTTAGTATTTAAAACAAACTTTACTGAAACCTATACAAAATGGCTTTCTTTCAAGGAAGATTACCTAAAACTCACAAAGGCCTTGGGTTCCTTCCCCAGTGGAGGAATAAAAGGAAGGAGGGAGGGCTGGGAAGGTGGCTCAGTGGTAGAGCGCTTGCCTTGCATGCCTGAGGCCCTGGGTTCGATTCCTCAGCACCACATAAGCAAAAAGAAACAAGCCGGAAGTGGCACTGTGGCTCAAGTGGTAGCGCGCTAGCCTTGAGCTGAAGAGCTGAGGGACAGCGCCCAGGCCCAGAGTTCAGGCCCCACGACTGGACCCAAAAAAAGGAAGGAGGGAGGAACTTTGTTTAAACACTAATATTTGTTTATTTATTTATTTTGGGTCCGTTCGTGGGGCCTGAACTCTGGGGCTGGGCGCTGTCCCTCAGCTCTTCAGCTCAAGGCTAGTGCTCTACCACTTGAGCCACAGCGCCACTTCCGGCTTTTTTCTTTT
>NW_012267326.1:5436692-5438855 GCF_000151885.1 Dipodomys ordii
AAAGGAGGAGGCTACAATGCTTGATAAGAAATGTACTCATTATCCTGCCCATGTAATTGTAACCCCTCTGTACAGTATTTTCACAATTAAAAAAAAAAATATGCTTCTCCAAAGCTGGAAGAAAAGCTTCCTCCAAAGCTGAAACTTCATGAAAAGTATTGAAAGTATTAAACTTCTGCCTTATATAACTCGACACCAGCTAGAGCTTTCTGAACAATTAAGTTCATAAAAAGAAATTAAAAAGGGGAAATTTAATCTATTCTAAGTATGGAGGAGCAAAGGAGTCTGAGCTTCTAAGTACACTTAGTCTTTATGTTTGACCCAGTGTCAAAGAGTACTTAAAAAAAAATAAACACGGGCAACCTCAGTACACATTATGTATCAAGAAGTAAACAAAAAGTGTCACCGTTGCTTTCACCACAAGCGATCCCTAACCATCCATATAATACCCTATGCACAACAGTAATGGTAGAGAATTTATTAAATGAAAAAAAAACCTAATCAATGAATTAAAAAAAAGGTAAACCCAAGGTGTGCTGGCACAAAGGGAAAAAAAATCATCATTCTTATCTTCACAATGACAGTGTCTGCTGTCTTATTTAACTTGGATTAATTAAACTACAATCAGTGACATCATAGAGTCTTAAGTCCATTTTATTTAGCCATTTTCTGGAACTTCTCTTCTATTTTGGGGTTTTGGTTGTTGTTGTTGTTGTTGTTTGCTTTTGGATCCTAATTTCTGTCTTATCAATATCAGTTATGTAAGCACTAATTCAAAATTTTAAAGAGTTCTGATAAATTTAGTTAAGATAAATTCATCACAAAATCATAGCATCGTCTTCATTTTACAACTATTAAATCATTTAATCTTTCCCAAAATCCCGAGGCAAACATTATTATTTTTACATTTTCATAAAAGATGAAGGAAAAAAAATTGAAGTTTACAGATAGCACAAGACTTGCTTAAGATCATAGAGCTTGTGACAGGGCCTTAACTCAAATCCAGGCTAATCCAAAGCACTAGGTGCTTTTGATCACATTACAAAGGAAGGTACAAAGCTAATTTTTCAACTAGCTCTCCATCATTTTATGTATTCTATACGTCAGTAGCAGTTCACAAAAAAGAAGTAATATCTTTCTAATCACTCCTATTAATGTGGACTCTGTCAAGTAGCATGTCTTTGTTTTTGTTTTTTGCTTTCAGATGTATAAAAAAAGTCTTCAGATATCAATAGACATGCTTTAAAATATGTATTTCATAAGCAAAACTCCAGCATCTTGCATGCAAAAAAATAAAGAAATTTTGCCTGTATAAATGATTCAGGAGCTGAACCTGAAAAGCTGTGAACCTGAAGTAATTCTCCCTAGATAAACCCTCTCCACACCCACACCCACCCCCAGTCAATAAAGACAACAACACAACGGAGAACTGAGGAGGTACAAAATAAGGAAAACTGAGACATTCGGCCATTTCTCATTATGCTATCCATCCGGCTGATGAACGAAACTAGAACGGTGTACCACACAGACCCTTCCAAAATTCATGATCACTGACAGCCAAAAAGGCCATTGCAACAGGGGCACACCGAACCCTCCCTCCCAAAACGCTGCATCTAATAAGGACCACCTATCCCGACCACCAGTCAATTTACAGTCAGCAATTAAATATTAACGGCCCAGGAGCGCTCATCGAGAGCCTCCCCGGCCGACTTCTGTGAAGAAAGAAAAAGACTGTCCTCGTTTTCTAGGGGGCCACTGAGCATGCCCCTCGGGTGGGCTGCCCATTCCGTCTCTCCCAGGGAAGGCGGACGGGCCGCCCTCCGCACCCCTGGGAGCCGAGGCCTGAGGGTGGCCGGGTGCCCTTTTCCCCCTCCCAGCTGTCAGCGACAGGTCGGGAGGCGGGGCGCGGCCGGGCTGGGCCGGGCTGGGCCGCGCCGGGCCGTCCGCACAAAAGAAGGGGAGCGAGCGAGCCGGTAGGAGGACCGGCCCCCGAGCCGGGGTGGTTCGGGGTGGGGCCGGGAGAGGTGGGGGGCGCTTACCCAGCAGCAGCACGTTCTTTCCCGCCGGGAGCTTGGAGCGCGAGCGCGTGGAGACCTCGCTGAGGATGCAGGACCTAACGGGGAGCAAGGCGCAGGCTGAGGCCGGGGACCGGCGGGTCCGGCG
>NW_012267326.1:5438905-5478203 GCF_000151885.1 Dipodomys ordii
AGCGGCCGGCCCGGCACGCGCGCGCGCGCGCGGGTATCCCGGACACGTCCGCCGGGCGGGGAGAACCCACGGGGACCCGGGAGGGGTGGGGTGGTTACCAAAGATTCTGCCCGTCCTCGTCGTCGCCCGCTGCGGCGCCGCCACTGCCCGACGCCAGCTCGTGGGCCAGGGGGCCGCCAGAGTAAGCTGCGCCAAGTCCCGGCGGAGAGGAACCGAACGAGCCTACCCGCCCCACAGCCGCCATCTTGATCGGGAATCACACCACTCCCAGCCGGGCTGAATGAGCAAGGCGGCGGCGGCGGCGGCGGCGGCGGCGGCAGGGGGAACCCGGATACGGTCGCTCGCCGAACGGAGAGGGTGGAGCCTGTAGGGGCGGGGCTGGCGGTTCGCTCGGCGCATGCGCCGCTCTGCCGCAGGGTTGCGCTTGCGCGGGGGGGGGGGGATGGCATTCCTGTTGGGTAGGTGCTTCGATGTTGAAGCGCGTCCCTCCGGGTTCCGGCAGCCGCCGGTGCGGCGGTGCGGGCAGGTTGTGTCAGGTGAGCGGCGCTGGGTCCCACCCTTCAGTCCAGTCGGGAATTCCTGCAGTCTGTCACCGTGGCCCTCCACTATTAGCGCGGGGGGTCTGCCTCACCCCGAGGTAGACCCGACCGGTAACGGCGTACCGGTGCTCCTGGGTTTCTGGGCTCCCCCGCTCCCCGCCTCTGGGTTCACTGATGGCGACATGCCGCCCAGAGCTCGCTTCGGGTGGTCGTGTTTAGTCTGAAATGCTCCGCGAGAGATTGGAAACGGCCCGTTCGCCCCCCCCCCCGGTTTATTGCAAGCCTGCAGGACCCGAGATCCGAAGCTAGCTTCCAGGAACTCTTCCGCTTAGACCGTAGCTGGCACGGGCACCGAGCACCTGGGCCCCCAGCACCCTTTGTTCCGCCCGTGCGCGTTTTCGCCAGCGTAGCTCCTGAAGATCCCTGGCTAACGCGCTCCCTGCGGGCCGCGGCGGCGCGGTGGGAAAGCACAGCGCACAATACGGTCGGCTGTACTTGAACACTGCGCTTCGAAGTCTGAGTTCAGGACCAGCTTGGCCAGTACACTGGTCAGGTAGCCTTAGGCGCCTCTCTTGAGTCTCCAGAAGGTTTTTATCTGGAAGATCAGGGGGGGAAAGAAAGAATAACATTTGTGTAAAAGGCTTGGAGCTAGGATTAGAAATCTCAGCTGTGCCAAACAATATTCATCACTAATGACCATTTTTCCTTGACCTTTCAAAGTTTTAACATCCGGGTCTGGGAAGGTGGCTCAGTGGTGGCTCAGCATGCCTGAGGCCCTGGGTTCGATTCCTCAGCACCACATAAGCAGAAAAAAGCCAGAAATGGTGCTGTGGCTCAAGTGGAAGAGCCACTTCAGCCTTGAGCTGAAGAGCTGAGGGACAGCGCCCAGGCCCAGAGTTCAGGCCCCACAACCAAAAAAAACAAAACAAAAAAACTTACCATCTGGCCAAACTCCTGCAGCTAAAATTCTTCATTTTGTTACGATTAAGGAAGGAACCAAACCCTCCTCTCCCCGCTTACCCCCAACCCTCTTGCAGTCAGTCTTGGGCTTTTCTGTGTTGCCAAGTACTCTGGGAATCCCCCAAGTCACTGTTTTCCCTCCGTGATTTTTTTTTCCTCAGAGCATTTCCCCCTCAATATTGTTCATATGCAGAGTTGCCATTCCATTTGGTATTGGCTTGTTCTGAGGAGTTTTCACGTTTATCATAGTTACCTTTGACTTTAAGATACCCAAGTACACACTTTAAGCTGAGGTCAAAGTTGGTTTCTGTGGTTTTATAATATCCCTATCCAGCATTCTTCTATGGCTGATAAAAAAAATTGTAATTTATGAATGTCTAGAATATGCCAGTATTTTTTGTGGTGACATGCTGTTTTCAACCTTTGAAAGTGCAGCAAAATTAGGTAACCTACCCCAGAACACAGAGCAGAGGCTTATTCAGAAGATTTTGGCTTCTCTGTCAAATGCTATAGGTGAAATCATGTTAAAATAAATGCCCTGAAAGCTAGGTGCCATTATGGAAAACGGCTTCTGTGAAAATCTCTACAAGAATAGAGAGAGAACTTATGTAAGAAAGCTATAAAAGGAAAGACTTAAAAAAGAAGAAAAAAGGAAAGACTCAGCACTCCTTTGGAAATTTTGTTTCATAAATACTATTCAGTATTAAGGTACTGTAGTTCTCATATTGTGATTACTTTTTCTTGCCCAATTTTTAATTTTATTGTGAAAATACTGTACAGAGGGATTACAGTTACATGAGCAAGGTAATGAGTACATTTCTTATCAAGCATGGTTGCCTCCTTTGTTTTTCCCCTACCATCCCTTCCCTCCCACCTTCACAACTACACTCCCTCCCCCTCCCGCCCAATTTTTATATCTAAAGTCAACAGCTATTTTATTTTTAACAACTGCCTTATTCTTCAGCTACATAGATATCTCTGCCATTAATTCTCACTAGCTCTCAAATTCTTGTGACAGTTATGTAAAACTCCTAATTGAGTATTCAGTCTAATAACTTTATCTCCTTTCTGGCCAGCCCTAATCTGAATTGGTTGCTCTGTATTCCAAGATCCTATCTCTTACTTATGTATGTATGTATATATGTCAGTCATGGGGCTTGATCTCTGGGTCTGGGCACTGTCCCTGAACTTTGACACTCAAGGCTAGCACTCTACTACTTTGAGCCACAACACCACTTCAGGTTTTCTGGGAGTCAATCAGAGATGAGTCTCATGGACTTTCCTGCCCTGGCTGGCTTTGAACTGTGATCTTCAGATTTCACCCTCCTGAGTACCTAGGATTACAGGTGTTAGCCACCAGCACCCAGCTTAGTTCCTTATTTTAGTGGAGAACTTCCAACAATTTTATGAGACAAGTTACATGTAAATTTTTAGGGACCTGCTCAGTCAGAGTCCAGTCAAGAAAAAGATAACATCCTTAAGTGTTTTCTGGAACATTGTTAAGAGAAGAGACTAGCAATAGTAGGAACTATGAACCTGAAGAAAAAAGAGGAAGGTGTGTTCTCTAGAAACCAGAGAGCAGGAGCCATAGGAAAGAGATGTCCAACAACATCTGCAACCATCAGCAAAATAACACAGCAGCAACCTCTCTTTATACCCACTGGCCTCCTGTCAGTGTTGCATTTAGACCAGACCCAACAGAAGAAGGGCATGAAAAACCGAGTGAAGCAATTCAGACAGGTCTAGCTTCAAGACAAAGTAGAACAGAGGAAGAACTGGAGGGGCAAACAAAAGGTCCAGCACACCTTGTACATTTGAAAGTAAATTTAATCTACCCTTACTAAATGTAAAAGTCAGGTTGCAGATGATCTTTACTTGAGTTTTTAAAAGCTTTCATCTCTCGTGTGTTGGCTTTTAATGTTGCCATTGAGAAAGCCAATCTGATTCTTAATCTTGAACTATGTATTCTCTTTTCTTTCTTTATAATTTATACCTTTGCAATTTATACCAATTCCCACTCACATATCTACTCAGCTTCCATTTTCTGCATTTTCATACTCTTCCCTCCTGCCAAGTATCAAGAATAATCCATAGTCTTATAGTAGAGCAATCTGTGCACTAGTCCTCTCTCCTGGTGTCAAGGATATTTTCCAACAATTGTCCTGTTGTTTTCTTTTATTTTGGGGGGGGGTCCAGTCGTGGGGCCTGAACTCTGGGCCTAGGCGCTGTCCCTCAGCTCTTCAGCTCAGGGCTAGCGCTCTACCACAGCGCCACCTCCAGCTTTTTTTTCTTTTTGCTTATGTGGTGCTGGGGAATTGAACCCAGGGCCTCAGGCATGCAAGGCAAGTGCTCTACCACTGAGCCACCTTCCCAGCCCCTGTCCTGTTGTTTTCTAAATAACTTTTTTATCTCAATTGGATTATTCCCATTAGCACATAAAATAATCTATCTTGAAGCAGGGCTAGGGGTAAAGCCCTCAATGGTAGAATATTTGTCTAGCTTTGGGCTCTAAGTTCAAACCATAGCCTTACCTCCCCCCCAAAAAAAAAATTCTTTTAACTCCATTCCTTCACTAATTACTACTACATGTTTTTTTCTCCTTAACACGAAAACTCTTTATAAAGAGTTGTCTTTGATATCTTAAATACCACTTGCCCTTTGCTCATATGACCCATTCCGAGTTTTCATTGCACAACTTTATAGATACTGCTTTTATCCTTGTCAGTGATTATCTTTTTTTTGGGGGGGGGGTCCAGTCATGGGGCCTGAACTCTGGGCCTAGGCACTGTCCCTCAGCTCTTCAGCTCAAGGCTAGTGCTCTACCACTTGAGCCACAGCGCCACTTCCGGCTTTTTTCTTTTTGCTTATGTGGTGCTGAGGAATCGAACCCAGGGCCTCATGCATGCAAGGCAAGCACTCTACCACTGAGCCACCTTCCCAGCCCAGTGATTATCTTTTGTTCCATCCAGTAGAAACTTTTGCAACTTTGTCTTTGACTCAGTTGATCATTCCTTCTGAATAACATTCAGTGGCTTACAGATACCAGATCCCCCTTCCCCTAATAGCTGTTCCTTGGCTGCTTTGCTAATACTCAAAGACCCTGAAGCTTATTCTTTGGCTTTGGTCCTTTTCTCTGTCTATATTCATTCCCTTAATAATGATGCTAGTCTCTTTATTCAGATTCCATGTAAAATCAGCCCACCACAGCTACAGGGTCTGTACCTGAAAGCTTACATCTTAAGCCAATGAGCCAAGGATGAAAAGTATCTTAAAAAATTGTCTTTAGACCTCGGGGAAGGTAGGGAGGGAAGGGATAGTAGGGGGAAAACAATGGAGGGGGTAAAAAAAATTGTCTTTGGGGGCTGGGATGGTGGCTCAGTTATAGAGTACTTACCTTGCATGCATAAGCAGAAAAAGCCTGAAGTGGTGCTGTGGCTCAAGTGGTAGAGCACTAAGCTTGAGCTGAAGAGCTGAGGGACAGGGCCCAGGCCCCATGACAGACACACAAAAAAAATGTCTTTGTACTGAACACATATAGACCCTTTTTTTGGGGGGGGGAGGGCATATTTAGTAAACAATATAACAACTATATATGGCATTTACATTTTACTAGGAATTAGTAATAATCTAGAGTTGATTTAAAGTGTATAGGAATAGCATGATGGTATATATCTGTAATCCCAGCATTTAGGAAGCTAAAGCAGGAAGATGGTAAGTTCAAGGCCAGCTTGGACTCTATAGCACCCTATTTTGAAATTTTTTCAAATAAAAATAAAGACTATTGAGGGATATGCAAAAGTTATAATCAGGGCTGGGAATGTGGCTTAGTGGTAGAGTGCTTGCCTCATATGCATGAAACCTTGGGTTCAATTCCTCGGTACCACATACACAGAAAAAGCCGCAAGTGGTGCTGTGGCCCAAGTGGTAGAGTGCTAGCCTTGAGCAAAAGAAGTTCAGGGACAGTGCCCAGGCCCAGATTTCAAGCCCCAGGACTGCTCCCCCATAAAAAAAAAAGTTATATATCAATACTACACCATTTTATATGGAGCACTTGGTATCAAAAGGGGTCCTCGAACCTGTCCTCCTCCCTGCTCACTTCAATGGATACCAAAGGATGTCTGTATATGATGACTTCTAAACTCCCCAGCCCAGAGCTCCATCTGGAACTCCAAATTAATGGGCTCAACTACTTGTTTTACATCTTCATTTGGATTTTTTAAATAAGCATTTCAAGCTCAATATACCCCAAACTAAACTGTCTAAACTTCCCCCACAAAAACTCCACTACAGTTTCCTCACCAACTCCTTCCTGCTCAGGGAAAAACCTGAGCCATCTGCTATTCTCTATTTTCTCTCGAACCACACATTGAATCCATGAGCAATCCTGTTGTCTATCGTCAATGTATATTTCATCCCTAGTATGAGCTATTATCCCTTGTCTGAATTACCTTTAAAAGCTCTTCAAAATGACATCAAATGTGATCATTTATCAATGTGCAGAGCAAGTCACTCTTCTCAAAATTTTACAGTGGCTCTTCATTTCAATCAGAGTAAAAGCTGAAGTCCTAGCAGTTATTTTTAGAGCTATAGAGGATCTGGCTCCATTGCACTGTCCCCTTCTTTGTATCTTTTGCTTTGAAGCCTTTATTCTAGATGTTTTATCTACCTTATAGAAAGCTATCTAGACAGTATCTTCCCTCTCTTTCAGCTGTATGCTTGCTCAAATCTCATTGAACCATGCAGCATTACAGCCAGAACTTTTACCCATTCCAAAGTCTCCTTATGTTGCTTGCCTCTCGCTCCTCCGGGCCTCATGCTTGCTAAGCAGGTGCTCTACTCCCCTGGTCCCTTTTGGCATTGGTTATTTCCAGAATATGATCTCAGTATATACTCCAGCTGGCCTGGACTTTGATCCTCCTATTTGTGCTTCCCTTTGTTCCTGGGATGAAAGGTGCACCCCACAGCTTGCTTGACATAGAATCTCTAGGACTTTATGCCTGTACTGGATTCAACCCATGATCCCCTAATTCTTACCTCCCAAGTAGCTTACAGTTTAAACCACTGTGCCAGGCACTTTTTTCTTTTAGTTTTATTTTTTGTCAGTCGTGGGGCTTGAACTCTGGGGCCTGGTGCTGTCCCTGAGCTCTTCAGCTCAAGGCGAGCACTCTACCACTTGAGCCATAGTGCCACTTCTGGTGGTTCATTGGCAATAACAGTCTCACAGACTTTCCTACCTGAGCTGGCTTTGAACCACAATCCTCAGATCTCAGCCTCCTTAGTAGCTAGGATTACAGGTATGAGCCACTGGTGCCTGGCCTTTTTCTTTTTATATCACTTGTTACACCTTTTTTGGGGGGGAGGGTCCCGTTGTAAGGCTTGGTTCCGGCCCTGGTATTGTCTCTGAGCACTTTTGCTCAAAGCTAACGCTTTACCTCTTGAGCTACAGCACCAATACAGGTTTTCTGATAGTTAATGGGAAATAAGAGTCTCACAGACTTTCCTACCCAGGATGGCTTGGAACCATGATCCTCAGATCTCCTAAATAGCTAAGGTTACAGGCATGAGCCACTGGTGCCTGGCGCATGATTTACTTAATATGGCATAAGATTTATTTGTTGATATTATAGCTCTGAAGATTTTTGTACTCTTTAGGAATATCCTCCAAGCACTTAGTGCCTGTAACATAGCAGATAATCAGTAAAGTTTTTGGAAGGTACAAAAAAGAAAAAGAAAAAGAATCTACCTCTGTCACCAGGATTCTAAAATTTCAAGATGGCATGTGTATGTGTGGATTTTTTTGTGTATGTGCCAGTGCTGGGGCTTGAATTAGGACCTGGGCATTGTCCCTGAGTTTTGTGCTCAAGGCTAGCACTCTACCACTTGAGCCTCAGCTTTACTTCCAGCTTTTTAATTGGAGATAAGTCTCCAAACTGTCTTCGAACCTTGATCCTCAAATCTGTCTCCTGAATAGCTAAGTCTACAGGCATGGACCACTGGTACCTATCAGGAGTTTTCTTTTATAATACTAAAACCATTTTAAAACAATCCTGTGAGAATGTATTACTCTGCTCCTTTGTTATTTCATTATAAGACTACAGATTTACTTTTTTTTTTTTTTTACCTGTCCTGGGGATTGAACTCAGGGCCTAGGTGCTGTCCCTGAGCTTCCTTTGCTAAAGGTTAGCACTCTACCACTTTAGCCTCAGTGCTACTTCTGGCTTTTTCTGTTTATGTAGTACTAAGGAATCAAACCCAGGGTTTCATGCATGCTGGGCAAGTGCTCTACCACTAAGCCATATTCCCAGCCCCAGATTTACTTTTCCTTTAAGGTTTTGAGCTTCCTTAGTAGTAGTACTGTTTTGCACTAGGGATATGCTCAGGTCCTACTGGGATATTGTGACGTGCCCCAGATAGTTTTGCTTTCTCAGCTTCTAATTTTCGGTTTCTAATTCAGCTAAACCTAAGAGACTTCGAAGAGGGAAATTGAACAGTAGCCAAACAGGCAGCTCCTCTACCCGCATCTATGTATCTCTTCTCTGCTTCTCTCCTTTTTTCTCTTCTTCCATCAGCTTCTCCTCTAATTCCATCAGCTTCCTGGAGGCCACAGTGGATTTACTCTGTACATCACCTTTATAATAACAATTAAAAAAAAACTTAAGAGTTCCCTGCACTCAGTCATTAAGCTGCATAAGATTTAATGCAATTTTTAATGCAAAATACCAAACCCTTAAGTAAAGGCAAGATCAGAAAAAAAAAAAAAGCAGGGGGGTTGTCAGACATAAGAGCTCTGCAGAAAATTAGTTTGGCTAGAAGGGGAACCTTCTGTAGGTCTATGGTAGGAGATACAGAACCACTTCCTCTCTCCATTGGGGATGCCTCCCTCTGTGTTTGGGAATGGAAACAAAACAGCCATCACTCAAGCTGCTTCCTCTTGTACCAGCTCTCACTGGCTGCCACCTGCAGGTTTTCAAAAAATACTGTGCCACCCACTGTGCCAAATGTTGGCAGTCAGGTGAAAGAAACCAAATCCAAATCCAAAGAAAAAATCCCGTTCAGGTTTGACTTTATGAGCATGTCAATTTAAATAGTCCTCAATTTAAATAGTCCTCTCCTACACAATATGTATGTCTTCTTTTGTGTTCTTGGTAAAAGTACCCTGATATTTGAGACAAATAATAATGCTAGAACTGATGGCATCCTTGTTTGCATTGTTTTCCAAAAGACTCAACTAGGGAAGGCAGCACTTCAAAGTGCTCATTCCCATTTTCTTCTGAGTCATGCTTATCTTACTCTAAGTACCTCCTTAAATGAATGAAATGATGGCCATCTGAATCATTTTTCATCCCTTGTCTCTGAATTTTCTGTTTGTCTTCCTTTATTTCTCTCTTTCCTTTCTTCTTTTTTCTCTCTCTCTTTCTCTTTGTTCCTTTCTTGTTTCCATAACAGAGCTTTGTACTTTCACTCAGCTTTCTTGATCACAGCTGGTGCTCTACCACTTGAGTCATACCTCCAGCATCTTGTTAGGCTATTGGAGACGAAGTCTCTTGCACTTTTCTTCTGGCTGGCTTTTAACCTCAGTAATCTAGGTTTCAGCCTACTGAGTAGCAAGAATTACAGATTGAGCCACCAAAGTCCAGCTTCTCACCCCTATCCTACCACCATATTAGGGAATCAATCTCAGGGCCCTGGGCATTATTTTAATTAAAGTTAAGGTAATAATTGGAATTGCCTTTCTTTTCAAGTTGAGTTTCTAGTACAATATTCAACATCTACATCCTGGAAAGTTAGGGGAGATTGAAGGGTAACAACTGTAAAATTAATTCCCACCAGGATAGCTTGCCAAGACAAACAGTGAAATGCACTAGAAAATAGATTTAGCTTTTAACCTAAGAGAGTATGCTTCCTGTAAATATTTTACTTATGTCTTCAGACATTTTTCAATAAACAATAGCATTTTTTGGGGGGGGGGTCTGTAGTGAGGCCTGAACTCTGGGTCTGGGCGCTGTCCCTCAGCTCTTCAGCTCAAGGCGAGCGCTCTACCACTTGAGCCACAGCGCCACTTCCGGCTTTTTTTCGTTTTGCTTATGTAGTGCTGAGGAATTGAACCCAGGGCCTCAGGCATGCAAGGCAAGCACTCTACCACTGAGCCACCTTCCCAGCCCTCTTAAAAGTTTTAAACATAGTAACAGTGACCCAGCAATTCTCTAAGTATTTACTGGAAAGAAAAACTAAAGTTCAGCTGGATGCCCGTGGCTCATGACTATAGTCCTAGCTACTCAGGAAGCTGAGATCTGAGGATTGCAGCTCGAAGCCATTCCCCAGGCAGAAAAGTCCCTATGAGACTCTTATCTCCAAGTAACCACTCAAACAAAAGCCAGAAGTGGTAGAGCACTAGCCTTGAGAGCACAAAGAGGCTGAGGGACAGTGTCTAGGCCCAGAGTTCAAGGCCCACGACAGACCAAAGAAAGAAGCAGGCTTTATCTTTTTGTTTTATTTTTTTTTTTTTCTGGTTGTGGAGCTTGAACTCTGGGCCTGGGCACTGTTCTGAGCTCTTCAGCTCAAGGCTAGCACTCTACTACTTGAGCCATAGCACCCACTTCCAGCTTTTTCTGTGTATGTGGTGCTGAGGAATTGAACCCAGGGCCTCATGCATGCAAGGCAAGAACTCTACCACTGAGCCACCTTCCCAGCCCCTATCTTTTTGTTTTGTTTTCATGTTTTTGTTGGTCTTGGGGCTTGAACTCTGGGCCTGGGGGCTGTCCTTCAGCTCTTCAGCTCAAGGCCAGCACTCTACCACTTGAGCCACAGCATTACTTCTGGTTGTCTGGTGATTATTGGAGATAAGAGTCTCACAGACTTTCCTGCCCAGGCTGGCTTTGAACCATGATCCTCAGATCTCAGCCTCCTTAGTAGTTAGGATTACAAGTGTGAGCTACCAGGGCTTTTTCTAAACATGGTTGCTATATGACTTTGGCAAGGTCAAATTTCCTCATCTCTAAAATAATATCTATGTCTGATTAAATCAGTTTTCATTAAATTAAAAATTGTATACTCACGATGCAGGTACTTAACAAATCTAAGTTCAGTTTTTCTATCAAAAATGCTTTATTGGGAATTGGAGGTATAGTTCAAGTAGGGTGCAAGCCAGAGAGCTCAAGGCCCTTAGTTCAAACCCCACACCTGGGGGTAGGTGGGGAGACATGCTTTATTGATCTGTCCAGTATGGGGGACAGTGATAGTTTCCATCTAAGAATTATGATTTCCTTTAAAGCTTTATTAGGGGCTGGGAAGATGGCTCAGTGGTAGAGTGCTTGCCTTGCATGCATGAGGCCCTGGGTTCGGTTCCTCAGCACCACATAAGCAAAAAAAGCCAGAAGTGGGGCTGAGGCTCAAGTGGTAGAGCGCTAGTCTACAGCTGAAGAGCTGAGGGACAGTGCCCAGGCCCAGAGTTCAGGCCCCACGACCGACAAAAATAAAAAAGCTTTATTAGAATTCTGTCAAGATTAAAAAAAAACAAAAACTCATGTTAGCTAGATGCCAGTGGCTCACATCTGTAATCCTAACTACTCAGAAGCCTGAAATCAGAGGTTCACACTTCAAAACCAACCCAGATATGAAAGTCTGAGACAGTGTTATTATCTCCTGTTAAACACCAAAAAAAAATTACCGGAAGTGGAGCTATGGCTCAAGTGATCAAGCACTAGCCTTGAGCAAAAAACAAAACAAAACAAAAAAACAAAAACTCAAGGACAGCACTCTGGCCCTGAGTTCAAGGCCCAGGACACACAGTATTGTTTTTAACCCAAGGATAAGTTTATTAAGCCAAAGAAGTGAGCATAATCAGCAATGGTTTAAAAGTCAGACATTGCATGACAAAGCAAATCAATAGCAGATATGGTGCCAACAAATTGGGAAGATGCCCCAGGCAGCAGTGGTGTCTTGGGTCAATGGGTTCAATTTCTGCAAACTTGGATAAATCATATACAGACACTTTCCTTTTCCTCTGTGTGTGGTGTGTGTGTGTGTGTTCAAGCCTCAGGACTGGCAAAAAAAATAATAAAAATATGTGATATATATATATATATATACATACATACATATATAGTTTTCACTATAGACAATGAAATATTCATGTGAAAATCAAAACAGCCTAATACTTAAGAAGTACTCTTTTTTTTGGGGGGGGGTCCGGTTGTGGGGACTGAACTCTGAGTCTGGGTGCTATCCCTCAGCTCTTCAGCTCAAGGCTAGCACTCTACCACTTGAGCCACAGCGCCACTTCTGGCTTTTTTCTTTTTGCTTATGTGGTGCTGAGGAATGGAACCCAGGGCCTCAGGCATGCAAGACAAGCCCTCTACCACTGAGCCACCTTCCCAGCCCTTAAGAAGTGCTCTTGTTCTGTAGACATTGTTGCTATCAAAGAGAGTACAGTCTTATCATCAGTTTAGCAGGCTTTACCTCAGCCTCTCTAGACTCTGCTGGCTCCTTGTTGGTGTGCCAACTTGAGGTGTTAATTGCATCCTCGACATTGTCCTCTGTATTTGGAGCTTTCTCTGCTGAGTTATCTCTAACTGGACAGAAATAAACTGCTTTTAATTTTTGCCAGGTGCAATTCACTCCTGACTAGCTGATCTGGGTTCTAAGCTCTCACAAAGAGCTAAGTCATCTGGGATCTTAAAAAGCATTAGAGCTAGAAGGGGCTCTTCCATAGCTCAGCACTCTATGTAGAAACTGGAGAACAGGTTTTCATGCCCTGTCTCATGATTACCTAAAAGCCTCTCAAAGTAAAAGCAAATTATTATGGTCTAAGTTAACTTTAATGTGTTGTAAAAACTCTTTTGGAAGTCCAGTTAGTTACCTTTAAACTAAGAGGAAAGGAACATATTCCCATATAATACACACTTGATTTATTTTGTTTGCTTGCTTGTTTTTTGGTTTTATGTGGGTTCCGGGGCTTGAGCTCAGGACCCTTGAGCTTTTTTGCTCTAAAACTGCCACTCTACCACTTAACCCACAGCTTCACCTCCTGCTTTTTGGTGGTTGGTTGGAAATAAGAATTTCGTAGAGGAGCTGGGAAGGTGGCTCAGTGGTAGAGCTCTTGCCTTACATGCACGAGGCACTGGGTTCGATTCCTTAGCACCACATAAGCAAAAAGAAAAAAAGCCGCAAGTGGCGCTGTGGCTCAAGTGGTAGAGCACTAGCCTTGAGCTGAAGAGCTGAGGGACAGTGCCCAGGCCCAGATTTCAGGCCCCACAACCAGATCCAAAAAAAAAGAAAGAATCTTGTAGACTTTCCTGCTTGGACTGGCTTTAGACCTTAATCCTCAGATCCCAGCTTCCTGAGCAGCTATGATTACAGAAGTGGCCCTTTGGCACCTACCACTACATAGTTTCTTTAAAAATCACTGAGCAAGAAAACAATTTTTCATAACCAGACTGATGATTTTTTTTTGTGCGAATCTGGGGTTTACACTCAGGACCTAGGCTCTGTCCCTGAGCTTTTTGTTCAGTGCTAATGCTCTACCACTTGAGCCACACTACGGCTTTTTTGGTGGTTAATTGGAGATAAGGGTCTCAGTGTCTTTCCTGCCTGGACTAGCTTCTATGATCCTCAGATCTCAGCCTTCGGAGTAGCTAGGATTACAAGCATGAGCCACTGACAACCAGCATATACAATTTTTTTTTGGGGGGGTCCAGTTGTGGGGCCTGAACTCGGCCTGGGCGCTGTCCCTCAGCTCTTCAGCTCAAGGCTAGCGCTCTACCACTTGAGCCACAGTGCCACTTCCGGCTTTTTTCTTTTTGCTTATGTGGTGCTGAGGAATCGAACCCAGGGCCTCAGGCATGCAAGGCAAGCGCTCTACCACTGAGCCAACTTCCCAGCCCAGCATATACAATTTTTTGTTGGTGGTCATGGGGCTTGAATTCAAGGTCTGGATGCTGTCCCTGAGCTTTTTCACTCAAGGCTAGAGCTCTACCACTTTGAGCCACAGCACCACTTCCGATTTTCTGGTTGTTAATTGGAGATAAGAGTCTCATGGGCTTTGCTAAGCCCAAATTCCAAGAATTCCATGTCAAGTCCAGGGACATACACCAAATAAAGAGACATGGTGGCTGGAGGCATGACTCAAGTGGAATAGTCCCAGTCCAGCCCTATACTTCCAAAGCAAAAAAAGTTTATGTCAAAAAAGAGAGACATGGGGCTGGGAAGGTGGCTCAATGGTCGAGTGCTTGCCTTGCATGCATGAGGCCCTGGGTTCGATTCCTCAGCACCACATAAGCAGAAAAAGCCTGAAGTGGTGCTGTGGCTCAAGAGATAGAGTGCTTACCTTGAGCTGAAGAGCTGAGGGACAGTGCCCAGGCCCAGAGTTCAAGACCAGGACTGGCAAAAGAGAGAGAGAGAGAGAGACATGGTCAAGGGCAGAGAAGAAATTTATTATATGGCATGCATGCCATAGAAAGCACTTTGGCCCATCTTCAGGATATAGGTATGAACTATAGGTTTAAATTGACCAAGAATTAGGGACCAGAAGCAAAAGGTATGCATAGGTGAAATAGTCCTAGTCACAGGCATGTTCAGAGTAATAGTCCATTGACTCAGGGTTGATCAGACAAGCATAACAGTCATTTATGTCTGGCTGGTTCTATCTCCTCAGCCCTTTCCTAGCTTCCAAGCTGTCTGCAAGGTGATTGCAGAAAAGGATATCTCAGGACAAAGGACATAGACACAAAATGAAAGGTGGGATGCCTAGCTTGTATCCTGCTTTTAGGTAGTTTGTGGGCTCAATAAAGAGCTGATGTTTTTCAGCAAAAGTAATTTTTTTTCTTTTTTGCCAGTCCTGGGGCCTGAACTCAGGGCCTGGGCACTGTCCCTGAGCTTCTTTTGCTTTGCTACTTGAGCCACAGCACCACTTCAGCCTTTTCTGTTTATGTGGTACTGAGGAACCAAACCCAGGGCTTAATGCATGCTAAGCAAGCACTCTACCACTTAGCCACATTCCCAGCCCAGCAAAAGCAGTTCTTAAGCACCTGTTACAGTTGTACCCAGATGACAAGTGTAATCAGGACAATCATTTTCCTAGGGCCCCACAATGCCCCCAGTTCCCTCCAAGACTGACTGATTGGTTAGTTGACTGATCTCTTTCTCCCTTATTTATTGGAATTCTTTTTTTTCCCTAAAGGACACATTTTATTGTATATATTTGAGTATGTTAGGGGATGCATGTTGTTACTGTAGTAAAGCATGTTAACATAATTTTTTTAGAAATAGCTTGGGATGTTGGGGTGTCGCATAGGAATAAAGATACCAACTTGAAAGGAACTCAGCCAGGCAAAATTTACTTTTGCAGATCTGTGCATCATCAGGCAAACCTGGCAAGTAAGCACACAGAGCAAGCAGGCTGTTCCCTTTTTTATTTCTAACCCAATAGGCCCCGCCCCTCTGCTCCCATTGGCTGAGCTCCCATTCACAATCTGCAAAAGGACACAGCTTAATTAACAGATGTCTTAATTAAAGTGATGAGGGGGGGGGGAGCCAGGGAAGGGAGGATGTATGTAAACTAAAGTATAACTATCAACGGCCAAGCCACCTTGCCAAAGCAGGAACCCTTCAGAAAAACAATTATCTTGCCCATGTAATTGTAACCCCTCTGTACAGTATTTTCACAATAAAAAAAACCAATTATCTTCAAATTAACAGAAAGAAAGCAAACAATTTTAATAGAAAAGATGCTTTTCACAATTGTCATCTTCTTTAATTATTGTGACAGGAACAGCTAAGTTATATTTACTAAATCTCACCAGTTGTTCCTTCTACATCCTTCTAGACATTCTAATCTTTCATTAATTGTATTCTTTGTTTTTTCATTTACTTTGCAGTACTTGGGTGTGAACCCTGGGTGTGATGCTTGTGAGGCAGACCACTTGAACTACATCCCAGCCTTTTTATTTTATTTTTTTTGGACAAGATCTGGCACTTAGGTCTAGGCCACGCCCACACCTCTATTTTCCTGTTTATACTTACCAAGTAGCTGGGATTGCAGGTGCATGTCACCACACCCAGCTATTGGTTGAAATGTTTTCTCCTGGGTTGGTCTCATCTCTTACTCCTGAGTAGCTACAATTATAGGTATAAGTCACTGTATCTTGTATTTGTTGTTTTGCTTGATTGTTTACTTTCTTCCTTGCTTGTTTGCTTGAGCGTGGTTTTGCTGTGTATCTCAGGCTGGCTTTGAATTCATGATTCTCTAGCCTTAGCCTCCCAAGTGTTAACCCTCTCTAATTTTTCCCAGTCTTTATTCCTTTTCTTCCATCTTTGCATATATCCTCAAAAAGTCTTATTGCATTACTTTGAAAGCCCATCACAGCAGAACAATGATTTGTTTTGCCAAGGCAGAAGATAGCATGTCATTGCATAATTCCCTCTCACATTTAGAGTTCCTGGAGGTAGATGAAAATAGCCTACCATTTCAGCTGTTATAACTCATTCAGGAGTAAAGATGTTATTTTTAGGGCACAGTAATGTAAAAGCTTTTGTAGAAGCCTGAGGGAAATGTCTTCAACCCTTTAGGGAAATGAAATGATTTGCCTTTTATTTCCAGCCAGAGTCCAGACTGTATTCATTGAGAAATAGGAAATGATTCACAGCTCACTCCCAGCAAAGGTTTTCACTGTTGTTAAATATTTTCAATTTAGAGTTTCAAAATACTGGGATATAAGACGTCTTCCTGATTGGGGACCTTTGTTTACTAAGATTAAAATAATATCCCTAATTCTGCCTTGGGAGATAGGAGTAATTCTCTTTGTTCCAAATGACCCAAAGTATCATCAGACACAAAAAGAATAGGGCTCTCTCAGTTTCTTTCCCTCCCCACAGACATACCGAGAAAAGGATCCTTGGGTGCTAGCAGTTTACTCAGCTACAGAAGGAGAGTGGGCAGGGAGGAAAGCCGTTTGCTAATGAGCAGATTTCTGCTGGGGAAACCTGGGACTTAATCCTCTAAAGACTTGAGAATTGGCTAGAACATGCTGAAAAATTGTCCTCTCAGGGGGAAGAAGGCTGGGTATTTATTCACCAAATCTCTGGATATATGGAACAACTCTTACCCCAAGATCAGAGAATTTTCTTTCATAGATTCACAAGAAATCTGCAAGTAGGGGAGGGGGGCAATGCCAGCATCTGCTACAAGGATCAAATTCATGCTCATACGTGAGCCAGACCATCTACAATATGGTCTTCAAAAAGACCATTTTTGTTTTAGAATCTGCTTGGCTTTAAGTAATATAGGGGAAAATAGCTATTGCTATTAAATATAAATACAATTTGGAATTGACTCACCATCCAGAATTCCCATCCCCCACCTGCAGCTATACTGAGACTAAATGAGGTCATCCTCTCTCTGTAGAATCAGCACACAAGTCTGGGCAGATGACACCATTGACACTTAGTTGAAAACTGAGACAATAGCATTTGTTAGTCTCAGCAGGAAGAGCAAGGGCTCAGACTCCATCATCATATGCAGACAATGAGGTAGCAACTTTAATTACCTGTGACACCATGACAATAAATTCCAGTGAGTTAAGATTTTCAGGGAGCTGGGCACTTTGCTCACCCCTGAATTTATAGCTTCTCAGAAGCCTGAGATCTGAGGATGGCAATTCAAAGCCAGCTGGGACAGAAAAGTCTGTAAGACTCTTATTTCCAGTTAGCCACCAGAAAACTAGAAGTGATGCTGTGGCTCAAAGCGGTAGAACAGTAGCTTTTTTTTTTTTTTTTGCCAGTCCTGGGGCTTGAACTCAGGGCCTGGGCACTGTTCCTGAGCCTCTTTGTGCTCAAGGCTAGCACTTCTTTGAGTAGCTTATTTTATTTTATTTATTTATATTTTTGGGTCCGGTTGTGGGGCCTGAACTCTGGGCCTGGGCGCTGTCCCTCAGCTCTTCAGCTCAAGGTTAGCGCTCTACCACTTGAGCCACAGCGCCACTTCCGGCTTTTTTCTTTTTGCTTATGTGGTGCTGAGGAATCGAACCCAGGGCCTCATGCATGCAAGGCAAGTGCTCTACCACTGAGCCAACTTCCCAGCCCCTTTTGAGTGGTTTATTAGAGACAAGAGTCTCACAGGAACTTTTCTGCCCGGGCTGGCTTCAAACCTTGATCCTCAGGTCTCAGCCTCCTGAGTAGGATTACAGGAGTGAGCCACTGGTGCTGGACTAGAGCACTAGCTTTAAGCAAAAACAGCTCGGAACAGCATCCAGGCTGAGTTCAAACCCCACATTGACAAAAAAAAAAAAAGATTTTCAGGGAGCCTGGTGCCCACATTAGAGTTCTTGCAAACAAGAACAGTCAACTGTGTACTGTTCTAAGTCTTCTGCAAATTATAAACCACTTTTGATTTTTTTTTTGTTTATAAAAAATAACACGTAGCCGGGCGTTGGTGGCTCACGCCTGTAATCCTAGCTACTCAGGTCAAAGCCAGCCCGGGCAGGAGAGACTGTGAGACTCCTATCTCCAATAAACCACCAGAAAACCGGAAGTGGCGCTGTAGCTCAAGTGGTAGAGCACTCGCCTTGAGCTGAAGAGCTGAGGGACACCGCCCAGGCCCAGAGTTCAAGCCCCACGACTGACAAAAAAAAATAATAATAATAACACGTATTTCAGGTAATAGTAGAAAACATAGAAGATACAGAATGAGATTTAAAAGGAAGAAAATTATTTTTGTTGACCAGGCTAGCCATATCACCTTTATGCCCACTTCCCACCCCCCAACCACCCACCAGTGGCCACCACTCTGGAGAGGGTCTTGGGTCCTGCCATAGCTCAAGCAAGCCCTCGGGCAAGTCACCACCCTGTGGCCACCACCCAGGGGAGGGTCTTGCCTCTTTCAAACCAATCACAGTCCAACAGAGAAGGATGGAAATGGGGGCGGGGCAGCAAAAGCAGGGGTCTTGGGACATTCCTACCCTCTTCTTGGACAAAGGACCACTCCTCAGACAAATCTGTCCAGCTACTCACTCTCCTGAGCAGCCTTACTTTCTCGTCATTAAATAAATTCTGTTGCTTTATTGTAACTGCACTGGCTGTTCCTGGCATTATTTCTTTTTTTTTTGTTTGTTTCAGTTTTTTCTTTTATTTGGTCAGTTGTGGGGCTTGAACTCTGGGCCTGGGTGCTGTCCCTGAGCTCTTCAGCTCAAGGCCAGTGCTTCACCACTTGAGCCACGACACCACTTCCAGTTTTCTGGTGGTTAATTGGAGGTAGGAGTCTTTGCGGACTTTCCTGCCTGGCTTTGAACAGTGATCCTCAGATCTCAGCCTCCTGAGTAGCTAGGATTACAGGCGTGAGCCACCAGCTCCCAGCCCCTGGCTTTATAGTGTCAGAGAAAAGGAACCTACCACACTCATACACCATTGTGATCTCTTTAAGCGTAGAGGTAAAATATAAAATTATAAATATAAATAAATTTTAGATACATATAATGCAATCATATATCAGAACCAGTTGGGATCCTTCAACATACATTATTTTTACATCTTGTTTTCCATATAGCATACATATACTGTATGGTTCTGTATGTCAAAGTTTTTCTTTGAAATATTTTTTGCATGTCAATTATACTCTATCACCTAAATATGCCATAAACCGTTTGTTGGCTATACTACAAATTTCCATTTGCAATGACCATATCTAATGTGTTTATGCCAATCATTTGACATCTGAGTGTTCCCTTGAGGTATATGGAAGCATAGAGTCAAAAGATAAGTCCAGGAGCTGGGAAGGTGGCTCAGTGGTAGAGTGCTTGTCTTGCATGTATCAAGCCCTGGGTTCGATTCCTCAGCACTGCATAAGCAGAAAAAGCCGGAAATGGCACTGTGGCTCAAGTAGTAGAGCACTAGCCTTGAGCTCAAGAGCTGAGGGACAGCACCCAGGCCCAGAGTTCAGGCCCCACAACTGACAAAAAAAAAAAAAAAAGAGTCCAAAAATATGAGGACTCCATTATGAGAGATCCCTCCTTCAGTGGAAATCTGTGACATGGATATGCCTTTCATTGACTGTACAATGGCTTGCCAGGCTTGCCAATATAAAGTCAGAATCCTCCAGCTTGCAAAATCCTTGGAAGTGGTCTCCTCCTACATTCTCCTTGTTTTCAAAAAAGGAAACTGAATTTCAAAGAGGTTAAGTCACTTGTTGTTTTTAGCAATTATCTATCATGTCCCCTGGAAACCTAGGAAAGCCCTTGACAAGCCTCCCTGAGAGTTGTACTAATAGACCTGATTTTACAGGCTATCAGAGTCTAGACTTGGATTGTTTATAGAAATTAAAATACAGGGGCTGGGAAGGTGGCTCAGTGGTAGAGCGCTTGCCTTGCATGCCTGAGGCCCTGGGTTCGATTCCTCAGCATCACATAAGCAAAAAGGAAAAAGCCGGAAGTGGCGCTGTGGCTCAAGTGGCAGAGCACTAACCTTGAGCTGAAGAGCTGAGGGACAGCGCCCAGGCCCAGAGTTCAGGCCCCATGACCGGACCAAAAAAAAAAAGAAATTAAAATACATCATGACACAGAAGATATACTGGCCAGACAGCTGTGCAGCCAGAAGGAAGGCTATGTTCTTCTGATTCCTGGAAACCTCAAAGTATAACCTTCTTCCCCTTAGCTGACCACACATAGAATAGACCATATCTTCCTAGAATTGGAAGAGCCATGAGGTTTAGTGGAGTGCCTATGAGCCAAAATAAACCTTCAGAGGGAACCCAGTCCACTGGATCAGACTGAGTCAATAAACCCCACAATGAAGATCTGGACTCCCAGGTACAAGGTGTACTGTGCAGACATTGTCGGTCTGTCCTCATGTCCTCTCAGCATTCTCCATTCCCACTGTAAGCACCTAAGTGGTTTTGCTCTAAGTCTGGATCTAGCTGTAGAAACCTTGCTCAGGCCCATTTGAGTAGACAGACTAGAAATATAGGCAGCCTGCCCCCACATTAGTTACCCTCAATCAATGACCAAAGCAAATTGGGGTTAGAATATCCCTGTTTCCTTCCTCAATCAGGACATCTTCAATTTCTTATTTTGTATCAGCTCAGAGATACTCAATAGATGGGTACCAGGTACATACAACCTGTGCATTAGTATGGCCTGCATTAGTCCCCTCAGTCCTCAATCTCACTTTTTTACTCCTTTACCATTTTTTCTTTTTTTTTTTTTTTTTTTTTTTTGTCGGTCGTGGGGCTTGAACTCGGCCTGGGCGCTGTCCCTCAGCTCTTCAGCTCAAGGCGAGCGCTCTACCACTTGTGCTACAGCACCACTTTCGGTTTTCTGGTGGTTTATTGGAGATAGGAGTCTCACAGTCTTTCCTGCCCGGGCTGGCTTTGAACCTCGATCCTCAGATCTCAGCCTCCTGAGTAGCTAGGATTACAGGCGTGAGCCACCAGCACCCAGCTCTTTACCATTTTTTCTGACATCACCTCCAACTAAGACCCTTACCTCAGAATCTGCATCTGGGGAGCCCAACCTTAAGATAATATAATCCTTTGAAGAGAAAGCACAGAAAACTGACGTGGAAAGGCAGAACAGTACACAAATTGATACAGATTTAGCAGACAAACACATTTAGAGTTAGTAGACAAACACATTAAAACTACGATTGTGTGCCAGGTACCAGTGGCTCACACCTGTACTCCTAGCTACTCAAGAGGCTGACATCTGAGGATCATGGTTCAAAGTCAGCCCAGGCGGGAAAGTCCATGAGACTCTTATCTCCAATTAACCACTAGAAAACTGGAAGTAGTGCTATGGCTCAAAGTGGTAAAGCACTAGCCTGAGTGGAATAAACCCTCAAGGACAGTGCCCAGGCCCTGAGTTCAAGCCCCATGACAGACCAAAATGAAAAGTAATCTGGAGATAGGTAGACCCACAGGGTAGTTCCACCGAATCATCAGAGGTATCTGTTTTCTCTTTCAGCCCTGTTCCACTGAGTACATAGATTTCCTTCTTACTCATCTCAGGATCAAAGGTTGTCATTACAGTCACATTCTAGTCAGGAGGAAGAAAGAGCAGATGAACAAAAAAAAAAAGAGTTCAGTTTGTAAGTCTACTCCACTTAAGCAGTCCTGAAAATGTCACAGAAGCCTTCCATTTAGATCCCATTTTCATAAACTTTTTCATTTGGATGCCTCTTGATACAAAAAAAGGCTTAGAAACAGACTGTTTTTGTTGGGTACATTGCTAAAATCAGAGATGTGTTAGTAAGTGGGGAAGAACAGGGTTGAGACAGGTCTACAATAGTCAGCCTTACCAGGAGATTCAAGCAAGGCATGTCTGGTGCATAGGGCTGGAGTGGTGACAGGAAACAGTCTAAGTTCTGTTTTTCAGAATTGTTGCATCAGCTAGATCTCTTTCCCACCTTACATGTGAAGAACACAGGCATCCCAGATAACAGCGAAACATAAAAAGCTTAGTCTCCTTTACCTATGATTGCAAAACATGCCACTGCAGACTTTTGCAGCCTAAAATAGCAGTGCTTTATTGTTTCTCATGGTTTTATGGATTAGCTGCAGTGTTCCCACATGGAGCTACTTATGCAAGAGCATAAGATCAATGCAAAAGAATCATTTTTGGGGGCTGGGAAGGTGGCTCAGTGTTAGAGCACTTGCCTTGCATGCCGGAGGCCCTGGGTTTGATTCCTCAGCACCACATAAGCAAAAAGAAAAAAGCCGGAAGTGGCGCTGTAGCTCAAGTGGTAGAGCGCTAGCCTTGAGCTGAAGAGCTGAGGGACAGTGCCCAGGCCCAGAGCTCAGGCCCCACGACCGGACCCAAAAAAAAAAAACACAAGAAAGAAAAGAATCATTTTTAGAGAGCCTAAGATGGTGATTAGCACTTTGGGGGGAGGGGGCAGCAACTGGGATTTGAATTTAGAACCACGAGTTTCTTAATGCTTTACCACTTGAGCCATACCTCCAGCCCTGTTTTCTGTATTTTGGAGATGGAGTCTCACAAGCTTTTCTCTAGCCTGGCTTTGAGCCACAGTCCTCAGCCTTTTGAGTAGGTAGGATTACAGATGTGAGCCAGTCTTCCCTGATTTGCAATGGGAACATTCTAAACAGCAGTATCTCTGCTGCATTCAGTTAACCAACACAAGTCACCAGGCTGGACCAGATTCAAGAGTTCTAGAGGTGAGAACTAGACTTCACTTTTGGATTAAAGAGCTGCAAGGTCACACTATAAAAGGAGCATGTGCACAGGGAAGTGAGATTCATTGAACTATATAGCTAACAATCTCCCATAGACCCTTTCTGAATAAACTGTCAGGTTTAAACTGTCAGGAGAAAACTCCCCAAAGAGTCTTCCCTGTTCTAGAATCTTGGCAACTTTGTGGCCTCGAGATCTACTCTCTTGTTGACTCAGAATAGGCCTTGACTCTAAATCAAAATCTCGTAATAAACTGTTCGAACAGAACTCCTAGTGAAGAGAGAGGTCAAACAGAAAGAGAGCATGCATCCACCAAACAGAGGAAACCATTGTCAATTACCTTGACGTAGTCTTATTCTTAGGTGATTACTAAAGACTACCAAAAATATGAAGGATATGTGAAGCATGAAAAAGAAGTCAAAGGAACAAGAGGCAAGGAAATGCAAACAACTCAGGAAATAGAAACAATTTTTAAATATAATTTTATTGTTCTTAAGGTGTTGTACAGAGAGTTTACTAATTTTTTTTTATCAGTCTTGGAGCTTGAACTCAGAGCCTGATTGCTGAACTTGAGCTCTTTTGCTCAGGGCTAGCACCCTACCACTTCAAGCCACAGCACCACTTCCAGTTTTCTGGTGGTTAAATGGGGATTCAGAGTCTCATAGATTTTCCTGCCCAGACTAGCTTTGAACCAAACTATGATCCTCAGACCTCAGCCTTCTGAGTAGCTAAGATTACAGGCATGAGTCACCAACCAGTACCTGACATGAGTACAATTCTTTTTGGAAAATATCAACTCTTCCTTCCTTTGCCCCTGATCCGCTCCTTCCATCCTTGCCTACAAGTTTAATAGTTCATTTTCCACCTAGTGTTTACCTATGACATGTCTACCACGTAGTGTCTACTAGTTCACATCGTGTCTACTAGTGTCTCGTGTTCACCCTTCCTCCCTCCATTTCTGTGCTTCCTCTCTGCTCCCTCACCAACAAGAAGACAAAGCAAACCAAACAAAAACAGGCATCACAACTACCACCATCACCGACAATAACAACAAAGGCATGTTTCCATTCCCAGGAATTCATTTGGATAAATAGTATTTACATGTTCAGAAGAGTTACATCTTTTAAAAACAAAAACTTTAACCTTAAAGAAATTTGAGAAGCTATTATGCTTGAGAGACAAGAACCAAATACTGCTGGGCACTGGTTCACACTGAGGATCTGAGGATAGTCGTTCAAAGCCAGCTAGGACAGGAAAGCCCCTGAGATTCTTCTTTTTTTTCTTTAATTTTTTTGTTAAGATGTTGTACAGAGGTGTTACAGTTACATGAGTAAGGCAATGGGTACATTACTTGTCCGATCATTGTTATCCCTTCCCTTCCTTCTTGTTGTTCCACTATCCCTTCCCTCCCCTACCTCCCACACTTCTATCCTCCTTTCCCCACCCCTCGCCACCCAAAGTTGTGAAGTTCATTTCCAATATACTGTCCTGTGTGGGTATCTTTGTTGCAATGGGTCATCCTGTGTCCTTGTTTCAGCATTTTGTTATTATTCTTCCCCTCCCCGGATTAGACATATGTATATACAAGATGCAGGATATCAGAATCCAGTACAGTTGGGTCTGGGAAGGTGGCTCAGTGGTAGAGCATTTGCCTTGCATGCCTGAGGCCCTGGGTTTGATTCCTTAGCACCACATAAGCAAAAAGAAAAAAGCCAGAAGTGGCACTGTGGCTCAAGTGGTAGAGCGCTAGCCTTGAGCTGGAGAGCTGAGGGACAGTGCCCAGGCCCAGAGTTCAGGCCCCACGACCGGACCCAAAAAAAAAAAAATCGAGTACAGTGACAACAGGATATGCCATCGGGGAAAGAACATACAAAGAAAACAACAACAAAAAATAGTAACAATAAAGACAGACCTCTCAGGTCCATATCTTGAGGTTCATTTCACTTAGCATCATCTTATATGGTCATTTATACATGGTTTTTGAGCTTTTGAGCTCACCTGATAAGATTATCCTATATGTATACTAATTATTGCAAATAAGGGAAACCATAGGACCTAAATTTCTTTGGGACTAGGTAATGATTTTTTCTGTCTTTCCATTTCCTAACAAATGGGGTGGTGTCGTTTTTTCTGATGGAAGCATAGAATTCCATTGTATATATGTACCACTTTTTCTTTTTCTTTTTTGCCAGTCGTGGACCTGAACTCTGGGTCTGGGCGCTGTCCCTCAGCTCTTCAGCTCAAGGCAAGCACTCTACCGCTTGAACCACAGCACCACTTCCAGCTTTTTCTGTTTATGTGGTGCTGAGGAATCGAACCCAGGGCCTCATGCATGCAATGCAAGCACTCTACCACTAAGCCACCTTCCCAGCCCTACAACTCTTTCTTGATCCACTCATCTTCTGAGGGGCATCTGGGTTGGTTCCATATCTTAGCTATGGTGAATAATGCTCTGATAAACATAGTTGTACTGGTAACTTTAGTATCTACAAACTCAATGCAATACCCATCAATAGCCCAACCTCATTCTTCAATAAAATAGAAGAAGCAATTCAAAACTGTATATGGAACAATAAAAGACCCCAATAGCAAAAATAATCCTTAGCAGAAAGAACAGTGCTGGAGGAATAACAATATCAGACTTCAAACTCTATTACAAAGCCATAGTAATCAAAACAGCTTGGTACTGGCAGAAGAATAGACCTGAAGACCAAAAGATTAGAACCAAAGACCCAAAAATGAATCTGCAGACCTATAGCCACCTAATCTTCCATAAGTGGGCCAAAAAAATAGAATGGAAGAAAGTGAGATTCTTATCTGTAGCTAACTACCAAAAATCCAGAAGAGCGCTAGCCTTGAACAAAAAAGTACAGGGATAGCACCCAGGCCCCCTGAGTTCAAGCCCCAAACAAACAAACAAATAAATAAATAAAATCAATGCTTTTTGGCAATCGTAGTTTAGGAACAAAGTTACTAAGATATAATTCCTGTCAGGCAGGATCTTTCTGGGCACTGAACTGGCACCATTGTTGCACAGGGTTTTGAAGAAGTCTTCTGGAGAGATCTAGATTTGCAAGGAATCAGAAGTCAGAGTCAATGGTATTTAAATAGGGTAAGGGAAGGGTAGGTTTGCAATCTTGGTGAAAAAAAAAAGTCTTTTTTCTTTTATGCCCCGATTCCATTTTGTCTTTTTACTTCTCTCCACCTACCTCTGAGCCTGATATTAAGTTTCTCTTCTTCTTTCCTCTCTTTGTAACTTCTTTTTTTTTGGCCAGTCCTAGGGCTTTAACTCAGGTCCTAGGCTTCTTTTGCTCAAAGCTAGCACTCTACCACTTGAGCCACGGCACCACTTCTGGCTTTTTCTGTTTATATGGTACTGAGGAATGGAACCCAGAGCTTCAATGCTAGACAAGGACTCTACCACTAAGCTACTTTCTCAGCCTTAGTAACTTAAAAAAAATTATTGTAAAGGCGATGTACAGAGGAGTTACAGTCACATAGATAAGGTTATGAATACATCTCTCTCTCTCTCTCTTTTTTTTTGGTCAGTTATGGGCCTGAATTCTGAGTTTGGGCGCTGTCTCTCAGCTTTTCAGCTCAAGGCTAGCACTTTACCACTTGAGCCACAGTACCACTTCCAGCTTTTTTCTGCTTATGTGGTGCTGAAGAATCCAACCCAGGGCCTCGTGCATGCAAAGCAAACACTCTACCGCTGAGCCACCTTCCCAGCCCCAAGAACATTTCTTTTTGAACAGTGTTATCCCCTCCCTCATTTTCATCTGTTTTCCTCCCCTCTTCCCCCCAAAAGAACTTTTTTTTTAATGACTAAAAGTTTGTTTTGTTTTGTTTGCTTTCTAATACTGGAGCTTGAACTGGGCCTTGTGCTCTCATTTTCCCTTTTTGTTCAGTGCTAATGCTCTGCCACCTGAGCTACACTTCTAATTCTTGATTTTTTTCCTGGTTAATTGGAGATATGAATCTCTCAGACTTGTCTGCCTGAGCCGGCTTTAAACAACAATCCTCAGATCTCAGCCTCCTGAGTAGCTAGGATTATAGGTGTAAGCCACCAGCACCCAATTTAAAACACACACACACACACACACACACACACACACACACACACACACATTCTGCTTAGAAACAGGGAGTTTCCTGAAGTCCCTCCCATGCTCATTCACCTTCTTCATGACAAATACCGGCCCATTCCTGTTTCAGCCCACTACAGAGGAACTAAGAGGCCACAGAGAGAAGGGGAATCACTGAGACCATTGATACCTGCTCTAAGAACAACCTCTCAGCTAAATACTTCCAGCGCTGGGGCTAGAACCTAGAGCTTTACACATGCTAGGCAAATAAATGCTCTTTCACTGAGCTGAATCCCCAGCTAGCCTGCTCTATCTTTAAGACTAATCTCACTTCAGAACCAATGGCAGAGTTGCCAACTAAGATCTGAAGATGAATTTTACAGAGTCTCTGCTTCTATTCACCAATCAAAGCTGGTCATATGCAAGGAGTACAAGTGAACTTTCTTTCATAGCAACTTATGCAGATTTCTCTGTGCCCCCCTCCCCAAACATTTCCTTTGTTCTCACAATATACCAGAGACCATCCTCACCTAGGTGAGTCTTGGACTGCAATCCTGTTATTTATTCCTAGATAAAAGTTCCTTTTTTGGAGATTTATAGCTACATTTTTTGTTGTTGACTTTGATACTCTTCAGAAATCTCCTAAGTGGGGCTGGGAAGGTGGCTCAGTGGTAGAGTGCTTGCCTTGCATGCATGAGGCCCTGGGTTCGATTCCTCTGACCACATAAGCAAAAAGAAAAAGCCAGAAGTGGCACTGTGGCTCAAGTGGTAGAACGCTAGCCTTGAGCTGAAGAGCTGAAGGACAGCACCCAGGCCCAGAGTTCAGGCCCACAACTGGACCACCACCCCCAAAAAAAAGAAATCTCCTAAAGCCTCATCTCATTCCTATAACTGGGAAGAGAAAACAGAACTCACATCCCACAGGAAACCCCTAAAACTATGGGCTTCCTCCAGCCTTGTCATTCTCACTATGAGGCTGTCCCTATGGACTGATTTACAAGCAAGTGACCTTTAGCCCAATGAGAATCCTCTCCCCACAATCTGTGCTAATCTTCTTAGGTGTGTTAATATTTAGCACTACCTTCTACTACAGCAGTGTAAGGACAGCTGCCTTAACTCCTATCAACAACATCTTTTAAAATGCTTCTTGGTACAGCCAGCACCTATGCCTCATGCTTGTAATTCTAGCTACTAAGAAACCTGAGACCTGGAGGACAGATGATCAAAGCAAGTCTGTGAGATTCCATTTCCATGTAACTAGCAAAAAGTTCGTCGGAGGCATGGTTCAAATGGTAGAGCACCAGCTGTGAGCAAGTAAACGTAGCAAGTACTGCCCTTTGTTCAAACCCTGGTACAGGCAAATAGATAAAAATTTTTAAATGTCTCCTTGCATTTTCCTACTGCTTTGTTTGCTTTTGTTGGTGGTGATTTGTTTGTTTTCTTGCTTACTTGTTCTGAACCATTCTTACTGTGTTGCCCAGACTGGCCTCCAGCTCCTCGGCTGAGGAGATCTTACTGCCTCATCTTCCCAGTAGCTGAGATTCCAGGTGCACACTACTACATCTGCCCTCCTCTCTACTTTTAAATTTATTTTTAGTTTAATATAAGTTTTACGTTTGTTTGTGCCGGTCCTGGGGCTTGAACTCAGAGCCTGGTCACTGTCCCTGGGCTTTTTTGCTGAAGATTAGCACTCTATCACTTGAGCCACAGCTTTCCCACTTCCTGCTTTTTGGTGGCTAATTGGAGATAGTCTTACAGACTTTCTTTCCTGCCTGGGCTGACTTTGAACATTGATCCTCAGATCTTAGCCTCCTGGATAGCTAGGATTACAGGTGTGAGCCATTATGCCCAGTATTTTCTATTCAATTTAATTTCTCTTAGCCAATTTCTTTGTTTATCTATTCTTATGGTACTGGGAATTGAACTCAGGGCCTCATAGTTGCTAGGCATGAGCTCTAGTATTTCAGCTACTTCTCCAATCCTTTACCTCAGCTTCCTAAGTAGGCATTCATCATCACAATCTACTTCTCCCTGCTTTTTCAATGGGGATTTTTGGTTTGGCAAAGAGTGGGTGTAAATGATGGTTCCTTTGAAAATCAAGCACTTGAGGAAAGTACAAAAACTGGTTCTCAGAATTGCTATCTGACACAGGACAATTAGTACTTTATTAAAGGCCTGTAACAAATGTACCAATGAGGAAGGTGATCAGGGCTTCCCAAGCTTGAAAGATCAGATTCTGATTCAGTGGGTCTGAGCAGGGCCTCTGGTTTTTACCAGTCTAAGGAGTTCCCAGGAGATGGTGCTACTGTTGCTGCTGCTGCTGCTGATTTAGAACCACAGATGGCCAATTTGTCAAGGTTTTCCAGAGAAATAGATTCAATAGAATACATACATACATGCATCTATCTGCACAGGATATTTATTATGGAAATTGGCCCACAAATTAAGGTGACCAAGGAGTCTCACAATCTACTGCTGCTGTCAGGAAAGCTGCAATGTGACTCAGTCTGAAGGCTGGAGCCAGGCCTTCTGATGTCTGATTACAAGAGATAAATGCCCCAGCTCAAGAAGAAAGAGAATTTCTTTCCTCTGCCTTTTGTTTCTATTCAGGCACTCAAGGGATCGGATAATCCTCACCCTACCCCCTCCACTGGGCAAGGTGGATTTTCTTTATTCAGTGCTGATTCAAGGACTAATCTGTTCAGGAAACAGCCTCACAGAAGTAATGTTTTATCCCTTAGCCCAGCAAATTGAAAGTAGCCATCACAGTCAGCAAGGAAAGGCTGCTCAGTAGTAAGCTCAGTAGTATGAAATGTAAGTGATAGGCAATGGAAAGCTTCCAGCAGCTCTGAGAACCAGCAAACAACTCTGTTTTTCTAGGCATTTCCAGGTAACAAAGAGCCTGAATCTGAGATCAGAAAGACTGTGTGTCTAATCTGCTTTGCATTCACTATTTGGAAATGGACAAGTCAAGTAACTAACCTCTCTGCAACTTGTTTTCCTCATGTTAAAGGGATGAAGTTACAAAGCTAATAAGCCAAGCTAAGGAGAGGTTAGAATGGCAAAGAAACACATGAGGAAATGCTCATCATCCCTGACCATAAAGGATATGCAAATCACAACAACTCAGATTCATGAAGCTGAACAACAACAAATGCTGGCGGGGATGTGGGGGAAAAGGAACCCTATTGTGCTGGACAGACACTGGACAACAGTCTGAAGTTTCCTCAAAAAACTAAACAGAGCTTTTCCCTACAACCCAGCCATACCACTCCTGGGCATCTACCCAGAACATCATGAGCCAGGGAACTATAAAGACACTAGAACATCCACATTCACTGCTGCAGTATTCACAATAGCCACAATAGCCAAGTTGTGGAAACATCCCAAATGCCCTACAATGAATGAGTGGATCAAAAAAAAAAAAAAAAAGTGGGCCAGGCACAAGTGGCTCACGCCTGTAATCCTAGCTACTCAGGAGGCTGAGATCTGAGGATCACAGTTCAAAGCCAGCCCAGGCAGGAAAGTCCAATAAACCACTAGAAAATCAGAAGTGGCACTGTGGCTCATGCAGTAGAGCGCTCACCTTGAGCTGAAGAGCACAGGGACAGTGCGCAGGCCCAGAGTTCAAGCCCCACAACCGACAAAACAAGACAAAAAAATGTGGTACCTGTACCCAGTGGAATTTTACACAGCCATTAGAAAGAATAATATATCATTTACAGGGAAATAGATGGACCTAGAACAAATAATGTTAAGTGAGATAAGTCAAGCTCAGAGAGACAAATGGTACAAGTTGTCTCTCATATGCAGAAGCTAGATCTAAAATATACTGGGAAATGATAATTTATACAGGATTCTAGGCATTCACATTGATACAGTGGAGGATGTAAAGATGGAATATTCTATTTGACTTGGATTGTGTAAAATGGATCATGTATGGTTTTAAGATATAAATGTCAGTGTGCTGTGGATCAGACTTCCCTGGTAACTTGTTACTTTAGCTAGTAACTGTAATTGTAACTCTGTAACTCCGTAACCCTGTAATTCTGTAACTCTGCTTCTGCTGTTTTCTGAGCAATGGGAACACTAACCCAGAGGGCCATCACCACCCGTTGTTCTGTTCCCCTGCTTCCTACCAGCAAAACCTTGGCGGGAAATTTAAACTTAAGGTGTGCATTTCTTGTAACAATCATTGGCTAAAACCAACACCCAGCCTCTCCCTTTCCCCGCCCTAACCCAAAATGCTTAAAAGCCCATGTGGGCTGTTTCCTGGGATCCCAACTCCAGGTGCCGTCCTAGTGCCGCACTTTTGCTCAATAAAATCTTTTACATTTTCGCTGCGGACTGAGTGGTCTCACTGCCCCTCCTCACTACAACACACTGTGAAATCAACAAAAGATATTCTTAGGAGAGGGACACAAAGGCCTAATGCCTATGTGTATCTGATCATACAAAATTGTATTTAGTGAAATGAACTCCAGGAAATTGGAAACAAGAAATTCTTCCCTTTGTTGCTGTTTTTGTTTTATTTTCTTTTTGTGTTGTTCGTTAATTTATCTGTCTTTGGAAGGGTAAGGGATAAAGAGTGAACAAATGCAGCAGTGGTACTTACGGGACACTATGTTGAAAATGAACTATGCAACTTGTGGGTGGGATGGGAAGTAACTGGGAATGAGGAAAGAGGTGACATTATCCAAAATGAAATATACTCATTACCTGATTATGTAACCTCTCTGTACATCACCTTTATAAAAACAATTTAAAAAGTTATATGTGTGTGTATGTGTTTGTTTTTTTTTAATGGGACTGGAGTCAACAACTCCCTCACTGACTTGTCTATGATTCTGGGCCATATGTCTGGTGACATAGCAGGATGTCTGGCATGTTGCAGGCTTCCAAAAGGTGCTGCCTTTTCTGGTTGTTGCAAAGACTGGAATCCGGAGACCTAGGCTGCCCCCACTGCCTCCAGCTTTTCCACATCCAGAGTGAGGACATGGCTGTGTCTCCACAGGTCCAAAACTCATGCCCAGAAGGGGCTGTGACTCTGTGCTTCCCAATGGGGCACATGGGCCCCTCCCTCTCTGGTAAGATGAGGTAGTGCATTGGAAGTGTGACAAAGCTGCCACACCTCTAAGGTTTAGGTATCTTTCACAAACTTTGTTTTTGGAGACACCCTTGCCATTGAGTCTTCTCAAATAGCCAGACATGAAAAAAATTCACAGTTCTTTGGCTTCCTGCACTCATAAGCCTTGTATTGGGTTCATAAGCTCCATTCCTAAGCATAGTACTTCTTCAGATTTCATAATTAAGCTATAATATCTGCAATCTTTTAAATAATTTTGCTTGCTTGCTTGCTTTGTTCCTTTCTTTTCCCCTCCCCTCCCCCAGCTTGAACCCCAGGATTGGGCATTGTCCCTGGGCCTCCTGGTACTAGCCACAGCCACAATTCTGGCTTAGAGTCTCATGGACTTTTCTGCTTGGGCTGGCTTCAAACCATGATCACAGCCTCCTGAGTAGCTCAGATTATAAGTGTGAGCCACTGGCGCCCCACTCCTTTTAAAGAATTTCTTCTAGCTGGGTATGAAACATTCCCCTGTAATCCCAGCACTTAGGAGGCAGAGGCAGGACAATCCAACATTCTAGGCCTAGCCCGATTACACAGCAAGACCCTGTCATGGGTCTCCATCATTTCCACCAAAAAAAGAAAAAATTACAAACAGCTCTTCAGACAAACAGAAAATTGGAGTAGGCAACTTTTTCTCTGTGTTTCTGCCTGTTTGGCTCTTTTTCACACCCACATGTTGTTTAAATTTTGTCGATGATTCAGAAAGAGCCACTGTCAGCCAAACCAGTTGTTCCGTGCCTTTCTGCTGGCCTAATTTTCTGATGATTCCAAGAAGTGAAACTCAGATTCCTCAAGATACTTGGGAAGAGTTATAATGACAGCATGTATATATTAGTTTTACTCTAATTAATTCACTAATGTACATTCTCAAATTTACTTCTCCTTGCTTTCAAGACTGGTTGGTTTTAGCTGTGTAACCAAGATTGTATCTTGAGCAAAGTCATGTTTTCTTTTCATTTAGTAAAATTAACGAAAAGCCCTAAACTGCAATTGGTTCAACTGCAACTGGAAGTAGAGGAATGAGGATCCCCTGTCTAGGCCAACCTGACTACATAGCAAGACTCTTGTCTTAAATCTTCCTGACCCTCCTCCAAAACCTGAAGTACAAAACTGAGAAAGAGAGGTGGGGGGGGGTGGGGAAGGAAGAAAGGTAGGTAGGAAGGAAGGAAAAGAGGAAGGAAAAAGAAGAAAGAGGTCATGGTAACTCATGACTGTAATATTAGCTACTTGAGAGGCTGAAATCGGGAGGCTGTCACTTAAAGGCTAGCCCAGCCTTCCCCTCTAAAAAGAAAAAAAGAAGTGAGACTTGATCTCAAAAGAAAAAGTTGGGTGAAATGGTAAAAGCCTGTTATCCCAGCTATAGAAAAAAGCATAAATAGGAAGGCTGTTGTCCAGGTTAGCTTGGGCAAAAAGTAAGACTGTATCTCAAAACATAATAACCAGGGTACTAAGAGCTGTAGGCATGGCTCAAATGGTAAGGTGCCTGCTTAGCAAGTGCAAGGCCCTGAGTTCAAATTATAGTATACCCCTCTCAAAAAAAAAAAAAAAAAAAGAGGATGTAGCTTAGTGTTAGAACACTTGTGTTCAATTCTTTCTTTTTTTTGTTGTTGTTGTTGGCTGTGAGGCTTGAACTCTGGGCCTGGGCGCTGTCCCTGCATTCTTCAGCTCAAGGCTAGCGCTCTACTACTCGAGTCACAGCACCACTTCTGGTTTTCTAGTGGTTTATTGGAGATAAGAGTCTCATGGGATGGGGGGGGGGAGGGGAAGATGGGAAGGGATAGGAAGGGGAAACAAAGGAGGAGGCATTAATGCTTGATAAGAAATGTACTCATTATCTTGCCCTTGTAATTGTTGTTTATTTGTTTGTTTTTTTGGGGGGGTCCGTCTTGGGGCCTGAACTGTGGGCCTGGGCACTGTCCCTCAGCTCTTCAGCTCAAGGCTAGTGCTCTACCACTTGAGCCACAGCACCACTTCCGGCTTTTTTCTTTTTGCTTATGTGGTGCTGAGGAATCAAACTCAGGGCCTCATGCATGCAAGGCAAACTCTCTACCACTGAGCCACCTTCCCAGCCCCTTGCCCATGTAATTGTAACTCCTCTGTATGGTATTTTCAAAATTAAAAAAAAAAAAAAAGAGTCTCATGGTCTTGCCTGCCCAGCTGGCTTTGAACCACAATCTTCAAATCTCACCCTCCTGAGTAGCTAGGATTACAGGCATGAACCACCAGCACCCAGCTTCAATTCTTATTTTTAAGGAAATATATGGAGTTAAGTTACAATGACAAAGGAACTAAAAAAGGGAGAGATTGTTTCTTTCCCTCCAGCTAGGAATGTGTACTTACCAACCTGATGTATATTTTAGAGACCTCTTAAATTCGTGTTAAATTTGTAGAGGTTTGTTTTGTTTTGTCTTTACCTTAAAGCTATTTAACACTAATGACTATATTGAAAGTTTTACAGTTAGGAAACAAAGATAGGCCATAAGATAGGCTAGTTACCTGAGAGAAAACTTTGATGAAGAAAAACCATAAACAAAAGCAAGAGGAGTGCATGTTTGTTCTCCTTGTGAACTCAAGCAATGCTGACAAATAGGGAAAGAGAGGGAAGATCATTTCCCTACATTTTTTATTCTCCCAGCTCCCAGGAGGTTGCCCAGTTTCTAATTTTTAATTAAGTTGTTAAAGAGCTTTTGTGTTCATTGTTAGTACCTAATTAGTTTGCTTTCTTTTAATGCTAAGTATTTTACACAGGCACCAGATAAGTATCTAACTGGGAAACTGGGATGTTATAGAAGAAGTTTTTAATCTGGGACAGAGTTTGAACTAGAATAAAGACTAAGTTTTCCCTCAATTTCAAGATTCAACAAAAGCCTTGTTTTGTTTGTTTGTTTATTTGTTTTTGTCGGTAATGGGGTTTGAACTCTGGGCTTGGGTGCTGTCCCTCCGCTCTTCAGCTCGGCTAGTGCTCTATCGCTTGAGCCACAGCGCCACTTATGGTTTTCTAGTACTTTATTGGAGATAAGAGTCTCACGGACTTTCCTGCTCCAGCTGGCTTTGAACCTGGATCCTCAGATCTCAGCCTCCTGAGTAACTAGGATTACAGGTGTGAGCCACCAGCACCAGGCCGTTCTGAGCAAATTTTTAGTGCAGGTTCTACACCCTTCTCCATGTTCCCTGGAATTGTGATTAAGGCAACTGGAAGCACCCAAACACAGGAAAAACCCCGTTCAGACCTGCAATATCAGTAAGGCACTTCTATTATTTTCTTTTCAGGCCACCTCCTTGAACTGGCATCTATGTGGATTGCTTCGGAAGGGTTTAATGGGGAAAACAATAAGAAAAGTTTATTAACTCTACTTTAACTTCTACTATTTTAGGGCATTTATTATAAAGTATTTAGAAAGTATAGAAAGGAGAAAAATAATGTTAGCCTTTGATGTACAGAGTTATTATAGGATTTTAAATATCATGGGTAGGCTGGGAGCAGGAACTGTCAACATTTTTCTCTAACGGGGAATTCTTCCTCTGAAATTTTTACCTCTTAAAAAGTTTCTATGTCATTAAGAATCATTTCCATGAGCTGGACATAGTGATGCCTTCCTATAATCCCAGAATTCAGTAGTCAGGAGGATTATGAGTTCAGCCTGATGCGTGAGGAGACCCTATCTCAAGAACAAAGAATGATCTCCTTAGCTGGGCATCTGTGGCTCACACCTATAACCCTAGCTACTCAGGAGGCTGAGATCTGAGGAATTGCAGTTTGAAGCAAGTCCGAGCAGGAAAGTCTGTGAGACTCTTATCTCCAATAAACCACTCAGAAAACTGGAAGTGGCACAGTGGCTCAAGTGGTAGAACGCTAGCCTTGAGCTGAAGAGCTGAGGGACAGCGCCCAGGCCCAGAGTTCAAGCTCTATGACCAAAAAAAAAAAAGATCTCCTTGAGAATGATCTCTTATATGTTCCATGAGGAAATTCCACTACATACACTAGAAATTAACAGATATTTTAACCTCAACTTCCAAAGATCTAAAAAGTTCCTAATACTTGCTCTGAAACCAAATATTTTAGCAAAACAAAAAGTACGTAAAATCTTATTATACATTTTTAAGATTAAAACAAAAATGCAGGCACATGGTAACCAAAGAAAAAATGATAGATGAGTCCAGAAAGACACAAAATGAGCCAGGCACTGGTAGCTCACACCTATAATTTTATTATGCAAGTTGCTCTATTTCCTACAAAGAGCTGTTTATTCATAAGGAAATGTTTACTGGGTGTATAATCCATTCCAGACACTGTGCTAGGTGCTGGAGGCTGTGAACCAACTAGACAAGTTTGTCCCATATGTTAAGATGGGATATTAGCTAAGAGTTTCTGGTTACAAGAAACAAGAAGCTATTCTAGCCAGGCACCAGTGGCTTATACCTATAATCCTAACTACTCAGGAGGCTGAAATCTGAGGATTGCAATTGGATGCCAGCTGGGGCAAGAAAGACCATGAGGCTCTTATCTCCAGTTAACTACTCAGAAAAAGCTGGAAGTGGTGCTATGGTTCAAGTGGTAAATGGTAGATTAGCAAAAGAAGCCCAGGGAAAGAGCTCAGGCCTAGAGTTCAAGCTCCAGTTCTGGCAAAAAAAAAAAAGAAAGAAAAAGAAAAAGAAGCTATTCTAGCAAATATAAGTGAAAGTAGAATGCCTACCACTGGTGGCTCACAGCTGTAATCCTAGCTACTCAGGAGGCTGAGATCTGAGGATCCCAATTTGAAGCCAACACCAGGCAAACAAATCTGAGAGATTCTCTAATTAAGAAGCAAAAAAGCTGGAAGTGGGGATATGGCTCAAACGGTCAAGTGCCAGCCTTGAGTAAAAATGCTAAAGTAGAGTGGGAATCCCTGAGTTCAAGACCCAGTAGTAGTGTGTGCATGTGTGTGTGGTCATACAACACAACACACACACACACACACACACATACACGAGAATGGTAATTAAACCAGGTGCTAGTGGCTCATGACTATAATCTTAGGTAATGCCAGCCCATTCAGGAAAGTCCATGAGACTCTTATCTCCAATTAACTACCAAAAACCTAGAAGTAGTGCTGTGACTTAAAGTGGTAGAAGAGAAGTAGCCTTTAGCGAGAGCTTAGGGATGGTGTCCAGGCCCTGAGTTCAACAACAAAACAACAACAACAACAAAATTGGAAAGCCACTTCTGCACAAGTGGATAGGGAGCACTAGGTGTTCACTGATTTTTCCCTCCGGGTGATGATGCTATTATGGTGATTCAGCCCAACAAGCCTCAACTTCTGTGTCCTGCAATTTATGGCTACAGTTACCAAAGGAAAACCTGACTAGCCCAACCTCCAGGAGGTGTCTGTCCCTGCCTGGTCCAATAATCACCAGGATGGCAGCTTCAGACCAAAGAAGACTTGCCCCCATATAAATCTGACTCTTCCCAGAAACCAGGATACTAGAAGCAAAACATATACTTCAGCTAATTTGCATATTATATAGTTCTAAGAGTCACATATTAAATATTTTTAATATCAGCCTGGCACTGTTGATTCACACCTGTAATCCTAGCTACTCAGGAGGCTGAGATCTGAGGATCTTGGTTCAAAGCCAGTCCAGAAAGGAGTGCCCAGGCCCTGAGTTTATCATGACCAACAACAACAAAAATTAAAGAGGAACTAGGTGCAGATAGCCATGGGTAATTGGTAGTCTGAGATCAGAAGTTTTTTTTTTGTGGTTGTTGGTCGTAGGGCTTGAACTCTGGGCCTGAGTGCTGTCCCTCAGCTCTTCAGCTCAAGGCTAGCACTCTACCACTTGAGCTACAACACCACTTCCAGTTTTCTGGTGCTTTATTGGAGATAAGAGCTTCACAGACTTTCCTGCCTGGGCTGGATTTGAACTGCGATCCTCAAATCTCAGCCTCCTGAGTAGCTAGGATTATAGGCGTGAGCCACAGGCCCCCAGCTTCAGGAGATTTTTTTTTCCCATTCCTGAGGCTTAAACTCAGGGTCTGGGCTGTCCCTGAGCTTTTTTGTTCAAGGCTAGCACTCTACCACTTGAGCCACAGTGTCACTTCTGGCTTTTTCTGATTATATGGTGCTGAGGAATCAAACCTAGACCTTGTCTCGCATGAGACAAGCACTCTACCCCTAAGCCACATTCCCAGCCTGAGATCAGGAGATTTCAATTCAAGGCCAGCCCAGGAATGAAGTCAAGACCCAGTCTCAACCTGTAGCTGGGTGTTGAGGAACATGCCCATCATCCAGTTGTGTGGGAGACTGAGATTAAGAGGATGTACATTTCAGGCCAGGCAGAACAATCTGTAAGTCTACATCTCAAAAGAAAAAATATTGGGCATAATAGAATGTACCTGTCATGCAGCTATGACAGGACACCTAAAATAGATGGACTGTGGTCCAGGTATACACCTGCACAGAAAGCAAGACCTATCTCAAAAGTAACTAGTACTAAGCCCGTCACTGGTGGCTCACACTTACAATCCTAGCTACTCAGGAGGTTGAAATCTGAGGATTGTTCAAAGCCAGCCCAGGCAGGAGAGTCTGTGAAACTCTTTATTTTTTTATTTTCTTCATTTGGAGTAAACAATCTTTTTTTTTTTTGGTCGGTCGTGGGGCTTGAACTCTGGGCTTGGGTGGTGTCCCTCAGCTCTTTAGCTCAAGGCAAGTGCTCTACCACTTGAGCCACAGTGCCACTTCCAGTGAAACTCTTATCTCCAATTAAACCACCAGAAAACTGGAAGTGGTGCTGTGGCTCAAGTGCTAGAGCACTCATCTTGAACTGAAGAGCTCATGGTCAGTGCCTAGGCCCAGTTCAAGCCCCATGACCAACAACAACAACAAAAAAAACAGCTAGAGGTTTGCCTTAGCTATAGATTGCCTGCCTAGCAAGTATAAGGCCCTGAGTTCAATCTATATAATATATACTATAATGTGAGATATTATGTTAGTATCATATTATATATTGTTTATATTAATATAAACAAATTGCCTTATAAATATGTATAAATAGCATGTGTTAAATTAAATATTTTTAATTATACTTAATGTTTACATAGGTATAGAAAGTTAGAGAGCTAGGAATGGTGGAATGTTACCCATCTAGTTAGGAGGAAGACATAGGAGGAATTCAGTTCACAGCTGGCCCAGGCAAAAACATGATTTTATCTGAAGAAAAAAAAAAAACTAAAAGCAAAAAGACTCGGAGCAGCCGGGCGCTGGTGGCTCACGCCTGTAATCCTAGCTACTCAGGAGGCTGAGATCTGAGGATCGCAGTTCAAAGCCAGCCCGGGCAGGAGAGACTGTGAGACTCCTATCTCCAATAAACCACCAGAAAACCGGAAGTGGCGCTGTAGCTCAAGTGGTAGAGCGCTCGCCTTGAGCTGAAGAGCTG
>NW_012267326.1:5479053-5511024 GCF_000151885.1 Dipodomys ordii
AAAAAGAAATACAGAAAAAATATTTGATGCAAGGAATTGGTATCTGGTTTCTGCAAGCTGGAGACCTAGGAGAGCTCAAGTTCAAGTTTAAAACCCTGAATAATATGAGTCCTGATGATGTAAGTCCCAGTCCAAAGGCAGAAGACTGATGAGGAGTTCAAACAGTCAGGCCAGAAGTAAATGGGATAAATTCCTCCTTCCTCCAAAGTTTTGTTTCATTTAGTGGATTTGGTGAGGCCCACCCACATTGGAGAGGGCCATCTTCTTTATTCAGCTTACCAATTCAAATGATGATTTCTTCCAACTACAGTTTCAAAACAATATTTTACCAATTAACTGGGCATCCCCTACCCCAGTCAAGTTGGCCTAAAATTAACCATCATAGATGCCATCTCAGACAATGTCTCACAAAGGTTATCTTTAGCTAATTCTACAGGGGAACTCTGAGACTAAGGGATAGTTATCCCAATCACATTCTGAACAGTTAGGCCATTCTATGTCATCTGATAATCACTGTTGAAGAGCCATGTTGAAAATGGATAGAAATCCCTAAATGCTTCCAGATGTCCAAGGACAGTCCTCATAAGAGGAGTTGCCAAAGATGTACGAATGCTGGCTGTTGGCCGTGAAACAACTCAGATGGAGAACGGATCCAGACCAAGTGGGGTAGGACCAAATGAATGTGTGGCGTGAATGTGAAGCTGAATAAGAGGTCACGATGAAGGCCAGCAGAAAGCTTCACAGTCATCTAAGGTGTGAAAATGATTTCACCCCTAACAATAAAAACTGTTTCAGTGAGCTGGGCACCTGTGGCTCACGCCTGCAATCCTAACTGCTCAGGAGTCTGAGATGTGAGGATGGTCGTTCAAAGCCAGCCTGGGCAGGAAAGTCCATGAGATTCATCTCTAATTAACCACTAAAAATCTGGAACTACAGCTGTATTTCGAGTGATAGATGCCAGCCTTGAGCAAAAAATGTACAGAGACAGCACCCATGCCCTGAGTTCAAGCCACAGGACAGACACAAAAAAAAATAAAGAGGGGTTGGAATTAGAGGATTTCACCTTTACTCCAGAGGCTGAGATCTGAGGATCACAGTTCAAAGCCAGCTGGTGCAGCAGTGTCCAAGAGACTCTTATCTTCAATTAACTTGTAAAAAGCCAGAAGTGGGGCTATGGTTCAAGTGGTAAAGGCTCAGTCTTGAGTGAAAAAGCTAAAGAATGGTGCTCTGGCCCAGAGTGCAAGCCCAAGGCAGCGCTTGGACTTGAATAATAAAAAGTAATATGAAAAAAAGAAAAAACTAAGGAAGGAAAGAAGGAAGGAAGGAGGGAACGAAGGAAGGAACGAAGGAAGGAAGGAAGGAAGGAAGGAAGGAAGGAAGGAAGGAAGGAAGGGGAAAGAAAGGAATTCTTCATTGTATTAAAATCATGCCTAGGGGCTGGGAATGTGGCTTAGTGGTGGAATACTTGCCTAGCATACATAAAGCCCTGGGTTCAATTCCTCAGTACCACATATACAGAAAGAGTTGGAAATGGTGTTGTGGCTCTAGCTTTGAGCAAAAGAAGCTCAGAGACGGTATCCAGGTCTAAATTCAGTCCCCAGGAGGGACTAGCAAAAAAAGAAAAAATAACTAAAATCATGCCTAGATTTTGATATTCAAAGGAGAAATAATACATGTTGGGCACTGGGTTTTTTTTACCCAGTGCTGTTGTTTCTAGAGTCTAACCTTACCTTCCTATTCCCTGATCTTAAAGAATAAAGATTCCCTACATGTATGGGCTTGCTGAAAAGTACTGGTAGATTCCCACAGGGCCAAAAAGATCCCGGATTGGCTGAAGCTTAGACAGAGTTTCTGAACACTGAGCCAACTGGGTTGTGGGTGCTGGAGTTTGGAATTTGGAATGAGTGACATCTGGTGGTGGAGATGGCTTGGAGGCTGCTCCTCATAGGCAGTCCTGGCTTGCTGACTATGTTGTTCAGGGGTGGGGCCTCTACTAGGACTCTCCATGTGCACCTTGTCCCCCAATCCCTTAGCTTGCGTCTTTTTCATGCTTGGCCATATAGACCTGGTTCCCCAACATTCTTCTGAAGCCTTTCCTTAGGCATCTCTCAACATGTACCGTCAAGAATTTACCCTATTAGGGCTGGGAAGGTGGCTCAGTGGTAGAGCGCTTGCCTTGCATGCATGAGGCCCTGGGTTCGATTCCTCAGCACCACATAAGCAAAAAGAAAAAAGCCGGAAGTGGTGCTATGGCTCAAGTGGTAGAGCGCTAGCCTTGAGCTGAAGAGCTGAGGGACAGCGCCCAGGCCCAGAGTTCAGGCCCCACGACTGGACCCCCCAAAAAAATTACCCTATTATATAAAGGGTAAATGCACAAAACACTATGTTGAAAATGAACTATACAGTTTGTAGGTAGGGATATGAGGAAAAACTGTGATAGAGCAAGGGAAGGATGACATTGTCCAAAAACAAATGTACTTTTTTTTGCCAAGTCCTGGGGCTTGATCCCAGGGCCTGGGCACTATCCCTCAGCCTTTTTGTACTCAAGGCTAGCTCTCTACTACTTGAGCCACAGCAACATTTCTAGATTTTTCTAAGTAGTTTTGAAGATAAAAGTCTCATGGATGTTTCTGCCTAGGCTGGCTTTGAACTGCGATCCTCAGATTTCAGCCTCCTGAGTAAGTAGAATTCTATATCTGAGCCACAGCAATAAGTGAGCCAATATAGTGGAGAGAGAACTATATACTGCTGCTACTTCATGGATTTTCACCTACTATGGGGGTCAACGGAATATAACTCCCACAATAAGTGAGGGATCATTAGATTTTGAGATTTTTTTTTTTGCTTTCCATTGCTATCTTTGCTTTTTTTTTTTTTGGTCAATCTCTGGGCCTAGGTGCTGTCCCTCAGCTCTTCAGTTCAAGGCTAGCGCTCTACCATTTGAGCCACAGGGTCACTTCCAGCAATTCCTGCTTATGTGGTGCTGAGGAATCAAACCCAGGGCCTCATGCGTGCAAGGCAAACGCTCTACTACTGAGCCACCTTCCCAGCCCTGTTTTGAGATAGGATTTCATTATGTGTGGTGAACCTCCTCATCTCATGGCAGAAAGGAAGGAGAGAGAGAGAGAGAGAGACAGAGAGACAGAGAGATACAGACCAAGGATTATATCCATCTAAGTCACACACCCCCCTCAGTAACCTACTTTATCCACCTAAGCCCCACTGTTTTTTTTTTTTTTTTGGTTGGTTGTGGGGCTTGAACTGGGGCCTGGATGCTATCCCTGAACTAGTTTTGTTGAAGGCTAGCTCTCTACCACTTTGAGCCACAGTGCTACTTCTGGTTTTGTGGTAGTTAACTGGAAATAAGAGTCTCATAGACTTTATGGCTTTGAATTGCAATCCTCAGACTTCAGTCTCTTGAGTAGCTAGGATTACAGGTGTGAGCCACTAGCGCCTGGCATTAGGCCACACTTCTAAATAGCTATGAATCCATGAACTCCTCAGTAGATAAATGTGTTGGTGAGGTTAGCGTCCTCAATCCAATCACTTCTCAGTGATTCCCACTTCTGAACAGCTACTGGGGACCAAGCATTCACTATATGAGCCTCTGAGGGACATTCCAGTTCGAAACCATAATAAATTCTATTCTGAGATTGTATACACAAGTACCTATACAGACAACCATGTTACCATGAGACTTTTTTCCCCAGCTATTGAGCAAAACATTCTTGGATATGGCTTTTCTTTGCCCAGCTCTTTATCTGCTAGTATTTTCTTCATTATATGTAGTGACCTTGTTTCTCAGAAGAAGGCTGAGTTTCCCATAGCTGCTATTTTAGATGATGCTTATGTGGAGTTTTTTTTCTCTTGGTCCTAAAGCATCTGAATAAGCACAAGATCAGAATCTGAAGCCGCTTAGAAATGGATAAAGTAGATGATCTTCTAGCCATTCCCACTCTCAGCAGAATCTAACAAAAACATGCCAAAGAAATGAAAACTTGTCTACTTTGAAGACTTGCAACAAAAAGTGTGAAAGAAAAGAAAGAATGAACAAAAGAAAGAAAAAGAGAGATTGGGGGAGAGAGGGGAGAGAAGGGGGGGAGCTTCTAGTAAGAAAGGTTTTGGTTTATACTGTCATAATCATAAAAGATAAATTCAGCCGGGCGCCAGTGGCTCACACCTGTAATCCTAGCTACTCAGGAGGCTGAGGTCTGAGGATCATGGTTCAAAGCTAGCCCAGGCAGGAAAGTCCGTGAGACTCTGATCTCCAATAAACCACCAGAAAACCGGAAGTGGCACTGTGGCTCAAGTGGTAGAGTGCTAGCCTTGAGCTGAAGAGCTGAGGGATGGCGCTCAGGCCCAGAATTGAAGCCCCATGACCAAAAAAAGATAAATTCATTATTATCCTAGGACATCTTGAGACAGAAATTCAGGCACTTGATTATTCTGTAAAATCAAAATGACAGCATCCTTGGAGAGACAGTTGCTTGGTAACTCAGACTGAAGGTTGTCTTTAGATCCTCTGAAATCTTTGTGTGCCTATTTTGGTTTTTATGTGGAGATCATTTCCTTTCCTACAATCCAAAAATGGAACTTTGTTGTTGTTGTTGTTGTCAATTGTGAGACTTGAACTCAAGGCCTGGGCACTGTCCCTAATCTCTTATGCTCAAGGCTACTGCTCTACCACTTTGTGCCACAGCACCACTTCTGGTTTTCTGGTGGTTAACTGGATATAAGAGTCTCATAGATTTTCCTGCCCACGCTGGCTTCAAAGCTCAATCCTCAGACCTTAGCCTCTTGATTGGCTAAAATTACAGGGATAAGCCACCAGCACCCATCTCAAAAACTGAACAATTTTTGGAGAAAAACATTACTCAGAAGAAAGGTTTTTTTTTTCCCTCTATAAGGTATTTTTATTAGGAAATACAGCTGCCTTTATTCAGTTGAATCACACTATTGTTAGGACTGGTGCAACACCATATAAAAGAAAATGGGAGCGGGGCGCTGGTGGCTCACGCCTGTAATCCTAACTGCTCAGGAGGCTGAGATCTGAGGATCACAGTTCAAAGCCAGCCCTGGCCGCAAAGTTTGTGAGACTCTTATTTCCAATAAAGCACTCAGAAAACCAGAAGTGGTGCTGCTGTGGCTCAACTGGTAGAGCACTTGGCTTGAGCTAAAGAACAAAGAACTGAGGGACAGCGCCCAGGCCCAGAGTTCAAACCTCATGACCAACATAAAAAGAAAATTGGGGAAAGTCAATTCAGAGGAGATTTCAAATGGAGATGGGAAAAAAAAATTTTTAAGATGACTATTTTGAGGCTTGAAAGCAGACAATGGTTTTCCAAGAAAAGAAACTGCCTCACATTTCACATGAGTTCAAAGTATAGTTTTTACAGGCTAGAAAGGCTTTGTAAATGTCTCACTGAATCAAGGAAAGTTGTCCAGGCAAGCTCTTCCTGTCAAGATTAGAAGACTGAGTTTGCCCTTTTTTGAATTAGTGAACTAGTTCTTTTTTTTTTTTTGCACAAGGCTAGGGCAAAACCTCCACTCTACTTTCATATTTTTTTGGTGCTTAATTGGAGATAAGAGTTCATGGGGGCTGGGGATGCTTGTCTAGCATGCATGAAGCCCTGAATTCAATTCCTCAGTAAATATAAACAGAAAACACCAGAAGTGGTGGCACTGTGGCTCAAGTGGTAGAGTGCTAGCCTGGAGCAGGGACAGAGCCTAGGCCTTGAGTTCAAGCCTCAGGACTGGCAAAAAGACAGAGAGAGAGAGAGAGAGAGAGGGTGGGGAGGGGGGGAGAGTCTCACAGACTTTCCTGCTTAGGCTAGCTTGGAATCTTGATCCTCAAATCTCAGCCTCCTGAAAAGCTAAGATTACAGTCATGAGCCACCAGCACCCTGCACAGTTCCACATTTTTTTCACACTCTGTGCTTAGTTACCTGCATACTTTATGATTCTTTTTCATTGTAAACAAGAGCACTTGAAGAACTTTATTCAAAAGGAAATTTATTGGAGGATTTGGGGGCACCAAACAACTTGGAAGCAGACCACAACCAAGGCTTTAGAATTAAGAGTTCAGAGCCAGGCCTGTGGTACACACCTTCAATTCTAGCTACTCCGGAGACAGAAACAGGAGGATTTAATCAGAGAAATCGTGGGAGAGTCTAACTGAAGAACAAAAATAAAAGGGACTGGGGGGAATGGTTCAAGTTGTAGAGCTCTTGCTTAGCTCTGAGTTAAATTTCCAATGTGGAGGAGGAAGAGGAGGAGGAGGAGGAGGAGGGAGGGAGGGACAAAAAGACTCAGACAAGCCACCTTGTCACTGTCTTATTCTCAAAACCCCAGAATAGTGCTAGATTGGCAGAAATGAGTTCATACAACTGGGCCTTCCTTCTTGGAGCCCCAAAAGACAAATGGGGCTGAGTGCCAGTATCTCATACCTATAATCCTAACTAGTCAGAAAGCTGAGATCTGAGAATCTCAGTTTGAACAGACAGCCCAGGGGGAAAAAATAAATTCCTCCCTGGAACTCTTACTTCTAGATAACAGAAAATAAAAGCCAGAAGTGGAACTGTGGCTCAAGAGCACCAGCCTTCAGAGGAGAAAGCTACTCCACAGTGTGAGGCCTCCAAGAAGTCTCCAGGAACCCCATCGGTGTGCATGGTAGAAGGATGGACACCCAGCAGGGCAAACATTAAATCCTATAGATTCCTGTCTAGCATTCCAGACACATGGTGGCATGCTGTGGGCTCTGGGGCCTGTGCAGCCCCGCTCCTACAGCATTGCTGGTTATAGCCCTTGGCACTTGGGCTGGCTTTGTGTGCTGCCTGCAGTATGCCTTGGGACATTCCACGTTCCTGGCATCTCTTCCTAGGGTCTCCATTATATCTTTAGTATCACTCCCATGGCTTCATGCACCACCCTCTCAGGGGTTGCCCGCAGAGGGATTTGAACCTGCTATGCATTGCATGGCCTTCCAGGGCCACCTTTGAACACTGCATGGCAGCTGCCTTGACCCCACATTGTATATTCCTCTAGGAGGCCCTGTGCAAGCAGGGCTCTTGCAAGACAAAATCTTTCAAATAAATATATTTGCTTTTTCATGCCTCTGAGGTTGTGATCCAGCCAAGTCCTGGTATACACTCAAGGCATCTTTGCTATTGCTATTGGCTGTGTGTGTGTATGGGGGGGGAGGTGAGGAGTGGGGGGGTGTACTGGTTCTTGAACTCAGAGTCTATGCACTCTCCTTTAGCTTTTTTTGGGGGGGGAGGGGCTTGAACTCAGTGCCTAGGCACTATCCCAGAACTTTGTCGCTCAAAGCTAGTGCTCTACCACTTTGAGCCATAGCTCCACTTCTGGTTTCTTTTTATGTGGTTAATTGGAGATAAGAGTCTCACAAAGTTTCCTGCTCAGGCTTTGAACATTGATCTTCAAATTTCAGCCCCCTGAGTAGCTAGGATTACGTTCAAGGCTGGTGCTTTGCCACTTTGAGCCATAGCTCCACTTCCAGCTTTTTAGTGGTTAATTGAAAACAAGAATCTCACAGACTTTCCTGCCCAGGCTAGCTTCAACCCTTGATCCTCTGAGCTCAGCCTCCTGAGTAGCTAAAATTACTAGTGCCCAATTTTGACTTCTTTTTAATGTTACCAATCTCTTCAGACACCAGATCTTCCTTAGCCCCAACACATCTTACTGTCTTCTCTAACCAACTTAGAGTTTTCTGACCTGCTTTTTTTCCCTCCCAATTCTTACTCTAAACCTGGAAAAAAGCAGTTAACAATTACCATAACAAGGAATAGCACAAGGTCTTGAGTTCAAGCCCCCAGTACTAGCATAAAACAAAATATACACATTCACATTCACACACACACACACACACACACACACACACACACAATATATATATATAGATATAGATATATAGATCTCTAAATGAACTCCAGGAAATAGAAACGAGATTCTTTCCTTTAAAATAAAAAAGCAGTTGACACAAAAAGAACATTTGACTTGTGTCAATTCATGCCATGGCCTAATGCTTGTTTTGTGGTAGAAGAGTTATCTAAAATTTTCTCCTAATTGTCCTCTAGCAGTGGTAATTGCTTACTAAAGAGACTCTTTGCACAAATTTCAATTTTATAGCATTTGATTAAGCCTGATATTTGGTGTTTTTCCATGGAAACTGTGGATAGAGAGCTACCCCTTCCAAAAAGCATAAAAACACGCTCGCCTTTTAGTTGTTGCCTGGCAACAATACTTTTTGTTTTTAGTCGGAAATTTCAAGATATTTATTGATCAGTGTAACTTTCACAGAGAAAGAAAAGAAAATCTAGTTCTTTAAACATTCAAAAAAGTAATTGGGCCAGGAGCCGGTGGCTCAAGCCTATCATCCTAGCTACTCTGGAGGTTGATATCTAAAGATTCCAGTTTGAAGCCAGCCTGGGCAGGAAAGTCCATGAGACTCTTATCTCCAATAAACCACCAGAAAACTGGAAGTGGTACTGTAGCTCAAGTGGTAGAGCACTCGTCTTGAGCTGAAGAGCTGAGGGACAGCATCCAGGCCCAGAGTTCAAGCCCCACGACTGACAAAAAAAAGAAGGAAGGAAGGAAGGAAAGGTACTCATTATTTGACTTACATAACTGTAATCCCTCTGTTCATAACATAATAACAATAAAAGTTTTTGAAAAGTATAAAATATATAAAATGCCAGAGTGAGAGAGACCAGACGTTCATTAAGGGGCACACAGGCTGAAGCTGCTGGATTCTGAGAGGCTTCATCTTGCATTCCTAAGGCTCAGCAGAGCCTGCGTCCGGGCTTCAGGTGGTCCTCCTCCCCAGCCCTGCGGTAGATTGTGTTCTTCCTTCGATCACCTCCTGGCCCAGCGCACACTGGCTACAGCGGCTCTCCTCAGTCACTGTGGGCTGGGTCTGAGGAATGTGGGTAAGTGAGGCATAGGCTATGTCTAACCAAAGGCTTCACATGAATTTGTGAAGGTGGACATGACCTACAAATATTTCTGGCATTTACCAAGAGGAAAGAATGGCCTGGACAACCATTGCCCCTTCAGCAGAGCTTCTAAAATGAGAAACACATGAGACAGACCGAAATCAAAGCCAGGGCCGGCATGGCTAAGCCACATGCAATGCACAGACCAGTGAAGGAAAAGTCAGTATTTATTGTTAGGAACTGCTGATATTTGGAGGTTGGCTGCTATATAACATCATGGCAGCAATCACTGGGAAATAAAATTTTTCCCAGCAATGCCTCTCACAAATAATCTTCCTTCCTTCCTTCCCTTTCCTTTTCTTCCTTCCTTCCTCCTTTCTTCCTTTCTTCCTTTCTCTCTGGGCTACTGGGATTTAGAAGTCTCATTTCAGGCCCAGGCAAGCACCTAGGCTACTAACTACTGATTTCAGGCTTCTGTGGTAGCTAGGCTAACAGGTGTTGGCCACTGCATCCATGTCTAGCTCCCCCATTGAAATGGGATCTGGTGGACTCTTCTGCTTAGGCTAGCCTCAAACCACAATCCTCCCAATTCCAACCTCCTACGTAGCTAGGATGACAGGTGTGAGCCACCAGCACCCAGCAGTAGATTAAAACTGAGCACAATGGGCTACAAGGAGCTGGTCCCATCTTTCCAATCATTAGTCAGATTGAGCAGTCTGATTAAGAGACCAATTGTCTTATTTATTTTGTGCTGGTACTGGGGCTTGAACTCAAGATCTATCTCTTAGCTTTTTCACTCCAGACTGGCACCAGACTGGCACTCTATCACTTAAGACAGAACTCCACTTCTGGCTTTCTTTCTGGTTAATTGGAGATAAAAGTCTCCAGGAGCCAGGTGCTGATGGCTCACGCCTGTAACCCTAGCTACTCAGGAGGGTCGGGGTTCAAAACCAACCCAGGCAGCAAAGTCTGTGAGACTCTTATTGCCAATAAACTACTCAGAAAAAGTTGGAAGTTGTGTTGTGGCTCAAGTGGTAGAACACTAGCTTTGAGCAAAAGAAGCGCCAAAACGAAGTTCAAGCCCTGAGTTCAAGCCCCGGGACTGGGGGGAAAAAGCTCCAGGATTTGTCTTGAAAGGTTAAAGTTTGAGGCAGTGACCACCACATGTTGCTTGTTTCTATCTAGCAAAGCAACACGTGGTGATAATCAAAACACCTGGTTGATTGTGTGCCTATAGAAGACCTGCAAATCCTTAGCTCGGGGCTCTCCTCCTAGGCTCCGCTGTGTCAGAGTGTAGGACGAGGCCCGAGCTGCAGCCCGTTTAAATAAAACAGCTGTAGAGTCTGATTCTCGGTGGTCTTCTTGAGGGGGGTCCTGCGACCTTGGCATTACAGTCTGCCTGGGCTGGCTTTGAAAAAAGATCTTCAGAGCTCAGCCTCCTGAGTAGCTGGGATTACAGGTGTGAGCCACTGATGCTTGGCTTTTGAGTATTTTTTTTTTTTTTGCCGGTCATGGGGCCTGAACTCTGGACCTGGTCTCTGTCCCTCAGCTCTTCAACTCAAGGCTAGTGCTCTACCACTTGAGCCACAGTGCCACCTCTGGCTTTTTTTTCTGCTTATGTGGTGCTACAGAATCGAACCCAGGGCCTCATGCATGTAAGTCAAGCACACTACCAGTGCGCCACCTTCTCAGCCCCTGAGTATCTATCTTGGCTTAGAGATGTTCAGTGTGTTGTTTTTTTTTTTTGTGTCAGTTATGAGCCTGAACTCTGCGCCTGGGCACTGTCCCTCAGCTCTTCAGCTCAAGGCTAGCACTCTACCACTTGTTCCGGCTTTTTTCTTTTTGCTTATGTGGTGCTGAGGAATTGAACCCAGGGCCTCAGGCATGCAAGGCAAGCGCTCTACCACTGAGCCACCTTCCCAGCCCCACTCAGTGTGTTCTTAATGGTGAGAGTTGTTTGTTGTTTTTAAGTCTCCATACATCAGGTACAGGTACACTAGAAATATTATTGTTTGAAAAATTATGTTACAAACAGCTTCTATGTGCTCATTCATGAGAATTTCACACATGTGCTCTGGTCACTGCAAAAAGTCTATCTTGGGGACTGGGTATTGGACAGCAACCTAGTTGCAAAGGAGACTGGGTAAGTGTAAGTGCTCAGCATAGGGCTTGCATGTATTTTACTGAATTAAGTCCATCTCTAAGTATACAAAAAAGGGCTGAGAGGGTATAGGCCAAAATATGAACAGAGCTTGGGACAGGAATCTGCATTGTTCTCACAACCCCAGGCTGCCTTGCTAGTCCACCTGACCTCCACCCCTCCTCCAGAGCCATTCTTGGAAGTCCACACCAGGAAGCACGTGCCTTGGAGCAATTACACACACACACACACACACACACACACACACACACACAAACTCACCTGTTTGAAAGTATGCATTGCCCTGGGCAGAACCTTTGGCCAGCTTCCTGAGTTGCCTTCCTTGTTTGACTTGTCCTTAAACCCTGGACTCCCCACTTTCTGCACTCCCTGTATCTCAGACTCTGGTGGTACTTGGTGCCCCTCCTCAGTGATGAATGACATCAGGTCCGATCTCTTGAAGTCTCAGTTCTGCTTTCTTCCCTTTCGTGTGCTTGATCTTTCCTAACAGGTTGTAAATGAAAAGTCGGGCTTGGGGGGATCTTTACCTGCTTTTTTGTGTACAAATAGTCCCACAAAATAATAGGGCAACTTTCCACAGTCCTGGTGAACTCCTCATCTCCCCTCCCCATCTTACTTTTATTATTAGTGCCCCAAATCCCGAGAAACCTCCCCTCTGCCTTTTCTTTTTTTAAAGCTATCATCCCTGAAAACAACAAAATACGAAACAAGAGTCGTATCAGGGTCCTGCCTGAACAGGAAGATTCGTTTCCGACCTCACTGTCTCGGCAGGAGTACACACTCCACATCAAAAAGGGAGGGAGCCGGGCGCCGGTGGCTCACGCCTGTCATCCTAGCTACTCAGGAGGCTGAGATCTGAGGATCGCAGTTCAAAGCCAGCCTGGGCAGGAAAGTCTGTGAAACTCTCATCTCCAATAAACCACCAGAAAACCGGAAGTGGAGCTGTAGCTCAAGTGGTAGAGCACTAGCCTTGAGCTGAAGAGCGCAGGGACAGCGCCCAGGCCCAGAGTTCAGGCCCCACGACCGACCAAAAAAATAAATAAAGGAGGGAGGGACTGGGGACTGGACTAATCAGGGGCTGTGAACCCACAGGTGCCCGCCCTGTGGGCAGCGCGCGGCCGAGTGGCACTTCCGGACAGCGGCCGGCAGAGGGCGACGCATAGCTGCGGGGCCTCGCAGAGTGCAGGCTCAGGCTGCCGGATCTCGTGCTTTACGCGGAGCGAGCCTGGAAATCACGATTTTTCTGAGATCTCCTGATCTCATAATGTTGGCAGGTAAGGCTTTAAAACGGCTGGTAAATTTCTTGCAGGTCCCATTAAACCTCACCTGCATATCCATCTCGCAGCCAGCAATACCGGAATGTTTTATTCTTCTGAAGCCACCCAGGCGCCACCTAGTGACTGGATGGAGGAGTTCCCCAGGAGGCATTGTGGAAAAAAGAATTGTCCTGTTTGCTTTTTAAACAGATGGATGAAGACATACTTTCCTGAACTGTATGCCAAAAAATTTCCCCCACAAAACTTATTAAATGGCTTCTCTTGTGCAATTAAAACTTCATATGCCAAAATAGACTTCATCACAGCCAAGAGGCAGAGAAAACCATGTGAAATGTGGCATGTTGATTGCTTTCCTCATCCAAGGCACCGTTTCTAATGTGTTAATGTAATATTGCACTTACTCCTCAGTAGAATCCAAGAAACCCAGTACCATTGCTGCCTCTGTTCTATCAGATGAGGAAACTGGAGCCTAGAGAGAATAAAAAGCTAGTATAAAAACTCATACATAGAAGAGTACTTGAGAAGGATTTATCTTTTTTAGGCCTGAACTCTGGGCCTGGGCGCTGTCCCTCAGCTCTTCAGCTCAAGGCAAACACTCTACTGCTTGAGCCACAACACCACTTTCAGTTTTCTAGTGGTTTATTGGAGATGAGAATCTCACAGACTTTCCTGTGGAGCTGGGATTCCTACCCTGGCAATCTTGATCAAAAGTGTGTGCACTTAAAGTAACTACTCTAAACTGACTGTAGGATTTGGACTCAGTTATGAAGTAAGAATTCATGGTGAGATAGGTACTGGTGGCCCATTTCTGTAATCCTGGCTACTCAAGAGGCTAAGATCATGACAATCACAGCTTGAAACCTGACCAAGCAGAAGAGTCTCTGAGACTCCATCTCACAGGTATGGCTCCAGTTGTAGAGGGCCACAGAGCAAATATATGGTGCTGAGTTCAAACTGTGGTACTAGAAAAAATCATGACAAAGGTTTTCTAGGATTTGGCTTTATTACCAATAAAAAAAAAAAGCCCAATATCACTATTTTACTAGAACTAAAATTTGAACTCAGCAAGATTAGGGCCAGGAATCAGTGGCTCACACTTGTGTTCCTAGCTACTAAAGAGGCTGAGCTCTGAAAATCTCAATCCAAAGCCAGCCAGGGCAGGAAAGTCAGTGAGACTTATCTCCAATTAATCACAACAAAGAAAAAAAGGAAGGAAATTAGGAAGGAAGCAAGCAAGGAAGTAAGGAAGGAAAGGAAGAAATTCGATCCCTAGGATATCAGAGATGGCTAAGCTCTGTTGCACTTCCCTAACAAGACTATAGGGCTAGGAAAGGACAAATGGGTATATATTTGACATATTGAAATAAATCCTGCCCAACCCAGTGCCTGTGGCTCATGCCTGTAATCCTAGCTATGCAGGAGGCTGAGATCTGTGAATGGTGGTTTGAAACCAGCCAGGGCAGAAAAGTCAGAGTCTCTAATCTCCATTTAACCACACAAAAAAAGCTCAGGGACAATGCCTAGACCCAGAGTATAAACCCCAGGACCAGCACGCACACAAAAATCCCACGTTGGTTGCCAGTGGCTCAGGAGGCTAAGATCTGAGGATCATGGTTCAAAGCCAGACTGGGCAGGAAAGTCTATGAGACTCTTATCTCTGATAAAGCGAAAGTGGCAGTAGGCTCAAGTGGTAGAGTGCTAGCCTTGAGCAAAAAAGCTCAGGTCCTGAGTTCAAGACCCAGGACCAGCAAAAGAAAAAAAAAAAAGAGCTGGGCACCAGTGGCTCACGCCTGTAATCACACCTGTAATCCTAGCTACTAAGGAGGCTGAGATATGAGGATCGCAGTTCAAAGGCAGCCTGGGCAGGAAAGTCTGTGAGATTCTCATCTCCAATAAACCACTAGAAAACTGGAAGTGGTATTATGGCTCAAGCAGTAGAGTGCTTGCCTTGAGCTGAAGAGCTGAGGGACAGCGCCCAGGCCCAGAGTTCAGGCCCAAAAAAGATAAATCCTTCTCAAGTACTCTTCTATCTTCAGCTTCTGAAGTTCACTGCTCCTCACCCAGGAACAACCCTCTTTGCTCTGCCCAGTTCTGCCTCCCTGTCACTGTCCTAGCCCCATGATATTTTAACTGTTTCTATTTCCTTTTCCAGACTGTCATATATTTGGCATAGTACTGCATTAATTAGGGCCCAGCATCCATGGCTCATGCTTGTAATCCTAACTCCTCGGGAAGACAAGATCTGAGAGGTCTGAAGCCAGCCACAGGCAGACAAATCTTGGAGACTAATTTCTCCAATTAAACAGGAGAAAGCCAGAAGTACAGGTATGTGGCTCAAGGGGTGGAATGCCAGCCTTTACTGAAAAAAGCTATAGGACAGCACTGAGCCCATAGCAGAGCACATACACATGCGCGCGCATACATGCACACACCTACACAGAACATTAGGCTTCTTCCATGGCTTAGCACTAAATACTAGTTAAATGTCATGTGGTAGCATGGTTTGTACATCTATTCATCTGCTGAAGGATAACCTGATTGCTTCCAACTTCTAGCAATGATGAATAAATCTACTAAAAACATTTGTATATGGAGTTTTGTGTGGGCCTAAGTTTTCAACTCATCGGTATAAATATGAGGAAATATGGCTGCTTGATCATCTAATGAGAATGTATCAGTCAGGTATGTTAGTACATGCCTATAATGTCAGCACTCAGGAAGCAGAAACAGAAGGATCTCAAGACTAAGGCCAACCTGAGCAACATATTGAGACCCTATCTCAATAACAAAAACACAAAAATTGGATAGAGAGAACATGTTTTATTTTGTCAAACTGTCTTCCAATGTATATGTACTAATTTGCATTCCTGCCAGCAAGAAATGAGAGTTCTTTGCAGCCTTGCCAATGTTTGGTGTTATCACTGTTCCTTATACGCTCACTGCTTTATTTGCATTTCCCTGATGATACCAGACGGGAACATCTTTTCATCTGTGTATTTGCTATTTGTGTATCTTCTTGGTGGATACCTGTTAAGGTCTTGGACTCTTTTTGTTGCTGCTGGTGGTGGTTGTGGGGTTTGAACTCAGGGCCTGAGTGCTGACCCTGAGGTTTTTTCCCACTGAAGACTAGGATTCTACCAGTTTGAGCCACTTCCAGTTTTCTGGTGGTTAATTGGCAATGAGTGTTGTGGACTTTCCCGCCTGGGCTGACTTCAAACTGTGACCCTCAGATCTCAGGATTACAGGAGTTAGCCACCAGCACTTGGCCACATACTAAGATTTAATCTCAGAATTTCATGATTGCTAGGTAGGTACTCAATTGCTTGAGCCATGCCTCCCATCTTTTACTCTGTGTGTGTGTGTGTGCACGCGTGCGTGCACACACACGCCCATGCGCATACATGCATTTGCCTGGCAGTGGGACCTGAAAATTCAGAGCCAGGCCAGAGGGCTCATGTGCACTCAGCCTGGCAATGTCTTTATCTTCATCTTGAAATGAGCATCACTGCAGTAATCTTTCCCCAGCAAAAACAGCTCAGTTAGTTACAACGATGGCAAGCAGCTGGGTGCTGGTGGCTCACACCTATAATCCTAGCTACTAAGGAGGCTGATATCTGAGGATTGTGGTTCAAAGCCAGCCTGGGAGGAAAAATCCATGAGACTCTTGTCTCCAATTAACCACCAGAAAACCAGAAGTGGGGCTGGGAAGTTGGCTCAGTGGTAGAGCGCTTGCCTTGCATGCCTGAGGCTCTAGGTTCGATTCCTTAACACCACATAAGCGAAAAGAAAAAAGCCAGAAGTGGCACTGTGGTTCAAGTGGTAGAGCGCTAGCCTTGAACTGAAGAGCTGAGGGACAGCGCCCAGACCCAGAGTTCAGGCCCCACGACCAGACACCCCCCCCCAAAAAAAAGGAAAGAAAGAAAACCAGAAATGGCACTGTGGCTCAAGCAGTAGAGCACTAGCCTTGACCTGAAGAGCTGAGAGACAGCACCCAAGCCCAGAGTTCAAGCCCTACAACCAACCAACACACACACACACACACACACACACACACACACAAACACCAATTATGGCAAGTACTGCCTGTATCACAGGCCACCAAACCCAGGCACATGCTTCACATAGCTCTTTAGTCTGCTCAACAAAATTGAATCTGTTATCTCTGTTCTTCAGTGGAGGATATTAAGGTTCAGAAAGCTAAAGGTGAGGTTGCGAGTAATCAGGAAGAAGGGCTACTCTGATATTAAAGCAGTACAATCAGCCAGGCATCGGTGGCCCATGCCTGTAATCATAGCTATTCAGGAGGCTGACATCTGAGGATCACAGTTCAAAGCCAGCCCAGGCAGAAAAGTCTGTGAGACTCTCATCTCCAATTAACCATCAGAAAACTGGAAGTGGCGCTGTGGCTCAAGCGGTAGAAAGCTTGCCTTGAGCTGAAGACAGTAGGGATAGCACCCAAGCCCAGAGTTCAAGCCCCACAACCGACCAAAAAAAAAAGCTATTAACTTCACTAGAAACTCATACCCAGGGTACAATAAAAAGAAATCAAACCTATCATCCTAGATACTCAGGAGGCTGAGATCTGCAGATCTTGGCTCCTGGATAGACAAATCTGTGAGACATTGATCTCCAATTAACCACTAGAAAGCCAGAAGTGGAACTGTGCCTCAGTGGTAGAGTTCCTGTCTTGATCAGAAAAAGCTAAAGGACTGTGCCTGGACATTGAGTTCAAGCCCCAGTACTGGCATAAATAGATAAGACAGACAGACGGATGGATGGACAGACAGATGGATAGACGGACAGATGGATGGACAGATAGACCGACAGTCGGATAGACAGACAGACACAGATGGGAATCAAGGGGTAGGTTAATGAAGACACTGAAATCACTGTTTATATTTCTAAAACCCTATTTGTCCCAATCTGTGCTGACTGGGAAGGAGGGAACACTGTCAACCTCTTCATTAGCCAGTCCTCCCCTCCAAACTGATTCAACAGCATAAACAATAGAAATAATTACTCAGAACCACTGGGTGTTTGTTTCTGTGTCTAGACAATAATTATATTGAAAACAGAACAGAAAGGAGAACATGCCCTGCTGTTTTCCGTTCTGTTAAACGTTCTCTTAGCCTACCAGCTTCTCTGATGAGCAGGACATATACATTCAGACGATGGAAACATTTAGTCATTTTGTTAGTGCTGGAATTCAGGGCCTGGGAAACTATTCCTGACTTTTCTCATTCAAGGCTAGTGTTCCCTTTCTGGCTTTTTGGTGGTCAATTTGGAGATAAATATTTCACAGACTTTGCTGCCTGGGCTGGCTTTGAACCTCAATCCTCAGATCTCAACCTCCAGAGTAGCTAGGATTACAAGCATGAGGACCCGGCACCAAGGCTGGCTTTTTTTTTTGTCGGTTGTGAGGCTTGAACTTGGGGCTTGGGTGCTGTCCCTGAGCTCTTTCACTCAAGGTTAGCACTCTACCACTTTAAGCCACAACACTGCTTCCAGTTTTCTGGTGGTTAATGGGAGATAAGAGTCTCATGGACGTTCCTGCCTGGGCTGGCTTTGAACATCATCTCAGCCTCCTGAATAGTTAGGATTACAGGCGTGAGCCACCAGCGCCTGGCCCAGACTTTCATTATTAAAAGAAACTTTTTTTTGTTGGTCATGGGGCCTGAACTCTGGGCCTGGGCACCGTCCCTCAGCTCTTCAGCTCAAGGCTAGCTCCCTACCACTTCAGCCACAGTGCCACTTCCAGCTTTTTCTGCTTATATGGTGCTGAGGAATCGAACCCAGGGCCTCATGCATGCAAGGCAAGCATTCTACTACTGTGCCACCTTCCCAGACCTAAAAGAAACTTCTTTTGGAGAGAAGGGGATAGAGGGACCAGTGTATACTTAGGAGCCAGATAATGTTAAAAATATCTAATATGAATACAAAAAAAGCCACTTAAACCATACAGGATTTGGAAAATCTCAAGTGGATATGAAAATTGTTGTGGATTCTTTTGTTTACTTTTTTAACATTTTATTTATTTATTTTTGTCGGTCGTGGGGCTTGAACTCTGGGTTTGGGCACTGTCTCTAAGCTCTTCAGCTCAAGGAAAGCACTCTACTACTTGAGCCACAGCACCACTTCTGGGTTTCGAGTTGTTTATTGGAGACAAGAGTCTCATGGACTTTTCTGCCCGAGCTGGCTTTGAACCGTGATCCTCAGATCTCAGCCTCCTGAGTAGCTAGGATTACAGGCGTGAGCCACCGGCACCCGGCAAAAATAATTTTTATTGAGCCTAAGTGATTACATAAATTTCATAGATTTCACAGTATTGTGGGATAGTGATAGTTAAAGTTACAAACACATTTTAACATTTATGAGGCACATTGTCATTATCGTGGTCTATAAAGTTTGTGAATTCTATAAGTTTTGACAATAAAACTATTTCTTCCACATTCTTTTGTTTACTGTTGAGCTGTGGATTGGTAAACACACTTACCAACCCAAGAGAATAAGATAAAGAGAGGCTTATTAAGCTGCTAGCACAAGGCAGACAGTGTGCAATTAGCTAAGGGAACAAAGCATTGCTATTGCTACATAGTTATGGGGTTGGGACAGGCTTTTATGAGGTGAGTGGGGATTTTGCTGATTGGCTGTCTCCCTTTACCTGTACTATATTGATTGGCTATCTCTTTTTCAGACCATGGTTCAAATTTCACATGAGTGGGAATATCAGAAGGGCTCAGTCCTTACATCTGCATTCTATCCAGTGCACTTCAAAAACTTGGCTTGTCAGTGGCTCACACCTATCATGTCAGCTACTCTGAATACTGAAATCTGAGGATCACCGTTCAAAGCCAGCCCTGAGGAAAAGTCCCTCGGAGACTCTTAAACTGGAAGTGGAGCTGTGGCTCAAAGTGGTAAAGTGTTAGCCTTGAGCAAAAGAACTCAGGGATAGGGCCCAGGACCCAAGTTAAAGCCTCACAACCAACAAAAAGAAAAGAAGATTGGAAAGAACTGTTATTTGCTTTTCTTTCCCAATATTGAAAAAAATTAGCTTTAAAATTTTTATTGTTATTACAAAGGTAACATGTAGGAGGGTTATAATTACATAAGTCAGGCAAACAGTCTCTTTTTTTCTGTTTCTCTATTTTTCTCTTTTTCCCTCCCTCCCTCTCTCTCTCGCTCTTTCTTTCTTTCTTTTCTTGTCTTGGTTGAATTCAGGGCCTGGGCACTGTCCTTGAGCTTCTTTTGTTCAAGGCTAGAACTCTACCACTTTGAGCCACAGCAACACTTCTGGCTTTTTCTGTTTACAAGGTACTGAGGAATGGAACCCAGGTCTTTGTACATGATAGGCAAGCATTCTACCACTAAGCCACATCCCCAGCCCAAAAGTCCATTTCTTTTTTGGACAGTGTCCTCCTCTCCCTCACTCTCTCCCAGGAGTGTTATTTATGTAATATCAAAGCATCACTGGAGGATGAATAAGGGATTCTTCTACCTCTCAGTTTCCACACAAAATCATAAGTCCTTCAAATCCACTCAGGAAAAGCATTTGGGATATCTCACAATAGCATAGTCACCCAAAGTGAACATTTTAGCAAGGATTTATTTCAGTGTAATAGGGATAATATAGGGACAGACAGAAAAAAGAGAAGCATTTCCTGCTTCCTATGCAAGAACTGGGAGTTAAAATTTTAAAATGAGAGCTGTTACTCACTGCCTTTGTTCTTTCTGAGCTGGGGGAATACAGGTGCCCAGGTCAAGTCTAGTGACTGACTCCTAATCCTTTGACAATGGGTTTGGGTGGATAAGAGGGGTAAGGCCCATTCAACTACCTGTAATCCTCAGGGAAAAAAACTTTTTTGGCCAGATATACCTTTCATTCTTTCTTGCTTTTCCCATCTAAAAAGAGTTGCCAAATTTTTTTTTTCCCTTGTGTGTATGTCAATACTAAGGCTTGAACTCAGGGCTTGGGCACTATCTCTGAGCTTCTTTGGTTCAAGGCTAGTGCTCTACCACTTGAGCCACAGAGCCACTTCAGTCTTCTTTCTGTTTATGTGGTACTGAGGAATTGAACCCAGGGCTTCATGTATGCTAGGCAAGCACTCTACCACTGAGCCGCATTCCCAGCCCTCCCTTAGCTTTTTTGCCCAAGGCTAGTGCTCTACTACTTGAGCCCCAGCTCCACTTCTAGCTTTTTTTGGTTAATTGGAAATAAGAGTCTCTTGGACTTTCTGCCCAGACGGGCTTCAAACTTTGATCCTCAGATCTTAGCTAGGATTACAGCTGTGAGCCACTGGCACCAGGCTTGATATCATTTTAGAATGGCCTGTCCTTCTTCATAATTGTATGAGAGTTATAATTAGGCTTTCTTTTCAAACTTGTTCTTAGCTGGGCACCAATGGCTCACACCTGTAATCCTAGCTACTCAGGAGGCCGAGAACTAAGGATTGAGGTTTGAAGCCAGCCCAAGCAGACAAATCTAGCAAATAGAAACAGAGGCATGGCTCAAGTGGTAGAGTGCCAGCTGTGAATGAAAAGGTCAAACAAGAGCACAAGCCCCACTATTGACAAGAAAAAAATTTGTTATATCTAGGCATCAGTGGGTAGCTTCATATCTATAAATCCTAGTTTCTCAGGCTGAGAAATTTAGAGGATTGTAGTTCAAGACTATCTCTGGCAAAAAGTCTGTGAGATTTCATCTCCAAAATAACCAGGATGGAAAGCAGGGTGGGAGATATAGTTCAAGTGAGGCTCTGAGTTCAAACTCTGGCAAAAATTAATAATAATAATAATAGGAATAATAATAATCTAGTACAAAAAAAGGACCAGAGACAGGAGTCAGCTGTAGAGCATTGTCTAACATGTACAAGGCTCCGAGTTTGGGTTAAAGGCGTGGTTCAGTTGGGAAAGCGCCATTCAGTGAGCAGCAGCATCAGGTTTGAATCCCAGTCTCAGATCTAAAAAAAAGAAAAAGAAAAAGGCTCTGAGTTCAAATCCCTCTACCACTAAAGAGAAAATGACAGCCGGGCACTGGTGGCTCACGCCTGTAATCCTAGCTACTTAGGAGGCTGAGATCTGAGGATCGAGGTTCAAAGCCAGCCCGGGCAGGAGAGACTGTGAGACTCCTATCTCCAACAAACCACCAGAAAACTGGAAGTGGCACTGTAGCTCAAGTGGTAGAGCGCTCGCCTTGAGCTGAAGAGCTGAGGGACAGCGCCCAGGCCCAGAGTTCAAGCCCCACGACCGACCAAAAAAAAAAAGAGAAAATGACAGACTTACAAGGATTAATGGTGCACACCTATAATATTAGCACTTGGCAGGCAGAGGGAGGAAGAATATGAATTTGAGGTCAGCCCAGGCTACATATTAAGACTATGCCTCCAAAAACAAAATAAATAACAACAAAAAGTAGGCTGTTTCTTTTGTTGTTGTTGGTCTTGGGGCTTGAACTCTGAGCTTAGGTACTGTCCCTGCGCTCTTCAGCTCAAAGCAAGCCCTCTACCGCTTGAGCCACAGCGCCACTTCCGGTTTTCTGGTGGTTTATTGGAGATAAGAGTCTCACAGACTTTCCTGCCCAGCTGGCTTTGAACCATGATCCTCAGATCTAAGCCTCCTGAGTAGTTAGGATTACAGGCGTGAGCCACTGACGCCCTGCTAGTAGGCTGTTTCTATACCTTGGCTATCTAAAGAATTCTGCAATGAATATGAACATGGTACTTCGGGTACCTCTAGCTGGGCCTATGTCTTTTCCTTTGAGTATTTATCCAGCAATAGGATTTCCAGGTCACAAGATAATGTGATTAAGCTGGGCACTGGTGAGACCGAGAGACTCCTATCTCAATAAACCACCAGAAAACAGGAAGTGGCGCTGTAGCTCAAGTGGTAGAGCGCTTGCCTTGAGCTGAAAAGCTGAGGGACAGCGCCCAGGCCCAGAGTTCAAGCCCCACGGCCCACCAAAAAAAAAAAAAAAAGATAATCTGATTATTAATAAGCTAGGTATAGAAAGACAAATACTAGACAAACTTTCTTCTTGATGGAACCTACCAAAGTTGAACTTGTAGAAGTAGAAAGAGTGATGGTGGGTACCAGAGTCTGGGGAGGGGAAAGCAGAAAGCAAGAGCACAGGGATGAGATGCAGGGAGAACTGCAGCTGAATAACTTTCCAACTGCCAGCAGCAGGGTTTATGAAATATGGCTCAATCACCAACAGAAGCTGAACAGCAGCAAAGAGCCAGGAACAATCAAAAACCCACAGGATGGGGCTGAGAAGGTGGCTCAGTGGTAGAGCGCTTGCCTTGCATGCATGAGGCCCTGGGTTGATTCCTCAGCACCACATAAGCAAAAAAGAAAAAAACCGAAGTGGCGCTGTGGTTCAAGTGGTAGAATGCTAGCCTTGAGCTGAAGAGCTGAGAGACAGCGCCCAGGCCCAGAGTTCAGGCCCCATGACCGGACCAAAAAAAAAAAAAAAACCCACAGGATAAGATGTCTTGATTTATTTCCATTGGTGTTATCTACTCTAAGTAGTGTGTCCTTGGCTTCAGGTACTGCCCTAAGGCATAGATTCTGTGGTCCTTCTGATTTTCCTTCAGTCTTACTGATAAATGAAGGGACAAAGGTGTTTTGTGCACTACCAACTATTGGATAAGTTCTAAGACTGAACCAACTCCACTGAGGAAACACACATGCACATGAAAGGTTCACATAGAGGTAGGAGAGCCATTCTAGCCAAGTGTGGTGGTACATGCCTATAATTCTAGCACTTGAGAGGCTGAGGCAGAAAGATGTGAATACAAAGCCAGCATCCTGGGCTACATAGTGAGAGTCTGTTTCAGTCTCTCTTCACCTCAAGAAAGATCCATTTCTTGAAAAGATTGACTGATCTACAAGAAAGATATTCAACTAACACAGACTAAAGAGCAGAGAAGGAGGGGCTGGGAAGGTGGCTCAGTGGTAGAGTGCTTGCCTTGCATGTATGAGGCCCTGGGTTCGATTCCTCAGCACCACATAAGCAGAAAAAGCCAGAAGTGGGGCTGATGTTCAAGTGGTAGGGCACTAGCCTTGAGCTGATAGAGCTGAGGGACAGCGCCCAGGCCCCACAACTGACAAAAAAACAAAAGAGCAGAGAAGGAGAGACCGTAGCCACAGGCACTACACAATCAATTGCCTATATCACTTGGTTCTTTAAATTCATATCAGGACTTGACCCACAACTTTAAACTTGATACTTTTGTTTTTGTCTGTCATGGGGCTTGAACTCAGGGCCTGGGCACTGTTCCTCAGCTTTTTTGCTCAAGGCTAGCACTCTACCACTTTGAGCCAGGGCTCCAAGTTTTCTGGGGGTTAATTGGAGATAAGAGTCTCATGGACTTTCCTGCCCAGGCTGGATTTGAACTGCAATCCTCAGACCTCCACCTCCTGAGAAGCTAGGATTACAGGCATGAGCACCAGCACCAGAGCCACCAGCATCCAGCAAACTTGACACTCTTGAGGGAGATCTCAGAAAGAAATCTATCTTTGAATGTCTACCCTATAGTATAATTTATGAGATGGTGCCACCTAGTGGTCAAGTAAATACAGAAGCAGTCACACATGGTATAATAAAGAGGTGTTGTTAAATACCTATGGAATTAAACAAGCCATACATATGAATGGTATGCTGAAAACTAGGCACCATTTTCAAGGTCAATGAAAAGGCTGTCACTTCTAAGCAACAATGTCCATGCTGAATGTGAGGCATTGGCACAGGTGGCAACAGTAGCTGTGGAAGAGAGTAAGGTGTAAAATATTCTTCTAGATTTGAGCCTAGATGTCTATAATTAGGCCTCTGAGCTGATCTAAGGATCTTTTGAACAATTTTAGAAACCTGGGACACTTGGGGCTGGGAAGGTGGTTTAGTGGTAGAATGCTTGCCTAGCATGCATAAGGCCCTGGTTAGATTCCTCAGTACCACATAAACAAAAGAAAGAAAAAGAAAGGAAGGAAGGAAGGAAGAAAGAAAGGAAGGAAGGAAGAAAGAAAGGAAGGAAGGAACCAGGGACACTGATTCTTTTCCAGATCCACTGGTTTTTCTTTTCTTTTCTTTTGGTCCAGTCGTGGGGCCTGAACTCTGGGCCTGGGCGCTGTCCCTCAGCTCTTCAGCTCAAGGCTAGCGCTCTACCACTTGAGCTACAGCGCCACTTCCAGCTTTTTCCTTTTTGATTATGTGGTGCTGAGGAATTGAACCCAGGGTCTCATGCATGTAAGGCAAGCGCTCTACCACTGAGCCACCTTCCAAGCCCCTTTGTTTTCTTTTTTTGTCCATCATGGGGCTTGAACTCTGGGCCTGGGCGCTGTTTCTCAGGTGTTCAGCTCAAGGCTAGCACTCTACCACTTGAGCCAAGTGCAACTTCTGGTTTTCTAGTGGTTTATTGGAGATAAGCATTTCACAGCTTTCCCTGCCCAGGCTGGCTTTGAACCTTGATCCTCACATCTCAGCCTCCTGAGTAGCTAGGATTACAGGCGTGATCCACCGGCGCCTGGCTTCTTTTCTTTCCTTTTAGATCCAAGACAAGGATTCAAACTTTGTACAATTACTAGTTTTTGACTCTGCTCATTTCCTTCTGGATCCCTAAAGTAAGTCTGTAAAATCAGGGGGCAGGGTTGTTTGTTGTCAGTCATGTTGTTTATTTTTTGTCAGCTCAAGGCTAGTGGCTCTTCCACTTTGAGCCATAGCTCCACTTCCTGTTTTCTGGTGGTTAACTGAAGATAAGAGTCTCTGGGGGGCTGGGAAGGTGGCTCAGTGGTAGAGCGCTTGCCTTGCATGCCTGAGGCCCTGGGTTCGATTCCTCAGCACTACATAAGAAAAAAGCCAGAAGTGGCGCTGTGGCTCAAGTGGTAGAGCGCTAGCCTTGAGCTGAAGAGCTGAGGGACAGCGCCCAGGCCGAGTTCAGGCTCCATGACCAGACCCCCAAAAAAAGAGTCTCTGGTACTTTCCTGTGTGAGCCACCTGCACCCAGCCCCATCTCTCTCTCTCTTTCTTTTTTTTTTGGTCGGTCCTGGGGCTTGAACTCTGGGCCTGGGTGCTGTCCCTGCACTCTTCAGCTCAAGGCTAGTGCTTTACCACTTGAGCCACAGCGCCACTTCCGGTTTTCTAGTGGTTTTTATTGGAGATAAGAGTCTCACAGCCTTTTTTGCCCAGGCTGGCTTTGAACCGCGATCCTCAGATCCCAGCCTCCTGAGTAGCTAGGATTACAGACGTGAGCCACCGGCGCCTGGCTCCCCATCTCTCTTTTGAGACAGGCTCTCACTATGTAGCTTAAACTAGCCTTGAACCCTGTTGCCTAGGCTGGCAAGGATCTGCAAGGATGAAATCTCCAATTAGCTAGAAAAAAATTCAGAAGTGGAGGAGGTATGGCTCAAGTGGTAGAGTGCTACCTACGAGCAGAAAATGCCAATGGGAAGCGAGAGGTCCTGAGTTTAGCCCCCAGTATCAGCTCAAACAAGCAAACAAACAAATTTAAAAAAAACACAAGCCAATTAAAAGTATTTTGCCAAAGAACAATATACAAATTGTCAATAAGCATATGAAGAGAAGTTCAGTATCTAAGCTCTCGCTTAAACTCATAACAAAAGCAGTGAGGAAAGTCACCGATGGGTCATGCTTGCAAATCCACACTACAAGGAGACTAAGATCTAGAGGATTTGAAGCCAGACTGAGCAATGCCATTGGGGAGACACTGTTTCCAATAAGAAGCTAAATGCCAGAATGGAGGTGTGGTTCAAGTGGTAGAGCACCAGATTCAAATGACTAAGAACATGAAGTTCTGAGTTCAAACACTGAGTAGCACACACACACACAAACACATTGAAATATATCACTTTAGGAGATACATAGATATAGATATAAGGAAAAAGACAATAATAAGGCTTGGTGAGGATGTAGAGAAATCAGAATTCCCATATACTGCTACTAGGAACATAAAGGATGCAACCATTTTTGAAAACAATTTGGTAGTCCCTCAAAAAGCTAAACCAGAGCCAATTGCTGATGGCTCGGGACTAAAATCCTAGTTACTCAGAAGGCTGAGATCTGAAGATTGCTGGTTCAAAACCAGTTTGGACAGGAAAGTCTGTGTGACTTTTTTATTTTCCAACATGGGGCTTGAACTCAGGGCCTAGGTGTGCCCCTGAGCTATTTTGCTCAGGGTTAGAACTCTGGTGGTTAATTGGAGGTAAAGAGTTTCACAGACTTTCCTACCTGGGTTGGCTTTGAAATACAATCCTTGGATCTCAGCCTCCTAAGCAGCTAGGATTTCAGCACTCATTTTAAAAAAAGTCAGAAGTGGAGCTGTTGTTCAAGAGATAAGAATGCTAGCATTGAGTAAAATTAGCTCAGGGACAGAGTTCAGGCCCTGATTTTAAGTCCTAGGACCAGCACCAAAGCTAACCTAGGAGTTACCATATGACCCAACAATCCGTCTCTGGAGAACTGAAAACATACGTTCACACCTACACTTGTACATTGACATTCATAATAACATTGTTCATAATAGCAAACAGTAGAAACCAAATCTCCATCATCTAATTAAGATAAAATGTGAAGAGTCAGGCATGGTGACACCTGAAATTTTAGCATTTTAGAAGCAGAGATACAAATTCAAGGCCAGCCAAGGCTACAGAATGAGACTCAAAACAAAAAGCAAACAAATCTTTACCATACCATATTATTTGTTTATATAAAAAGGAATGAAGGGAAGGTAGCTCAGTGGTAGAGCACTTGCCTTGCATGCATGAGGTTCAATTCCTCAGCACCATATAAGCAAAAAGAAAAAAGCTGGAAGTGGCGCTGTGGCTCAAGTGGTAGAGTGCTAGCCTTGAGCTGAATTTCTGAGGGACAGCGCCCAGGCCCAGAGTTCAGGCCCCATGACCGGACTCCCCCCCCCCCAAAAAAAAAGGAATGAAGGCTGGGAAGTTGGCTCAGTGGTAGAGTGCTTGCCTCATATGCATGAGGCCCTGGGTTCAATTCCTCAGTACCACATAAGCAGAAAAAAGCCAGAAGTGGCAGTGTGGCTCAAGTGGTAGGGTGCTAGCCTTGCTGAGGAGCTCAGGGACAGCGCCCAGGCCCAGAGTTCAGGCCCCATGACCGACAAAAAAAAAAAAAAAAGGAATGAAGCTGCTTGGTGCTGATAGCTCATTCCTGTAATGTAACTTTAGCTATTCAGAAGGCTGATGTCTGAGGATCAAGGTCTGAAACCAGCCTGGGTAGCAAAATATAAAAGACTCTTATTGCCAGTCAACTAGTAAAAAACTGGAAAAGAAGGTAAGGCTCAAGCGACAGAAAATCATCTGTAAGGGGAAAAGTACAACAAGATAGATCATGGGGACTTGAGCTCAAGCCCTAGTACCAAAACAGGGACGGGAGGGAAATGAAGCACTTGGCAAGACAAAAGACAGGATAAAAAAAAGAAAAAAATGAAAAAAGGAATGAAGGTGGGCCTGCCAGTAGCTCATGTCTACAATCCCAGCTACTCTGGAGGGTGAGATCTGAGGGTTATGATTCAAAGCCAGCCCAGGGATAAAAGTCTGTATCTCAAGACTCGTTATCTCAAGTTGACAAACAAAACGACAGACTGGAAACATGGGCCATGAGTAAAAAACTCCAGTGTGAACAGGAGGCCTTCAGTGTTCAAGTTGTGGTACTAGCGCACACACACACACACACACACACACACTGCTGATATTAGCTATAGGACTAATTAACTCTAAAAATATTATGGTAACATAAGCACTGGGTAGGCTGGGAATGTGGCTTAGTGGTAGAGTGGTTGCCTAGCATGCATGAAGCCCTGGTTTCAATTCCTCAGTACCACATACACAGAAAAAGCCAGAAGTGGTGCTGTGGTTTAAATAGTATTGCACTAGCCTTAGCAAAAGAAACTCAGGAGCATTGCCCAGGCCCTGAGTTCAAGCCTGAGGACTAGTAAAAAATAAAATAGAATAAAGAAGTGCCAGGCACTGGTGGCTCATGCCTGTAATCCTAGCTACTCAGGAGGCTGAGATCTGATGATTAAAGTTCAAAGCAAGCCTGGGCAGAAAAGTTCCAGCGAGACTTATCTCCAATTAACCACTCAAAAACCAGAAGTAGAGCTGTATCTCAAAGTGGTAGAGTGGCAGCTGAGCAAAAGAGCTCAGGGACAGGGCCCAGGCCCTGAGTTCAAGCCCCACAACTGACAAAAAAAAAAGCAGCTAGAAATAAATGGTTACATATTGTGTGCTTCTCTTTGTAGGAGATGTACAGAATAGGCTAATCCATGGGCCATAACCATATAAATACTAGAATACTAGTAGCAGGCTAGAGTAACTCAATGGTAAATCTCTTGCCTTTGACAAGGGTTCAGGTTCTGTCCCTTCAGCAAAAACAAACAAAAAAATCGATTAATGCTTAGGGATAGGGAGTAATGAACAACCACTTCGGATGTTAACAAGGAGATTATTTGAGGGGAGGGTGATTATATTCAAGAATTAGTGCTTAATGATTTTTGGGATGACAGGCCAGGAAGATCCTGGTCAAGGAAATCAGAGCTCAGATTCCAGTGCTTTTTCAACTCTTCTCCACCTTTAAGCCTAAATAAAATGATTTGACCTCCCAACTATCTAAGATGATCAAAACCAAGAAAATTTTGGAGGGGCTGGGAAGGTTGCTCAGTGGTAGAGTGCTTGCCTTGCATGCATGAGGCCCTGGGTTCGATTCCTCAGCACTATATAAGCAAAAAGAAAAAAAAAAAGCCGGGAGTGGCGCTGTGGCTCAAGAGGTAGAGTGCTAGCCTTGAGCTGAAGAGCTGAGGGACAGTGCCCAGGCCCAGAGTTCAGGCCCCACAACTGGACCCAAAAAAAAAAAAAGAAAATTTTGGAGAAAATATCACAGCCCAAAACAACCTAAGAAGACATGAAGAATGAATGCAAGGTTGGGATCCTGGGACAGAAAGAGAAAAATACAAATGTATTTAGTTTATTGTGATGCACCAAACCCATTCTTCTTACAAGTGACTTAACTTCACATTAACGATAAGGGAAACCACGTGAATATAGTTGATCTTTATGAACCACCTTTGCCAATTTTCTGTTTTTGTTTTGGTTTCTTTTGGTTGGTCATGGGCCTGAACACTGTCCCTCAGCTCTTCAGCTCAAGGCTAGTGCTCTACCACTTGAGCCACAGCGCCACTTCTGGCTTTTTTCTGCTTACGTGGTGCTAAGGAATCGAACCAACGGCCTCATGCATGCAAGGCAAGCATTCTACCACTGAGCCACCTTCCCAGCCCCATCTTTGGCAATTTTCTATATAACTAACACCTGTTTACAAATTTTAAAGTATTTTCTAAACGGACACCTGTAGCAGCACTTCCTTCACTAGATTGTTGTGGAATTTGGTGGCCAAATGCAGGCTCAGCACTTGGCACATAATAAGGAAGGCCTGGTGACAGTGGTTCACACCTGTAATCCTAGCTAGCTGAGATGTAAGGATCGCGGTTTGATGCCAACTTGCGGAAAGAGTCTGTGAAACTTACCCCGCTCCCGATGGCCCTGGGGCTTGAATTCAGGGCCTGGACGCCATCCTTCAGGTTCTTTTGTTCAGGGCTAGCACTCAGCCACTTGAGCCTCAGCGCCACTTCCGGTTTCCTGGTGGTTAATTGGAAATTAAAGTCTCACAGGCTTTCCAGCCCCAGCTGCCTTTGAACCACGGTCCTCAGATCTCAGCCTCCTGAGTAGCTAGGATTACAAGTGTGAGCCACCGGGGCCCGAGAAACCTTTTTTGGGGGGCGGTTGTGGGGAGAGTAAGTTGTGGAGCCTGAAGTGTGGTCCTGGGCGCTGTCCCTGAGCAGTTTTGCTCAAGGTTAGCACTCATCACTTTGAGCCATAGCGCTACTTCCCGTTTTATGATGGTTAATTGGAGATGTCTCATGGGGACTTTCCTGCCCGGGCTGGCTTTGAGCCGCGATCCTCAGATCTCAGCCTCCTGAGTAGCTAGGATGACAGGCGTGAGCCACCGCCGCCCGGACCGTGAAACTTACCTGCAGTTTATCACCCAAAAAGCCAGAAGTGGATCTGTGGCTCAAGTAGAGAGCGCTAGCCTTGAACAAAAAGCTCAGGGTGGGCGCCCTGGCCCTGAGTGCAAGCCCAGGACCAGCACACCAAACTAAGTGGGAGAAAAATGAGAGTGGGGGGGGCAACAAGCTCATGTAGCTGTAACCCCCCTGTCCATCACCTTGACAATAAACATAATAAATGATCTAAAAGATAAAACAAATGTGAGAGACCCCGGATCGCGGGCCCCACCCTCGCTTGTCCCACTCGGACACGCGGTGTAAGCACGCCCACTCACTCAAATCCTAATAGGGAATCGGCACTTCCGGCTTGACGCGCGCACACGCACTTCCGGGGTCCGGACGCGTAGAGACGCCGACGCGGGGCGGGGCCAAGCCGCAGTTCCCACGCCGGGCGGCCCTCGCGGCTGGTCACGCCCCGGAAGTGCTCTTCCCCTGGACACTGTGGGGCGGAAGCTGTGTGTGGCCTGGACCTTGGCTCTACCTCAGGGAGAGACGCTGTAGCTGTTGCTAGACGACCGGCACTCTTCGCCGTCACTTCCTCAGCTCGCCGTCGTCCCGCTCCTCAGGCCGGAACCGGGGGACCCGGAGCCGGGGTGGGCTCTTAGTTGCTCGACCAGGTCTCAGGACCCCGGCCAGCCCGGCGGCGGGAGACAGGGCCACGCCACCTGCAGGGAAGAACCCGAGCCGAGGCGGGAAGATGGCTGCAGACAAGCTTGCAGGTGGGGCGCTGGCCGTGGGGGCGGCGGGCACCGGCGTGGACGCGGCCCTGGGCGCGGAGGGGCTGAGCACATCCACTAGGTCGGTTTGAAGCGGCGCTGTGGCTCGAGTGGTAGAGGGCTAGCCTTGACTGAAAGGAGCCCGGAGCCGGGCCCGGTGGCTCACGCCTGTAATCCTGGCTACTCACGGGGCTGAGATCTGAGGATCGCGGTTCAAAGCCAGCCCGGGCAGGGAGGTCCGTGAGACTCCTTACCTCCAATACACCACCAGAAAACCGGAAGTGGCGCTGTGGCTCAAGTGGTAGAGCGTTCGCCTGGAGCTGAAGAGCTGAGGGACAGCGCCCAGGCTCAGTGTTCAAGCCCCAGGGCTGACTGAAAAAAAGATAGAAAAGGAAAAAGAAATAAACGTCACTGGGACTAATGCTTTTATTTTCCTTATTGCATGTTTATACACTTTCCAAGTTTCTACAAGGAACGGTATTAACTTTATAATTAGCTTTTTTTAAATGTTCTATGCATTAGCTTGTAACTGCTGTCTTCTTACTAGACAGTGTATGCACAAAATTCTACGATGTGTCTTTTATCTATCCGAAAGTAGTATCCACTGCTTAAAGGTAGAAGACTGATTACCCATAAGCTTGACTTTACTTTTACTATGGCCTAAAGAACATGGCTGGGGTCTGGGAAGGTGGCTCAGTGGTAGAGGCTTGCCTTGCATGCCTGAGGCCCTGGGTTCGATTCCTCAGCACCACATAAGCAAAAAGAAAAAAGCCAGAAGTGGCA
>NW_012267326.1:5512221-5529355 GCF_000151885.1 Dipodomys ordii
GGCCTGAACTCTGGGCCTGGGTGCTGTCCCTCAGCTCTTCAGCTCAAGGCTAGCGCTCTACCACTTGAGCCACAGCGCCACTTCCGGCTTTTTTCTTGTTGCTTATGTGGTGCTGAGGAATTGAACCCAGGGCCTCAGGCATGCAAGGCAAGCGCTCTACCACTGAGCCACCTTCCCAGCCCGAGACTAATTTTTTAAAATGTGCTGGTAGCCAGGCCCTGGTGGCTCACGCCTGTAATCCTAGCTACTCAAAAGGCTGAGATCTGAGGATCAGGGTTCAAAGCCAGACCCGGCAAGAAAGTCCATGAGACTCTTGTCTCCAATAAATCACTCAGAAAACTGGAAGTGGCACTATGGGTCAAGTGGTAGAGCACTAGCCTTGAGCTGAAGAGCTGAGGGACAGTGCCCATGCCCAGAGTTCAAGCTGCACCACTGACCTCCAAAAGAAAAAAATGTGCTGGTACTGGAGCTTGAATTCAAGGGCTTATGTTCTCACCAGCTTTTTCCACACATGATTGGTGCTCTGCCACTGGAACTACATATTAATTGATGCTTTTTGCTAGCTAATTGGCAATAAGAATCTCATAGATTAGTCTGCTTGGGCTGACTCCAAACCACAATCCTCAGATCTCAGTCTCCTCAGTAGCTAGGATTACGGGCATGAGCCACTGGTGCCCAACTCTTGTTCCTTTTATTTACAAGATTGAGGGTTTTTTTAGTGTCTTGCTGCATAATCCCCTCTGGCCTCCAACTTGTGATCCTCTTGCCTTTGGCTTCCAAGTCCTAAAAGTAACAGTATGTTTCAACATGACTGGGAAAGCATGGATATTTTTTCACATCAGATCATGAAGGCCTTTTTTTTTTTTCTCTTTATTTTTTTTCGATACTGGGGATCCAACCACTGAGGACAGGGCTATCTTCATAGCCCTTTTAAACTTATTTATTCTTTCTCTTTTGTTTGATTTGGTTTTTTGTCTCAATATGGGTACCTAGTCTGGTCTTGAATTCTTGTATTCAAGGGATTCTCCTGCCTTAGCCTTCCACACAAGCAGTATTATTTATTGTTTCAATTTTATTTCCTCCTCTTTATGCAAGTTTCTAGTGTTTGAGAAACACTAGAAATGAATGACCTTGGCCGTTGAGGCATCCTTAGAGAGGAAATCAGAAGGTTGTTGAGGATAAAGGAACTTTATATAGTCCATTCTTTTCTTTTTTTTTTTGCCAGTCCTGAGGCTTGAACTCAATACCTGGGTACTGTCTCTGAGCTTCTTTTCCTCAAGGCTACATTTTACCACTTGAGCCACAGCGCCCTTTCTGGCTTTTTCTATTTATGTGGTATTGAGGAATCAAACCCAGGGCTTCATACATTCTAGGCAAGCACTCTACCACTAAGCCACATTCCTAGCCCCTCTAGACCATTCTTAGAAAACTGATATGGAAGGATGAGCTTCCCAATGGTCTTAGGAGGTGTAGGATGGGGGGCAGGCTTGTAACAGATGAAACAGAACATTGGGACAGAAAACTGGAGAAGCATTCTACTCGCTTCTGACCCAGTCTGACTCCATATTTTGTTTTGTTTTCCAGTACTAGGTCTTGAACTCAGAGTCTGGGTACTGTCCCTTAGGTTTTTTGTTCATGCTTAGAGTTCTAGGCACTGTACCACTTGAGCCACATCTCCACTTCCAGCTTTTTGGTGGCTATTTGGAGATAAGAATCTCCTGGATTTGTCTTTGTGAGCTGTCTTCAAACTATAGTCATCAGATCACAGCCTCCTGAGTAGTTAGGATTACAAGCGTGAGCTACTAGCTCTACTCTGACTTCATGTTGGCAGACATGTAAAAGGAGAAGGAAAAAGTGGAGCAAGTGAGCAGAGGAACTCTATGGGGAACTTCTCAGCAAGTGTCTGGATATAGGGAAGTTATAGACACTAGTACAGATTTTACCTTCAGTGCTTCCTGGATATCCTTGTGCAAGTTATTTGCGCTAAGTTGTAGTTTCCATGTTGGTAAAGTTATTTACATGTCTTGTTAGTTGGAATGTTTAGTTGTTTTTTTTTTAATTTTTTATTAGTCATGAGACTTGAACTCAGAGTGTGAGTACTATTCCTGAGCGGTTCGCTCAAGGCTAGCACTCTACCACTTTGAGCCTCTGTGCAACTTCCAGTTTTTGGGTGGTTGTTTTGGGCACTGGTGGCTCATGCCTACAATCCTACCTACTCAAGCAGCTAAAATCTGAGGATTGTGGTTTGATCTGAGGATCATGATTCAAAGCCAGCCTGGGCAGTAAAGTCTGTTGAGACTATTGTCTCCAATAAATCATAGAAAAAGCCAGTAGTGGTGTAGTGGCTCAAGTGGTAGAGTGCTAGCCTTGAGCAAAAAGGAGCCCCAGGGCAGTACCCAGGTCCAGAATTCAAGCACTGTGACTGGCAAAAAAGAAAAAAAGTCACAGACTTTCCTGCCTGGGCTGGCTTTGAACCACAATCCTTAGATCTTAGCCTCCTGAGTAACTAGGATTATAGGCATGAGCCACTGGCTGTTTCTTCTTATTCTTCCCAGTAATTAATAAACGTCTGATTTCTCTGGGAAAGAGGTGCATGATTCAAATCTCACTGTTTGGTGAAAGAGGTTTTATGTTAATAGGAGCAAAGAAAAAACAAGAGTCTGAGCCAGCCACTTGAAAAGGAGGAAGTAAAGAAGCTGGGAAGTGTGCACCTCCTGAGGTCTTCCATTCTCTTTTCATTCGTATAAGTCAGGCTTAGGACAAACTTCCCTGGGGACATTATGGCACTCAAATGTTGAGAAGCAAATCTGCTAGAATTTGAGACTGGTTGTTGGCATGGTGAACCGAGGCCACAGGTCTTACAGCTCTTTGTTTCAGTCCAATTGGAGGATTAAAGTGAAGATTCAGTGAGTTAATAAACCTTCTGAAGTGTTTCCAGTCTGCCTGACTGATAGTACCCAATAAATTTTAACGGCTGTTGTTATTGTGATAGTGTCTCAGAAATCATGAGTAATGTGGGATGGGAAGCATATAGTATGATAAACTAGAACCTGGCCTGTAGAAGTGGCTGGGAGGAATAGTGCTTGTTCCAAAGCTGTAGGAAGGTTTACCTTTGGGTTCCTGTTTGCTCAGGACTTTGCATGCTTGCTTCCTTCCTTGTCATAATTTAGATTCTCAGAACTTCTGAAACCAATCTTACCTCCCAGCCTGGCTTCACTCTATCATAGATACGTAAGTGGATAGATTTATGGAGCATAGCATTATTCAGATTGGAATTACGTGTTTAAATTCTGTCTCCTTGAGGAATCTGTAGTTCCGTGAATGCTGGAACCCTGTGTATAACTCACATCTCTATAGCACTTACAGCAGTTTTAGTCCCTTAGGTGTTTTATTAAATAAATGACCAGTACTAAAAAAAATAAGCTGAGCGGAATGACTCATGCTTATAATCCCAGCTACTTGGAAGATAGAAATTGGTTTCTGTTTCAGATGAGTCTAGGCAAAAAGTTAATGATACCCACGATCTCAGTAAGCCAGGTATAGTGGTTTGTGCCTCCAATCCCAACCACCTGTGAACACTGGGCTAGGGTCTGAAGCAGGTCTTAGTCTATAAACTCAAGACCTTATCTGAAAAGTAAAGCAAGAGCAGCACTGATGGCTCATGTTTGCAAGAATTGCTTTTCAAAGCCAACTGGCTTCAGCAGCAAAGCCTGTGATTCTTCTTACCAGTTAGCCACCAAAAAGCTGGAAGTGAAGCTGTGCCTCAGAGTGGTAGGGCAAGAAAGCTCAAAACAATAGAGTTCAAGTCCCAGTCCAACAGCAGAGTTCAAGTTCCCAGTACCAGTACAAAAATTAAATATAGCAAAGAAGGCTTACAGGTTTGGCCAAATTGGTAGAGCCCCTGCTTAACAAGAGAGAGTCCCTGATATTAAACCCCATAACATCTCTTCCCCCAAAAGATCATTTTTGGAGAGCCTGTAGGGTGATGTTGATGGTAGTGGTGTGGCCAAGGTAGGGGACAAGATGATCTACCATTCGTCGCGTCCATTGCTACATCTGTTGACTGCTGGTGGTGTTTGGATGCAAACATCTATTAACAGAAGGTTGTTTGAGGTTACTGAATTTGCATTGGAAGGAATCCTGTAAGTCATTTCATACTGACCCTTGTTTTACTACATAAGGAAACAGATTTTCAACAGTTCCCCAGTCTCAGGTCATCTATTTATTATCAGAAAGAACATTAGGATTTTAGTTGTCATTTTAATCTCAGTCATTGTTTCTGTCTCACTGTGCAACCCGCTTCCGTTTCTGGGTTGAAAACATAGCCTCTCCATCTTGTTGCATGTTGGGGCTTATTCTGCAAATACATGTCAGTTACTTTTCTACATATAGTTGTTTTTTGGTTTTTGGTTTTTTTGGGTGGTCATGGGGCTCGAACTCTGGGCCTGGGCACTGTCCTGCCGCTCTTCAGCTGAAGGCGAATGCTTTACCACTTGAATCACAATGCCACTGGCTGGCTTTGAACTGCAATCTTCAGATCTCAGCCTCCTGAGTAGCTAAGATTACAGGGGTAAGCTACCAGCGCCCAGCTTACATATACTTTTTTTTTTATTTATTTTTGTCAGTCATGGGGCTTCAACTCTGGGCCTGGGTGCTGTCCTTCAGCTCTAAAGCTCGAGGCGAGCGCTCTACCACTTGAGCCACAGTACCACTTCCACTTTTCTGAGCAGTTTATTGGAGATAAGAGTCTCACAGACTTTCATGCCCGGGCTGGCTTTGAACCTCAGTCCTCAGATCTCAGCTTCTGAAGTAGCTAGGATTACGGGCGTGAGCCACTTGTACCCGGCTGAACTTCTTTTGCTCTAGGATAGCCCTTAACCACTTGAGCCACAGCACCACTTCCAGCCTTTTCTGTTAATGTTGTACTGAGGAATTCAACCTATGGCTTCATGCATGCTAGGCAAGTATTCTACTACAACGCCACATTCCCAGCCTCTATATATAGTTTTACTAACAGCTTCTAATTTCAGAAAGGGATTTCCTATCTGTGTTTTAGAGGGCTTTGTGTTCTAGGCTGGAGAACAATTTTGTGCAGAGAAAAGAAAAATCCCTATATAAGTAAGAAATTCAAAAACCACTAGATTTTTGTTTGTTTTGTTTTGTTTTTGTCTTTTTTTTTTTAAAGTTCTCCAGAATCTGGCATTGTTTCTTGGATATGTGGGACTCTCTGTGTCGCTGAATGAAACAGCATTCTCAGCCTGGACTTTCTGGTCAATAGCCTGGGTCCTTCCTCTAATTGGGCAAGTTTTCAGGGGACTGACTATGCTGATTAGCTGATACTGAGATAGCAAATAGGGGCTGAGGTGACTCAGAAATAGAGCAGGTACCTGACATGCTTGAAGCAGGAGTTCCATCAACAGCACCACAAAGAAAGAGAGAAATAGGGATAAATCTTTGTAGCACTTTGGCTTTTAAATACCTGTAAACCTTGTGTTTGCAGATCAGGGAATGGAGAAGCATGAAGGGACAGGCCAGTCTTCCGGGATCACTGATCAGGAGAAGGAGCTGTCCACTGGGGCTTTCCAGGCTTTCACGGTAAGTGACTTCTCTTTTACTATAGTGAATTCATAAATTTATGATTTTTGCCCTGTTATAATTCAGAGTTTAGAAAGGTTTCATTGGGGGGGGGGGGGTCCTGGGGCTTGAACTCTGGGCTTGGATGCTGTCCCTGCGCTCTTCAGCTCAAGGCGAGTGCTCTACTGCTTGAGCCACAGTGCCACTTCTGGTTTTCTAGTGGTTTTATTGGAGATGAGTCTCACGGACTTTCCTGCTGGGGCTGGCTTTGAATCTTGATCCTCAGATCTCAGCCTCCTGAGTAGCTAGGATTACTGGCGTGAGCCACCGACGACCGGCTGAAAGGTTCATTTTCAAATTTAAGAAAAACGTTTTTTCGAACTTAAATATGGTGAAAGGAATGGAAAGACTTTGAACCATTTGCAAGTCTGTGTTTTCATAAACATGTTTTAACTTTCACACTGTTGTTTTTTGAGTCTTTAAATTTAGATTTGTAAATGTATCGGTCAGTCTTTCCATTTCTCTACTCTGTTCAGTGTCTTTAAATGTATTTTAAAGGGGACTCAACGTTTATCAGAATTTTAACTATTCTTGCACTAAAGAATATGGGAAGGCCAGGTGCTGGTGCCTCATGCCTGAAATCTTGGGTACTCTGAAGGCTGAGAACTGAGCATCACAGTTCAAAGCTAGCATGGGCAGGAATCTCTTATCTCCAACTTACCACCTAAAAACTGGAAGTAGAGCTGTGGCTCAAAGTGGTAGAGCATTAACCTTGAGCACCCGCACCCACCACCCAACACTCATGCCCACCACCAACAACAACAGAAAGAATATGGGAAGGATAAGAATCCTAGCCTATAATCCTAGCTACTTGGGAAGCAGGGATTGGGGAGATCTTAAGACCAACTCCTGAAAGTTAGAGACTCAGTCTGTCAACCAACAAACTAGGTGTGGTGGTATGTGCCTGCTATCCAACTGTTAGGAGGCATAAATAGAAGGACTAAGATCCAAAACCAGCCCTGGACAGAAAATCAGCCCTGTTCAAAAGATAACTAAAGCAAACAAGAGATGTGGGTAGATCACTTCTTAGTAAGCAGAAGGCCTTGAGTTCAAACCCTTATTTGTTTATTAAGCTATATACACATAATCAGAAGAATTTAATATGTATTCAAAGTATATTTGGTAGAAATTAAAATTTGGAATAATAGTTTATCCTTTCTTGTCTAGCCTCTGCTATTTATACCTGCTAGATGCACATATAGATGCATCATAGATATAGATGCATCATAGATAGAGATATATCCATCAATGTCAGAGTTGAGTCTTAGAAACAAACATCCACAGGGTTTATTTTATTTTGTTGGTTGTGGGACTTGAACTCAGAGTCTGGGTGCTGTCCCTGAACTTGTCTGCTCAAGGCTAGCACTTTACTACTTTTGAGTCACATCTTATTTCCAGTTTTCTTATTTTTTATTTTTTTAATTTTTTATTTTTTTTACTTCCAGTTTTCTGGTGGTTAATTGGAGATAGGGGTCTCAGGAACTTTCCTGCCCAGGCTGACTCCAAACATAGATCCTCAGATTTCAACCTCCTAAAAGAGAAAAATCCTACTCTTTTGAGTAGCTATGATTATAGGCGTGAGCCACCAGGGCCTGGCAACAGTTTTTTTAATTAACCAAAGTATTGCTTTACCTAGTGACCTCACTTAGTATGCTTAGAGAAACTCTGTATAAGAATCTTGAGCTGGGAAGGTGACTCAGTGGTAGAGCGCTTACCTTGCATGCCTGAGGCCTTGGGTTCTATTCCTCAGCACCACATAAGCAAAAAGAAAAAAGCCAGAAGTGGTACTGTGGCTCAAGTGGTAGAGCGCTAGCCTTGAGCTGAAGAGCTGAGGGACAGCGCCCAGCCCCAGAGTTCAGGCCCCACGACCGGACCCAAAAAATAAAAGACTTTTTAGGAGCCAGGTGCTGGTGGCTCACACTTGTAATCCTAGCTACTCAGGAGGCTGAGATCTGAGGATCATGGTTCAAAGCTATCTGGGGCATGAAAGTCACTGAGACTCTTATCTCCAGTAAGCCACCAGAAAACTGGAAGTGGCGCAGTGGCTTAAGTGTTAGAGCGCCAGTCTTGAGCTGGGACAGCGCCCAGGCCCAGAGTTCAAGCCCCATGACCCACCAAAAAAAAAAAGGAAAAAGAAAAAAATAATCTTTAAGGTAAAGATGAGGGCTGGGAAGGTGGCTCAGTGGTAGAGCGCTTGCCTTCCATGCCTGAGGCCCTGGGTTCGATTCCTCAGCAACACATAAGCAAAAAGAAAAAAGCCGGAAATGGTACTGTAGCTCAAGTGATAGAGTGCTAGCCTTGAGCTGAAGAACTGAGGGACAGCACTCAGGCCCAGAGTTCAGGCCCCACGACCAGACCCAAAAAATAAAAAATAATAAGGTAAAGATGAATAAAATATATTTGGAAATGGAAATGATGTATTGTTCTAAAGCTGGTGTGTAATGTTGTGTGTGTATATGTATTTTTTTTGTTTTCTTTTTAGTCTGGAAATTATGATGCCTGTCTGCAACACCTTGCCTGTCTACAAGATATAAACAAAGACGATTATAAAATAATTTTGAATACAGCAGTAGCTGAGTTTTTTAAAAGTAATCAGACAACAACAGATAATTTGAGACAAACACTTAACCAGCTGAAGAATCAGGTGATGAATGAATTTATAAAAAAATTGTGTTGATTTGTAAACGATGTTAAGCAAAATAATATGATTTGTTGTCTATAATTTCTAATATGTGTGAAACACTTCTTATTAATTTTATTGGCATAAAGTTATTTCAAGAAGCAAGGTATATTACATGTGGTTTATTGCCTATCTGATTTTTAATTAATGAGCTACCAAATCTGAATGAAAACATCAAAAAATTTAATAAGTAACTGTGACTTATTGTAAAATTCTATGTGTTACCTGGAATTATGGAATGGATGTGAAATTTAGAGGGTGTATATAACTTTAATATGTAAATGTCGTTAGTTCTAAAATGCAAAATATTTGGACTTTTTTCTTTTAGTATAGATGTTACAGGTGTTATAGATGTTATAGTTCTAGAAAAGTTGATTCTAACTTCCAATATGACAGTGTCTATGTACTTTTTTTGTTGTTGTTATTTACAAACACACTCTTTTTTTCTTTTGTTGCCAGTACTGAGGCTTGAACTCAGGGCCTGGGCATATCCCTGAGCTTCTTTTGCTTAAGGCTAGCACTCTACCACTTCAGCCACAGCACCACTTCCAGCTTTTTCTGTTTATGTGGTACTGAGGAAATCAAACCCAGGGCTTCATGCATGGTAGGCAAGCACTCTACCACTAAGCCACATTCCCAGCTCCTGTTGTTTTTAGTTTTGTCATAGAATCTTGTAGGTCGCCCAGGGTAGACTAATTTGAGAGCTCCCTGCCTCAGCTTCAACCTTGAATGCTAGGATTATAAACTGACATGCATTACCATATTTCATATTTCACATATGGGAACAAACCTTGAAAATATACTTTCTAGCCTGGTCTTAAACAACATAATTAAGATTTCTGTTTTGATCTAGGTGCTTTGATCTTAGCTGCTTATGAGGCTGAGACCTGGAAGATCATAGTTTCAAAAGCCAGCCTGGGTTATTGAGATTCCGTGTGTGTGTGTGTGTGTGTGTGTGTGTGTGTGGTTTGTTTTTGGTCAGTTGTAGGTTTGAGATCCCTCGTGTGTGTGTGTGTGTGTGTGTGTGTGTGTGTGTGGTCAGTTGTGGGGTGTGTGTGTGTGTGTGGTTTGTTTTTGGTCAGTTGTAGGTTTGAGATTCCTCGTGTGTGTGTGTGTGTGTGTGTGTGTGTGTGTGTGGTCAGTTGTGGGGTGTGTGTGTGTGTGTGTGTGTGGTTTGTTTTTGGTCAGTTGTAGGTTTGAGATTCCGTGTGTGTGTGTGTGTGTGTGTGTGTGTGTGTGTGTGTGTATGTGTGTGTGGTCAGTTGTGGGGTTTAAACTTGGGGCCTGGGTGCTGTCCCTGAGCTCTTTTGCTGAAGGCTAACACTCTAAACCACTTTGAGCCACAGAACCACTTCTGGTTTTCTGGTGGTTAATTGGCGACAGTAGTCTCACGGAATTTCCTGCCCAGTCAGGCTTTGAACAATGATCATCAGATCTCAGCCTCCTGAGTATCTGGAATTAAAAGCCTGCGCCACCATCACCCAGCTTTCATCTCCAATTAATGAGTAAAAAACTGGCTTAAGTGCTTGGAGAGCTTACTAAGCAAGCAGTCCATAGTGGAGCAGGAGGCCCCTAAGTTCATGTCCTGGTGTTAGCAAATGAATCAATAAATAATTGAATAAATAAATTTCTGCTCTAGTTTTCTTATTTATAAAATGGTAATATTTGTTCCGGAGGTATGAGGTTTTAACATAGTAAATCTGTCATTAAGTGATTAACTATTTTTTGTTTTTTGAGACAGAGTCTTGCTTTGTAGTCCAGGTTTGCCTGCAACCTGAAATCCTCCTGCCTAAGTCTCCTGTAGCACACTGCAGTTCCCAGCTTTATTATTTCAATTTTGTGTTAGGTATCGGTCGTGGGCCCTGCACTCTGGGTCTGGCCGCTTTCCCTCAGCTCTTCAGCTCAAGGCTAGCGCTCTACACTTGAACCACAGTGCCTCTTCTGCCTGTTTCTGTTTAATGTGGTGCTGAGGAATCGAACGCAGGGCCTCATGCATGTGAGGCAAGCACTCTACCACTGAGCCACCTTCCTAGCTCAATGTGTTTTTTTGGTTTTCATTTTTGTTTTTTTGTCAGTCGTGGGGCTTGAACTCTGGGTCTGGGACAATGCGTCCCTCAGCTGTTCAGCTCAAGATGAGCACTCTACCACTTGAGCCACAACACCACTTCTGGTTTTCTGGTGGTTTACTGGAGATACTGAGTTTTCTTCCCCGGGCTGGCTTTGAACTGCCATCTTCAGATCTCAGCCTCCTGAGTAGGTAGGATTACAGGCATGAGCCAAGTTTTTTGTTGTTGTTGTTTGGGTCCAATCATGGGGCCTGAACTCTGGGCCTGGGCACTGTCCCTCAGCTCTTCAGCTCAAGGCTAGTGCTCTACCACTTGAGCCACAGCGCCACTTCCGGCTTTTTTCTTTTTTGCTTATGTGGGGCTGAGGAATCGAACCCAGGGCCTCAGGCATGCAAGGCAAGCACTCTACCACCGAGCCACCTCCCCACCCCTGGGCCAAGTTTTTTCAAACGTACATAACTTTTTTTTTTTTTAGTACTGGGATTTTAACTGAGGGTTTCACACTTACATGGCTTGCTGAGCTAGCAGTCTACTACTTGAGCCATGCCTGCTGTGTGTGTGTGTGTGTGTGTGTGCGCGCGCGCGTGCGCGTGCGCATGCTAGGTGGGGCTTGACCCTGTGTGTGTGTGTGTGTGTGTGTGTGTGTGTGCGCGCGCGCGCGCGTGTGTGCGTGTGCATGCTAGGTGGGGCTTGACCCAAGATCTCATCCTCTCACTTGACCTTTTCACTCACTGTTGGCTCTACCTCTTGAACCATGCCTTCAGTCTTTTTGCTGGTTAATTGGAGATATACTCTTGAAGACTTTTCTGTTTGGGCTGGCTTTGAATCACAGTCTTCATATTTCAACCTCTTGAGTAGCTAGGATTACAGATATAAACTACTAGCGCCTGCTTTTGCTGGTTATTTTGGAGAAGTCTGGTAGACTTTTCCTCCTTTTCTGGCTCTAACTGCCATCTTCCAAATCTCAGACTCCTGAGTTAGCCAGGGTTACAGACATGGCTTTCATAATTTAAAAATAATTTATTTTAACAGTACTAGGGTTTGAACTTGTCTTCATGCTTGCTAGACAGGTACGCTAATCTTTTTTTTTTTTTTTGGTCGGTCGTGGGCTTTCACAACCAACAACAACAAAAAAAGTTAAAGCAAAAGTTGCAAAGATACTCTAATCTTCAGCCACAGCCCTACCCCTTTTTGCTCTGTTGTTTTGTTGTTCTTTTTTTTGAGATAAGGTCTCACTGTTCGCCCTGGGTGGCCTGGACCATGAATCCTCTTGGTGCAACCTGACATAGATGGGAGGCACATCACTGTGCCCAGCTTATTCTGTTTAAATGGGGCCTTGCAATCATTTTTTGCTTAGGCTGACCTGGAACTGCAAGCCTCTTGTCTTGATTTTAGCCTTCCACATAACTGGGATGAGAAGTATTTACTACTGTGTCCAGCTATAGGCTGAGATGGCATCTTAACACCTTTTTGCCTGAGCTGATTTCTATCTATGATCCTCTTGGTCTTTGCCTCCTCAGTAGGATTATAGATGTAAGTCACTACACATTGTTATTTTTTGCTTTTTTTTTTTTTTTTTTTGGTCATTCATGAGGCTTGAGCTCAGAGCCTGGGCGCTGTCCCTAAACTCTTCAGCTCAGGGTAAGCACTCTACCACTTGAGCCACAGCACCACTTTGGTTTTCTGAGTGGCTTATTGGTGATACGAATCACGGCCTTTCTTGCCTGGGCTGGCTTTGAACCATGATCCTCAGATCTCAGCCTCCTAAGTAGCTAGGATTACAGGTGGCTTTATTTTGTTTTTCTTGGTACTTGCAATTTAACTCAGAGCCTTGAACTTGCTGGGCAAATGTTCTACCACTTTGAGGTATATTTGAGTTATAGCATAACTTTTTTGGAGGGGGACAGTATTGGAATTTGCATTCATAGCATTGCTCTTGTAAAGCAGACATTACGCCACTTAAGACATACTTCAAGGCCCATGCATAACTTTGTTTTTAGTCAGTTGTGGGGCTTCAACTCAGGGACTGGGTAATGTCCCTGAGCTTTTCTGCTCAAGGCTAGCGCTCTTCCACTTTGAGCCACAACTTCACTTCTAGTTTTCTTGTGGTAATTGGAGATAAAAGTTTCATGGACTTTTCTACTCAGGCTGGCTTCAAACCTTGGTCCTCAGATCTCAGCCTCTTGAGTAGCTAGGACTACAGGTGCCTGGCCATGCGTAACATTTTTATGGGAAAAATCATTTTAAGTTTTGCCTACTAACTTCTAGTCTCTTCAAATTCAACTTGTAGTCTCTTCAAATTCATGATAAAAATTTTTTAAAAACCTCATCAGGCTAGGAAGTGAGTATTCCACTCAAAAGCAATGTTGGCAGTTAAAGTAGGAAGGATATCTTCTTAGTGGTAAGGAAAAGAATTACCTTGCCTTGTCCCCTCAAAATACTTAACAGAAGGCTGGGAAGGTGGCTCAGTGGTAGAGTGCTTGCCTTGCATGCATGAGGCCCTGGGTTCGATTCCTCAGCACCACATAAACAGAAAAAGCCAGAAGTGGTACTGTGGCTTAAGTGGTTGGGCACTAGCCTTGAGCTGAAGAACCGAGGGACAGCACTCAGGCCCAGAGTTCAGGCCCCAAGACTGACAAACAAAATATTTAACTGAGCTGGGCGCCGGTGGCTCATGCCTGTAATCCTAGCTACTCAGGAGGCTGAGATCTGAGGATCATGGTTCAAAGCCAGCCCAGGCAGGAAAGGCCATGAGACTCTTATCTCCAATAAACCACTAGAAAACTGAAAGTGGCGCTGTGGCTCAAGTGGTAGAGCACTTAGCTTGAGCTGAAGAGCTGAGGGACAGCACCCAAGCCCAGAGTTCAAGCTCCACAACCGACAAAAAGAAAAAAAATACTTAACAGAATCTTATGGTGTGTAAAATAGATGAATGAAATGATTAAACTATAGAGGTACTATGGAAAATTTAAAAATCTGAATAAAAAAATGTTGAAGTCAGGCTTTGGACCACATAGCTACCTTTCCATCTACTCTGGAGGCTGAGGAGGAAGAATCACTTGAGCTTAGGAAGTGAAGAACAGCTGAACAATGTAGAGCTGTCTTGAAAGAAAGGTGTAAGGCATGGGAAAGGGGGAAATATGCTGATGTGGGGGATGTAATTGGGGGGTAGGCTGCTTTTCTTGCATGCAGGGGCCCAGAATTGCAAGAAGGAAATGGTGGCCTATGTTCTGTTTATCTATATGAATTTCTTTGCTGTTTATTCCTTATAGTCGTTAGAACACGTTCTCCACTGATTATTTTATAGGTCCACTCAGCTGTTGAAGAAATGGATGGATTAGATGATGTTGAAAACAGCATGTTGTATTATAACCAAGCAGTCATTCTTTATCATCTGCGGCAGTATACAGAGGCTATCTCAGTTGGTGAAAAACTTTATCAGTTCATAGAACCTTTTGGTATGTTATTTGTCAAGTCAAAAGTTTTCTTAGCTGGAGATCTAACATCCCAGCTATGCTGGGACAATGGCCCAAGGGGTAAAGCATCTGCTTAGTGAATACAAGGCCCTGAGTTAAAACCTCAGTACATTAAAAAAAAAAAAAAAGTTCCTTCTAACATGCTCTACTGCTTTTACTTAGATAACCTAGTTAGATTCACCTCAGTTTTTTCCCAAGTTGGTTTTCACAATATGTAAGAATACATACATTTAGACTAATTACATTTCCTTTTGGCACCCTATCCCACCTAAATTTGATGACAACTACTAGAAATATTGGAAGAATAGTGGGAGAAAAACGAAGGCATGGGTAACAATGTTTGACAAAAAATGTTATTACCTTATGTAACTGTAACTCCTCTGTACAACATCTTTACAACAAAATAAAACAAAAGAAAAGAAAAAATATTGGGAAGAATCAGGTGCTGGTCACCTACACTTACAATCTTACCTAATCAGGAGGCTGAGATCTGAGAATTGTGATTTAAAGTTAGCCAGGCAGACAAATCTGAGAGAATCCTTTCTTTAACCAACGAAAAGCTGGAAGTAGAGGTGTAGTTCAAGTAATAGAATGTCAGCCTTGAGTCAAAAAAGCTAAGTGAGAGTGTGAGTCCCCGAGTTCAAACTCTAGCACGTGTGCATGCATGCATGTACACTCTCGCTCTCTCACGCATGCTCTCTCTCTTTCTCTCACTCAGCACATATTGAGAAGACTTACTACTTTTTCTTTGCTGTCTAAACATTACCTAATGAACTGTGTCCTTTCTCTAATGCATTTAGTAAGGAGCATGTTGGAATCTTAGAAGATAGCATAGTAATTAATTTCTGTTGCCTAACTGAAATGTTTGTATTCAGACATAGTATAGATAGCATAGAACTGATTGCTTCCTGATGTACTTGAGAACAGAGTAGTAAAGATTAGAAAGATTCACACAAGGACTCTTGCTTCACAAGAGCAAGAACTTGCTGAGGGCAGAGAAAGGATGCTTACAAAATAAGCACTTCAACCCTTCAGTAGCAGTTTTACTTAGTTAGATAAAGAATTGGGTCCAGAGAGAGGTATACATAATTTCTAAGTAGTCTGGGTAACAGTGTGTTCTAGATCTTTATCTCTGTGGTTTTGGTAGGGGTTCTTGTGAGGTTATCTCTGGTCAGGATAAGCAAGTCATTGTCCAGGCAGGGGGTTCATTTTCCTTCCCTCCTGAAAAACATGTTATCAAGTCCTGTCTTTCCTAGATTCCAAGGTAACTGCTGGAAAGAATGAGTCAGGGTAAAGGAAATAGAAAAGGGAGGCAGAGATGCCACACTTTCACCCTTTCAGTTTGTGAGCTCAAGTTAGGAGTCAATGCTTTTCAGCAAAAGCAGTTTAAGAACCTGGTACACAGAGATACTTTTACCCTCCTTAAGTTTATATCCTGATGGGAGAGAAAGTAACACAGTTTTTATTGTGTGGTTGTTGGATGCAGTGAGTTAAAGCTAAAATTGGGTAAGAAGATGGAGATTGGCCCTGGATGTTAAAGGCCTAGGTGAGTTGATATTTGGAAAGCTACCTAAAGGAAGAAGGTGAGTTGTGATCCCTCAGCAGGAAAACATTCCTGCTGAGACTATCGAAAACAGCATGTGTGAATGTTTTATGCAAAGTGAGGGCCAGTGCTGAGTGAGAGAAGGTAGATTGGCTTGTAAAGCTAGGTGGGGAGGGTAGTAACTGATGAAGTTAGCAGTAGCCAGGGGCAGAGCAGGAGCTGGGGAGGACTTCAGGTCTGAAGTGTACTCTAGGACTGTCATTGTAAAGGATTCTACTCTTTAAATGCTTTTAAAATGTTCTGTTCTGGGTTATAGCAGCTACCTTTTAGACTTTAACTTTTTCATTACAGTTTTTATTTCATCTTCATTTTTTAAAAGGAATGGTCTTATGTCACAACAGGTTACCTGTATTTCCCTTTTAGGAGTCTTAATTTTCTCATAGGTTCTACACCTTGCTTCTTTGAGCTTCCAAAATCAAGCTGTTTCTTTATTCTATTTCTGTGATTGGAAAGGAAGTCTAGTTCATAGAGCATAAGCCTTTTTAGAGATACGGTAGATAGAACTTCAAGACGTCCTTTCCTTCATGTAGGTAAAGTAGTCCTGTATTTTACAGGTCAGGCAGGGGAAGTCCAGAAAGTAATTTGTGAACATCAAACATGTAGTAAGAAGCAGAACAAAAACCAGAACTCTGGTTTTTTCCCACCTAAATTAGTATCCCTCATTACATGGACATCTTGTAGATATTTCACAAAGGAGGGTGAGTCACTAATACCTGGCATGAAAGACCTTGAGACCCTAATAGAATGGCCTTGCTGCCACTTCAGTACACTACTTTCCTTCATGGTTGCACTGGCATGTATCAATTGATGAAACGTTTAAGCTTTGTCCTATAGAGCTTTGCACTCTGTTTAACAGATAGTTTGAGGTATATTTTTGACTTGGGATTATGACATTTCTTTTCCTTTTTTTTTCTCACCAGAAGAAAAATTTGCCCAAGCAGTGTGTTTTCTGCTTGTAGACTTGTATATATTAACCTACCAAGCTGAGAAAGCTTTGCATCTTCTGGCTGTCTTAGAAAAAATGATTTCTCAGGGAAATAATAACAAAAATGGAAAAAATGAGGTGAGTGTTCCGGATAATCAAACTAAAATTTAAAAGTATTATTTGTCTTTGTAGTTATAAAATAATTGTCTAAGCCAAGCTGGTGGCTCATGCCCATAAGACTCAGAAGGCTGAGATCTGAGGATTGCAGTTCAAAAACATCCTGGGCAGGAAAGTCTGTGAGACTCTTATCTCCAATAAACCACTAGAAAACTGGAAATAGCGCTATGGCTCAAGTGGTAGAAGAGCTGAGGGCCAGCACCCAGGCCTAGAGTTCAAGCCCTACAACTAACAAAAGTAAAATAAAATGATTGTCTATTAACTGATTTTTGGAGATGTAATTTACAATTCATATAAACTATTTTTTTTTCAAGGGGGAAGTGTTTGTGTGTGCTAGTACTGGGGCTGGAACTCAAGGCTTGGGGATGTCCCTTGAGCTATTTGTTCAAGATTAGTGCCACAGCTCCACTTCTGTTTTTCTTTTTTTTTTAATTTTACTTTATTTGTGAAGATACTGTACAGAGGGGTTACAATTACATGGGCAGGATAATGCATACATTTCTTACCAAGCATTGTAGCCTCCTCCTTTGTTTACCCTTCACCTCCCTTCCCAACCTCCCCCTTCCCCCCCCC
>NW_012267326.1:5531641-5574351 GCF_000151885.1 Dipodomys ordii
GCATGCAAGGCAAGCGCTCGACTACTGAGCCACCTTCCCAGCCCCTCCTTAGCTTTTTTTTGCTCAATGCTAGTTCTCTAACACTTGACTCACAGCTCCATCTCCAGCTTTTTAATATATAATTGGAGATAAGAGTCTTTTGGACTTTTCCTGCTTGAGCTGGCTTTGACCCTTAATTGTCAGATATCAGCATCCTGAGTAGCTAGGGTTACAAGTTTGAGCCACCTGTGCCCTACTACTTTGTCTGTCTTTTTAAAAAGTTTTAGCCATCTTAGTGGGTATAATGTGGTACATTGTAATAATTTTGCTTTGGATTTGTATTTAAGGGTATATATTGAACATCTTTTCATTTGTAAGAATGTCTTCATGCCAGGTACCAGTGGCTCATGCCTGTCATCCTAGTTATTCAGGAGGCTGATATCTGAAGATCATGGTTCAAAGCCAGCCCAGGCAAAAAAGCCTGTGAGACTCTTATCTCTAGTTAACTACCAAAAAAGATGTCTTCATTATTACATGTTTGGCATAAAATATTTGAAACACTTTTTAAGTATTTTGAGAAAAAGATGTTTCTTTATGAAGATTAAATTACTTTCTCAGGGTTGTACACAATTCCCAGAACAGTTAAAAATAAAACCCTTGCATGTGGCGCCTACTCCCTTAGTGCTTTTAGCTAAGCTGTAATATGGTTATTTTTTACTGTTGTACAATATAAACTAATCTGATTTTTCTTTTCAAATGAAGTTCTGAATCAGTTAATTTTGATAATTACTCGGTCAGGAAACAAAAGTCAATGAAGCAGAGAAAGTTTTAAGAAGGCAAAGATATGACCTATTGTGAAATGTAGGAAGATATAGACTTTTTTTTTTTTTTTAATTTTTTTTTTGTCGGTCGTGGGGCTTGAACTCTGGGCCTGGGTGCTGTCCCTCAGCTCTTCAGCTCAAGGCGAGCGCTCTACCACTTGAGCTATAGCGCCACTTCCGGTTTTCTGGTCGTTTATTGGAGATAGGAGTCTCACGGTCTCTCCTGCCCGTGCTGGCTTTGAACCGCGATCCTCAGATCTCAGCCTCCTGAGTAGCTAGGATTACAGGCGTGAGCCACCAGCGCCCGGCTGATATAGACTTTTTTAAACCAAGTCCATCTTTATGATCAGCTGTGAACTTCTCAGAACTAGTTTCCATACTTATGAAGCCTTAATCCCTGAGTGGGCCTTGGGTTCTGCATTTTGACAATACTCTAGGGTCTGTTAGCTTGCTTAGAAATCAGTCATGGTCAGTTTTGACAGATTTTTTTTTCATCATTCTACAGGGTGGTAATAATACTAACAAAGATGGATCTAATCATAAAGCTGAAAGTGGAGCTCTAATAGAAGCTGCAAAATCAAAGATACATCAGGTATTGTGCATGTCTACAGGTGGTTATGTATACTTTAGGTGCCGTATGTGTCAAAGGCTGGCTGTATCACATGTGTCCTTGTACTTAGGAATAGTGAGACAACAAGAAATTTTTTAAAGCATTATATAAATCAAAGCAGTGTGTGTTGATTTTGAAGGATTGTTTTACTTACGATAATAGTACAATGTAATTTTTTAGGTTACTGATGGTAAATAGCCTGAGAATGTGTTGGATGATAAAGATAATTTTAAACACTTTAGTAATTGCTGTATATAACTATGTTCTAAACAGATTAATTTCCTTAACTAGAAAGTCAAACTTTAGCATTTTTTTCCTTTTCAGTACAAAGTAAGAGCTTATATCCAAATGAAGTCCCTGAAAGCATGCAAAAGGGAAATCAAGTCAGTGATGAATACAGCTGGAAATGTAAGTTCTTTCTGGATTTTTCTATTGTTTAAAACTTTTGGCTTCTTTAGAGTATGAGTATTTGTCAGTTTTAAATAATTTTTTTCAGTTGAGTGTTATAGACATGCTTAACATGCTTAAAGACCTGGATTCAACTAGAAATAATTTCTCTCGATCTGTTATTACTAACAGACATAAACCTTGATAAGAAATTGTAATCAGGAGTTGGGAAGGTGCCTCAGTGGCAGAGCGCTTGCCTCACATGCATGAGGCCCTGGGTTCGATTCCTTAGTACCACATAAGCAGAAAAAGCCAAAAGTGGCGCTGTGGCTCAAGTGGTAGAGCACTAGCCTTGAGCTGAAGAGCTGAGGGACAGTGCCCAGGACCAGAGTTCAGGCCTCATGACCGACAAAAACAAAACAAAACAGAAGTGGCCCAGTGGCTTAAAGTGGTAGAACAATAGCTTTGGGTGAAAGAGATCAAGGACAGGACCCAGGCCCTGAGTTCAAGCCCCACGACTGACAAAAAAAAAAAAAAGAATAAAGGTAGATGTGCCTCAACCTATTTCAACCTAGATAGTCGTTGAAAACCCAGCTTCCATTATGGATGAAGGACAGTCAATCTGTTTTAAATTTTCTATTATTGAATCATTCTTTAAAATTAAAAAGAAAAGAAAACCCACCTTCCTTGGTGGCCAGCACTCTGATGTGGTTGGAAGGCAGAGGCAGAGCAAAAGCAAGGCTTACACAGAAAGTGTGTTTCTAAGCTGAAGTGAATAAACAATAGAATAGGAAGTGCAGGTATGCTCTTGGGAAGGTCTAGATCCTCTGCATGCATCTGCATTCTAGCTAAGTACTATTGGTTGTTGTTTTTTTATTTTTATTTTTTTTTTTTTTTGTGGTCATGGGGCTTGAACTCTGGGCCTGGGAACTGTCCCTGAGCTTTTGAGCTCAAGGCAAGTGTTCTGCCACTTGAGCCACAGTGCTGCTTCCAGTTTTGTGGTGGTAAATTGGAGATAAGAGTCTCAAGGACTTTCCTGCCTGGGCTGGCTTTGAACTGCCATCTTCAGATCTCAGCCTCCTGAGTAGCTAGGATTACAGACAGGCATGAGCCACCAGCACCCAGCTAAACAAAAATTTTTGTTGGAAAATTTTTCCATTCATACATGGACTCTTTCTCCTATTTGGAAAATATTTTTGTTTTTTGTTTTTTTTTCGTTTTGGTTCTGGTTGTGGGGCCTGAACTCTGGGCCTGGGCACTGTCCTTCAGCTCTTCAGCTCAAGGTGAGTGCTCTACCACTTGAGCCACACCGCCACTTCCGGCCTTTTTTTCTGCTTATGTGGTGCTGAGGAATCGAACCCAGGGCCTCAAGTATGCAAGGCAAGCGCTCTACCACTGAGCCACCTTCCCAGCCCTGGAAAATATTTTATTATTTCTGTTTGGGTTCTAACAAAAGGTGCTTTTCTGTCTAATATATACAGATAATCATTAATCTTTTCTGATAATCATTAAGATGGTTGCTGTCTAATTTCCAATTAAGTCAGGCCTAGAGGCCCATGTGTGTAGTTCAAGCAACTCAGAAAGCTAAAGCTGGAGGGTCATAGCACAGAAAGACTCTTTTTCTTTTAAAAAAAAATTTTTAAAGGCCAGGTACTATTACAGTAAAAATGACAGATCTGAATAATAAAGAAACAATCTTGCATACAGAAAAAAAAAAACAAAGCAGGAGCTATATTATATTAAAAAATCAGAATCACTGCAGATCTTTCTACACAGACACTGAATGCAAGCAAAGCCTGGGAAAGTACCATCCAATCCCTGAGAATTAATAACTGCCAACCCAGTCTGGTATACCCAGTGAACCTAGCATTCACATTCAATGGAGAGACTAATTTTTTTTTTTTTGCCGGTCATGGGGCCTGAACTCTGGGTCTGGGTGCTGTCCCTCAGCTCTTCAGCTCAAGGCTAGCACTCTACCACTGGAGCCACAGCGCCACTTCCGGCTTTTTCTGTTTATGTGGTGCTGAGGAATCAAACCCAGGGCCTCATGCTTGCAAGGCATGCACTCTACCGCTGAGCTACCTTCCCAGCCCCTAAACTAAAATTTTTAATAGTAAAGTAAAACTAAATTCATAAACAATAAGTGAGCACTTCAGAGAATATTAAGAGGGGGAAATACAACCTGAAGAAAACAATCAAGATCAGGGATCCACATCAGACAGATATCACTAAAAGTCTAGCTTAGTTACCACAGGAGGAAAGGAAAGAAGAAAAATTTAGGAAAGCAGGAAAATGACAGGAAACACAATGCATCTCTCTATAATAACCATAAATATTAATGGGCTCAATTCACGAATCAAAAGAAAAAGAATTGCAGATTGGATCAGAAAACAAGATCCATCCATTTGTTGTTTTCAAGAGACCCATCTCACAGCCAAAGATAAAAACAAACTCGGAGTGAAGGGATGGAGAAAGATCTACCATGCAAATGCTCCCAGCAAGAAGGTAGGAGTTGCCATCTGGTATCTGACAAAATAAACTTTTCATTAAAATTAATACAAAAAGACAAAGACATATTAATACAGGGAACGATCCAAGAAGAAGGTATTACCATTATCAACTTACATTCCCCAAACATTGGTGAACCCAAATATGTTAAGCAAATACTCTCAGACTTACAGAATAAAATAGATCCAAATACAATAATATTAGGAGACTTAATACTCCACTCTCGGGCTGGGAAGGTGGCTCAGTGGTAGAGTACTTGCCTTGCATGCATGAGGCCCTGGGTTCGATTCCTCAGCACCACATAAGCAGAAAAAAAAAAGCTGGAAGTGGCGCTGTGGTTCAAGTGGTAGAGTGTAAGCCTTGAGCTGAAGAGCTGAGGGACAGCGCCCAGGCCCAAAGTATAGGCCCCACGACCAGCAAAAAAAAAAAAATACTCCACTCTCACCAGAGGACAGATCTACCAACCAGAGGATTGGCAAAGAAGCCTCTGAATTAAATGATGCCATATCTCAGGCGGAATTAAATGACATCTACCAAGTTTTCCACCCTACAACCCAGTATACATTCTTCTCAGCAGCCCATGGATCTTTCTCCAAAATAGACAATATCATAGTTCATACAAGGAATTTAAGCAAATACAAGATGATTGACATAATCCCCTGTATTCTATCCGACCACAGTGGAATCAAGCTAGTTCTTGCTAACAAAGCATGCCATAGAAATTACTCAAATACATGGAAATTGAACAGCACACTTCTGAGCAACACCTGAAAAATTAAGAAATTTAAAAGTTCCTACAATTCAATGAAAATGAATACCACTCACAAAGAAACCTGTGGGACATGGCAAGACCAGTCCTGAGGGGCAAATTTATTGCTCTCAGTGCACACAGCAAAAAAATAGAAACAGTCAGGCACTGTTGGCTCATGCCTGTAATCCTAGCTGCTCAGGAGGCTGAGATCTGAGTATCTCGGCTCAAAGCTAGCCCGGGCAGGAAAGTCTGTGAGACTTATTCTAATAAACTACTAGAAAACCAGAAGTGGTGCTATGGTTCAAGTGGTAGAGTGCTTGCCTTGAGCTGAAGAGCAGGGACAGTGCCCAACCCCAGAGTTCAAGCCCCACAACGGCAAAAATAGAAGCAGACCAAGTAAATAATCTTATGTTGCAACTAAAACTGCTAGAAAAGCATGAAAAAATTGAACCTAAAGTTCCTAGATGGAGTGAGATAAAATTAATAAAACAAAAGGCTGGGTTTTTTTTTTGAAAGAAATCAGTAAAATTAACGGACCTCTGGCAAGATTAACTAAAAAAAAAGAGAGAGGAGACCCAAATCAATATGATCAGGGACGCCACAGGAAAAATCACAACAAACATCCAAGACATCCAAACAGTTATAAAGAACTATTTCCAGACTCTATACTCACTAAGGAAGGAAAACCTAGCAAAAAGAGATGAATTTCTAGAGAAATCCAAATTGCCCAAACTTAGCCAAGAAGAAATAAATCAATTAAATAAGTCAATATCATACAGAAGTCTTCCACCAAGGAAAAGCCCAGGAACAGATGGATTCAGTATGGAATTCTAAAAGACCTTTAAAGAGGAACTAATACCCATACTCCTCAAACTCTTCTGAGAAATGGAGAGAGAGCTATCCCAAATTACTCCTCAAACTCTTCTAAGAAATGGAGAGAGAGCTATCCCAAACCCATTCTATGAAGCCAGTATCATACTCATCCTCAAACCAGGTAAAGACTCAACAAAAAAAGAGAACTACAGACCAATCTCCTTGATGAACACAGATGCAGAGCTCCTCAATAAAATTTTAGCCAACAGAATCCAGAAACATACCAAAAAAATCATACATTACGATCAAGTAGGTTTCATCCCAGAGATTCAGGGATGGTTTAACGTATGTAAATCAATAAATGTAATCTATCATATCAACAGATCCAAGGTCAAGAACCACATGATTATCTCCATTGATGTGGAAAAGGCTTTTGATAAAATACAACATTCATGTTAAAAGCTCTGGAGAAAACAGAATAGAAGGAACAGTCCTTAAAACAATAAAAGCCATATACAGCAGACCAATAGCCAATATTATACTACAACCAATTCTCCTAAAACTACAACCCAATTCTCCTAAAAAAAGGAACAAGACAGGGATGCTCACTGTCACCACTCCTCTTCAATATAGTTCTGGAAGCCTTAGCCAGAGCTATAAAGCAAGAAAAAGACATTAAAGGGATCCACATAGGAAAGGAAGAAGTTAAACTATCCCTTTTTGCAGATAACATGATATTATACCTCAGTGATCCCAAAAACTCCATCCCAAACTCTTAGAACTTATAAACCACTTCAGCAAAGTAGCAGGATACAATTTTTTTGCAAATTATTGTGATTAAGTGATAACATAATTTTAACAAATTTTACAGTATTGTGAGATAGTGAGGCTTAAAGTCACAAACACATTCTAACTCATGGGACAAATTGTCTTTCGTGGTCTATAAAGTTTATATTAGTTGATTCTCTAATATATTTTTGGTAGACTTTAATGTTTCTGTTTACAAAGTACTCTCTTGACACGTATCAATTTTAAATTGTAAGAGCAGTGAAAAATTTAGAAACTTTGACTGGAGATCAAACTCATTGTCACATGGCTTGCTTGGTACATGCTTTCCCCCCTGCCCCCCCTCCCCCCCGCCCCGTACCTTGGCCCCTTTGGCCACCCCCTTCCCGGAGTTTGAACTCAGCCTCACCTCTGTCCCTGAGCTTCTCTATGCTCGGGGCTAGCACGCTACCACTTGAGCCACAGCACTACTTATAGCTTTTTCTGAGTAGTTTATTGGAGATAGTAGTCTCATGGACTTTCCAGCCTGGGCTATCTTCAAACTGATTCTCAGATCTCAGCCTCTTGAGTAACTGGTGTTGCAGGAGTGAGCCACTGGCACCAGGCTGCTTGGTATATGCTTTATCCATAGTCCTAGTCCCCTATCCTAGAAACATGTCTAGCCATAACTTGACTAACTCATGTTATGCATACCTATGCAACAGTAAAACTACAGTTTGGGTACATTAGGTACCTAAAAGCAAATTTTAATTAACGTTTATATTTTCTTTGCAGTCTGCACCCTCCCTGTTTCTTAAAAGTAACTTTGAATACTTAAGGGGCAATTATCGAAAAGCTGTGAAACTATTAAATAGTTCAAACATTGCTGAACATCCAGGATTTATGAAAACAGGTAAAAGACGTGTTATCCCTCACATTGTTCTCCCTCCTATTGCTTGTTTTATTCTCCTTGATCTCTTTTGTTGTTGTTGTTGTTGGCTATGGGGCTTGAACTCACGGCCTGGATACTGTCTCTAAGCTAAACTCAGTTATAGTACTCTACTGCTTTGAACCACAGCACTACTTCTTATTTTCTGGTAGTTAATTGGAGTCTTAGGAATTTTCTGTCTGGGCTAGCTTTGAACCATGATTTTCAGATCTCAGCCTCTTGAGTAGCTAGGAAACAGGCATGAACCACTGATGTCCAGCTCCCCCTGATCTTTTTTGTTTTTCTCTCTGGTCCTGGGACTCTTAATTCTGGGCTTGGGTACTATCCCTAAGCTCTTTTTTTTTTTTTTGGTCCTGGGGCTTGAACTCTGGACTTAGGCTGTCCCTTAGCTCTTCAGTTCAAGGCTAACAATCTACCACTTGAGCCATAACGCCACTTCCAGTTTTCTGAGTTGTTTATTAGAGATAAGAGTCTCATGGAACCTGGGCAGGAAAGTCTGTGAGACTCTTTTTTTTTTTTTTTTTTTTTTTTTTTTTTTTTTTTTGGTCGGCCGTGGGGATGGAACTCTGGGCTTGGGCGCTGTCCCTCAGCTCTTCAGCTCAAGCGAGCACTCTACCACTTGAGCTACAGCGCCACTTCCGGTTTTCTGGTGGTTTATTGGAGATAGGAGTCTCACGGTCTCTCCTGCCCGGGCTGGCTTTGAACCTCGATCTTCAGATCTCAGCCTTCTGAGTAGCTAGGATTACAGGCGTGAGCCACCAGCGCCCGGCTCTGTGAGACTCTTAACTCCAATAAACCACTAGAAAACCAGTAGCGGTGCTGTGGCTGAAGTGGTAAAACGCTTGCCTTGAGCTAAAGAACTGAGGGATAGCGCCTAAGCCCAGAGTTCAAGTCCCAGAACAGATCAAAACAAAACAAAAAAAAAGAGTCTCATGGACTTTTTTGCCTGGGCTGGCTTTGAACCGTGATCTTCAGATCTCAGCCTCCTGCATAGCTAGGATTACAGGAGTGAGCCACCAACCAACCCCAGCTTGCTTGCTGTGCTTGCTTGCTTGCTTTTCTTCCTTCCTTCTTTCCTTCCTTCCTTTCTTTTTTCCTCCCTTCCTTCCTTCCTTCCTTCCTTCCTTCCTTCCTCTCTCTCTCTCTCTTGCTTGCTTGCTTGTTTGATTTCTTTCTTTATTGTTGTTGGTCATGGGGCTTGAACTCTGGGCCTGGGCGCTGTCCCTCAGCTCTTCAGCTCAAAGCTAATGCTCTACCACTTGAGCAAAAGCTCCACTTCTGATTTTCTGTGATTTGGACATCAGGGTTTCACCCACTTTCCTACCTGGGCTGGCTTTGAACTAAGATCCTCAGATCTCAGCCTCCTGAATAGCTAGGATTACAACCGTGAGTCACTAGCACCTGGCTTCCAGCTATTTTTATTTATTGTCAGTTGTGGGGCTTGCAAGTGGTTAGAGTGCTCACCTTGAGCTGAAGAACTCAGAGACAGCACCCAGGCCTAGAGTTCAAGCCCCATGACTGACAAAAAAAAAAAAAGGAATTCCATATGCCTAACAGACATGAGAAGATGCTTAGTCACAATGCCTTTATCAAAAGAAACTCAGAGACAACACCCAGGCCCTGAGTTTTAGACCGAGGACTAGCAATAAATAAATAAATAAAACTGTGGAGCTGGATACCAGTGGCTCACTCCTGTTATCCTAGCTACTCACGAGGCAGAGATCTGAGGTTCATGGTTTAAAACCATGCCAGACTGGAAACTTAAGATTTTTTGTTGGCCGTGGGGCTTGAACTCTGGGCCTGGGTGCTGTCCTTCAGCTCTTCAGCTCAAGGCACATGCTCTTACACACAATGGCACAGCTCCACTTCAGGTTTTCCAATGGTTAATTGGAGATAAGAGTCTCACGGACTTTCCTTACCCTGGCTGGCTTTGAACTGCAATCCTCAGATCTCAGCCTCCTGAGTAGCTAGGGTTACAGGCATGAGCCACCAGTGCCTAGCAAAACTAAGATTTTTATTACCAATGAACTACCAGAAAGCTGAAAGTGGAGCTGTGGCTCAAGTGGTAGCTTGCTAGCTTTGGCAAAAGAAGCTCAAGGACAGTGCCCAGACCTTGAGTCCAAGACCCACGACTGGCACCAAAAAAAAAAAAAAATTGAAGCTGGTTCTGGTGACTTACACCCATAATCCTAGCTTCTCAGGAGGCTGAAATCTGAGGTTCAGGGCTCAAAGCCAGCCCAGGCAGGAAAGTTCATAAGACATTTATCTCCACTTAACTACCAATAAAGCAAGAAGTAGAGCTATGGTAGAGTGACAGCTTTGAGTGGAAAAGCTGGCCTAGTACCCAATACCAGCACAAACACAAACAGCTGAAGTATTAAAAACATCTGAATTAGGGCTTGGAAGGTGGCTCAGTGATAAGAGTGCTTGTCTTGCAGGCAAGAGGCCCTGGGTTCAATTCGTCAGCACCACATAAGCAGAAAAAGCTGGAAGTGGCTCTGTGGCTCAAATGGTAGAGTGCTAGCTTTGAGCTGAAGAGCTGAGGGACAGTTCCCAAGCCCAGAGTTCAGGCCCCACGACAGACCAAAAAAAAAAATCTGAATTACTAATGCTTCATGAATTGTTCTGTAGAGATTAAGTGGAATTACAATTTATATTACATGGAACCTAATTCTTTTTTTCTTTTTTGTTTTTTTCTTGCTAGTCATGGGGCCTGAACACTGGGCCTGGGCTCTGTCCCTCAGCTCTTCAGCTCAAGGCTAGCGCTCTACTACCACTTGAGCCATAACGCCACTTCCGGCCTTTTCTGCTTATATGGTGCTGAGGAATCGAACCCAGGACCTTATGCATGCAAGGCAAGCACTCTACCACTGAGCCACCTTCCCAGCCCCCCTAATTTTTTTTGAGGGATTGTTTAGAACAAAATTTGGCAGTAGCCAGGCACCGGTGGCTTATGCCTGTAATCCTAGCTACTCAGGAGGCTGAGATCTAAGGATTGCAGTTCAAAGCCAGCCTGGGCAGGAAAGTCCATGAGACTCATCTCCAGTAAACCACTAGATAACCAGAAGTAGCGCTGTGGCTCAAGTGCTAGAGTGCTCACCTTGAGCTTTAGAAGTGAGGGACAGTGCCCAGGCCCAGAGTTCAAGCCCCACAACTGACAAAAAAAAAAGGTGATAAACTAATTTATTTGTGTTTTTCTCAGGTGAATGCTTGAGATGCATGTTTTGGAATAATCTTGGTTGTATTCATTTTGCCATGAGCAAGCATAATTTAGGAATATTCTATTTTAAGAAGGCTCTGCAGGAGAATGACAATGTCTGTGCACAGCTCAGTTCAGGTAGCACTGATCCAGGTAAGCCCTACACAGGGGACAGTTTGCATTTACTAATTGAGAAAATCATAATTAGAGAACAAGCACTCTGCCAAATATATGCCATAATGTGGCTCTACGAAGAAAGATCTGCCCAACAAATTTGGCTGTATTGAGTTTTAGTAGACACTGCTATTTTGAACAGCAGGGTGTTAGGAGTAACTTAGCAAAACATTTAAGTTAGGTGGGTGTCAGTGGCTCATACTTGCAATCTTAACTACTTGGGAGGCTTCAATCTGAGTACAAACAGTTCAAAGCCAGCCTGGGCAGGAAAGTCCATGACGTCTAATTAGACACTTCAGAAAAGCTATAAGTGGAAGTGTGGTTCAAGTGGTAGAGCCCCAGCCTGGAGAGAAATCGATAAGATAGAGGTCCTGGGTTCAATCCCTCTCCTCCCCCCCCAAAAAAAATGTATATTTAATTTTTCATGGATTTAGAATTGGTAATCCCACATTATAATGTCACAAACTACTTTTTTGTCTGAGCCAGGTTAGCTCTGTTACAAACTATCCACTGAGTTTTACAAGTAGTACCATTGGCAATATTTGACAGTCTTTATACAAATTCCTGCAATTCATCCTTTGATGTTTATATTACATGCATTCTTGATCTGAAATGCATAAAATCAAGCAGCTTTTTTTACTGTGAGTGCATGTGTGATGCATGCAAGTCCTGAAGCTTGAACTCGGCATAGGTTTTTGCTTAAAGATAGGGGATCTACCACTTGAGGCACAGCTCTACTTCTAGCTTTTTTGAGTGGTTTCCTGAGTGGTTTTGAACCTAGATCCTCAGTTACAGGTATAATTCACTAGTGCCTAGCTAGTTTTATACTTCCTAATACAAAATTTGGTTAACTGATGAGAATGTTTTGAGGTTCTTTTGTTTTTTGTTTTTAGTCAGTCGTGGGGCTTGAACTCTGGACCTGGGTGCTGTCCCTCAGCTCTTTAGCTCAGGCTAGTGCTCTACCGCTTGAGCCACAGTGGTTTCTGGTTTTCTAGTGGTTTATTAGAGATAAGAGTCTCACAGGCTTTCCTGCCCAGGCTGGCTTTGAACTGCGATCCTCAGATCTCAGCCTCCTGAGTACTAGGATTACAGGCTTGAGCCACGGGTGCCCAGCAATGAGAATGTATTCCAGACTATAGGGATCTTACTTTGAATCATTGAGTAAGTGGTAGCACGTGTTTAAAAAAAAAAAAAAAAACACAGTTAACCAAACTGAAATATAAGAATTAGCTGGGTGCCAGTGGATCGTGCCTATAGTCCTAGCTTCTCAGGCTCAGATCCTAAGGATTGCAGTTGGAAGCCAGCCCAGGCAGAAAGGTCCCCATGAGAATCTTTATCGTTCCAATTTTAGTATATGTGCTGCCGAAGCGAACACCCCCATGAGAATCTTTATCTCCAATTAACCACTCAAAAACCAGAAGTTGTGCTATCGGTCAAAGTGGTAGAGCACTAGAGCAAAAGAACTCGGACAGTGCCCAAACCCTGAGTTCAAGCCCAACAACTGACAAAATAAATAAGGCTTAGAAAGGTGGAAGTGTCAAAGAAGTGATGAGTCTTATTATCTCTGATCGTTACCCTCCTGAGAATATCTACGGGGGTATTGATTATTATTTCAAGTCATTATTGGTAGTAAATATAGTAGTGTTTCAATTTAAAAAAAAAAAGAACCTCGGGGAAGGTAGAGAGGGAAGGGATGGTAGGGGAAAAACAATGGAGGGGGTAACTGCTCAATAGGAAGTGTACTCATTACCTTGCTCATGTAACTGTAACCCTCTGTATAGTATCTTTACAATAAAAATTTAAAAAAAAAATATAGTAGTGTTTGCCTTGTAAAATAAATGTGCTCTATATAACCCTTACTTTAATGATTTGTTTTCAAATTTTCATTACTAGGCAAAAAATTCTCAGGAAGACCCATGTGTACGTTACTAACCAACAAGAGGTACGAGTTGCTATATAACTGTGGAATTCAGCTTCTTCACATTGGAAGGCCTCTCGCTGCCTTTGAGTGTTTGATTGAAGCTGTTCAGGTTTATCATGCAAATCCCCGACTTTGGCTCAGGCTGGCTGAATGCTGTATTGCTGCCAATAAGGGGGTGAGTGCTGCTTGGGATTGATTAGAGCCTCCATTTCTCCTTCCTAATGTTTATTACATGGGTAGAAGAAAATTGTTGGGAACATGTCAGACATCATTTCTCATTGAGTTTATAAAGATAGTCTTCTGTTCCTTAAAAGTTGGAGGGGAAATTAGTTTTAAAAAGTCATTTGCAGCCAATTGCTGGTGGCTGCTCATGTTTGCAATCTTAGCTGTTCAGGAGGCTGAAATCTGAGGATTGTGACTCAAAAATGGAGATGTAGTTTTATTGCTAGTCTTGAGATAAATAAATAAATGCCTCAGGGACAGTGCTTAAGTCCTGAGTTCAAGTCTCAGGATCAGCACATACACATGCCAGAAGAAGCCATTTGCTAGAAAGCTGGGTAACTGGGTCATACAAGGGTTAAAGCCAGAGAGAAGGCCCTGTTTATTGGAATGGTGATGGCTATGGATCTGATAAGCCATCTGCTGAGGGCCCACACTGGGATTGAAACACCTGTGTTCAACTGCATTTCCTTCAGTGCTTGGGCCTCTCACTTCTGGGTCAGTGATGACAATATACTTCATAGATACTGTGAAACAATGTTCACAGTGGCCATGGGAATGGGCTGGCTTATATTAATGTTTTGTCTCCAAACAACAATTGGTGGAACCCTTCTGAATCTTAATTTAAGAAGAGTTGGTGGGCCAGGCGCTGGTGGCCCACGCCTGTAATCCTAGCTACTCAGGATGCTGAGATCTGAGAATCTCGGTTCAAAGCCAGCCCGGGCAGGAGAGACCGTGAGACTCCTATCTCCAATAAACCACCAGAAAACCGGAAGTGGCGTTGTAGCTCAAGTGGTAGAGCGCTCGCCTTGAGCTGAAGAGCTGAAGGACAGCGCCCAGGCCCAGAGTTCAAGCCCCACGGCCGACCAAAAAAAAAAAAAGAAGAGTTGGTGGGAGGAAAAGACAAATAGGTAATTATCAGATGTCTGTGTGAACCCATTTGTACCCCCCCTTTCTTCCTGTGCTCCCTGGATATGTGAAGGTTGGGTTGGTATAACAACCTGAAGTCTTGCCTCACACACCTACCACAGGTTATGTAGGATGTTGAGGTTCTTCTGCTAAACAGTACTTTCTGAGAAGCAGCTAAATGAATCCAGTGGTTTAAGGAAGCATGTGTGCTTGGTACTTACATGATTTGATTGACTATACCAGGAAGGAAGAGACCAATGTTGCTTTTCTCCTTTTTGGAGGGTAGAGGGGTTGCTACTTTACTTTTTCTTAACTTTTGCACTTAAGGCTGGGCACCAATGGCTCACACCTGTAACCCTAGCTACTCAGGAAGCTGAGATCTGAATATTGTGTTTCAAAGCCGGCCCAGGCATGTGAGTCTGTGAGACTTTTTTGTTTGTTGGTCGTGGGGCATTTGAGTCCGTGAGACTTTTTTGTTTGTTGGTCATGGGGCCTGGGAACTGTCCCTCAGCTCTTCAGCTCAAAGCTAGCGCTCTACCACTTGAGCCATAGCGCCACTTCCGGCTTCTTCTGCTTATGTGGTGCTGAGGAATTGAACCCAGGGCCTCATACATGCACTCTACCCTGAGCCACCTTCCCAGCCCCCATGAGACTCTTATCTCCAATAAACCACCAGAAAACTGGAAGTGGTGCTGTGGCTCAAGTGGTAGAGCCCTTTCCTTGAGTTGAAGAGCTCAGGGACAGCACCCAGGCCCAGAGTTCAAGCCCCACGACCGAAAAAAAAAAAGACTAGCACTCTACCATTTCAACCACACCTTCACTTTCAGCCTTCACGTTGGTTAATTGGTACCTGGCAAATGCTTTGTTTCTTTTCCTTTTTTTTTTTTTACTGCCTGGGCTGACTGAACCATGATCCTCAGATCGCAGCCTCTGAGTAGCCAGGAGGATTACAGGTATGAGCCACCAGAGTTCAGCTTTTATTAGATAGTTTTTTAATTAAGTGATAAATTTAGGCAGAATTTGTACTGGTATATACCAGTAATTCTGGCACACAGGAGGAGGAGGCAAGAGGATTGAGAATTCAAAGCCAGACTAGAGATATCAAGAACTGCCTTAGTCACCCAGTAAAAGAATCTCCAGAAATTGCTTATTCCCTTTACTGAATTTACCTGTTGAGGGTCTTGTGTAGTTACTATAAATCAGAATTACTTTAGATGCTTTTCTTTAAACATTTTTTTTTTCGGTTTTCTGGTGGTTAATTGGAGATAACAGTCTTATAGACTTTTCTGCTAGGTCTGGCTTCGAACTGCAATCCTCAGATCTCAGCCTCCTGAGTAGCTAGGATTAAAGACATGAGCCATCAGTGCCCAGCTAGATGATTTTCTTTAGATGCTTGTGCAATGTAAAATTTAGATCCGACAGTTCATATTGATTGACTCCAGGTTTTCCTCTGTATGAGAATTTGAGTGTCCATTGGGATGACTAAGTGGAAATTCATCTGAACGTAAGTTGGAGGAGGACTAGGCACCTATTATATAGCTACTTAGGAGGCTAAAATCTGAAGATCACAGTTCAAAGCCAACCCAAGCAGGAAAATCCATGAGACTTCTGTCTCCATTTAACCACTAGACAACCAGAAGCGGTGCTGTGATGCAAAGTGATAGAGTGCTAGCCTTGAACTAGCTCAAGGGACAGTGCCCAAGCCCTGAGTTCAAGTACCACAACTGACAACCCCTCCCCCCCCCAAAAAAAAAAGAAAGGTAGTTTATAAGTGAAATTGGTGCTGCCAAGCTCACAATGAAATAACACATCTGAGAAAAATATGTAAAGTTTTCCATAGATAGTATACCTATAGATATATATGTATAATACATGTAGGTATGCATAGTATACATATAGGTATACATTGTATACCTATAGATATATATGTATATATATTTAAATTTAGGATATATATGTACATATATGTGTATCTATGTGTATATATATATATTTTTTTGTTTTTTGTTTTTTTGGGTCCGGTCATGGGGCCTGAACTCTGGGCTTGAGCACTGTCCCTCAGCTCTTCAGCTCAAGGCTAGCGCTCTACCACTTGAGCCACAGCGCCACTTCCGTTTTTCTGGTGGTTTATTGGAGATAGGAGTTTCACGGTCTCTCCTGCCCAGGCTGGCTTTGAGCCACGATCCTCAGATCTCAGCCTCCCGAGTAGCTAGGATTACAGGCGTGAGCCACCAGCGCCTGGCTGATTTTTTTTTTTTTTTTTTTGTCTGTCATGGGGCTTGAACTATGGGCCTGGGCTCTGTTCCTCAGCTCTTCAGCTCAAAGCTAGCACTCTACCACTTGAGCCACAGTACCACTTCTAGTTTTCTGGTGGTTTATTGGAGATAAGAGTCTCACGGACTTTCCTGCCCAGGCTGGCTTTGAACTGCAATCCTCAGATCTCAGCCTCCTGAGTAGCTAGGATTACAGGCGTGAGCCACCAGCGCCTGGCTGATTTTTTTTTTTTTTTTTGGTCTGTCATGGGGCTTGAACTATGGGCCTGGGCTCTGTTCCTCAGCTCTTCAGCTCAAAGCTAGCACTCTACCACTTGAGCCACAGTACCACTTCTAGTTTTCTGGTGGTTTATTGGAGATAAAAGTCTCATGAACTTTCCTGCCTGGGCTGGCTTTGAACTGCAATCCTCAGGTCTCAGCCTCCTGAGTAGCTAGGATTATAGGCATGAGCCACCAGCACCTGGCTTTACTGATCTTATGATTTAGAGATTTTAGTTTTCTGCAAATCTAGCATTGTGGCTATGTTTTGTATTGAGCTTGTTTATATGTTGCTGACAATATGTTGCTTCTTTAAGAAGGAAAAGATCTAGCATCAGAAGCGAATAGCTCATAGCAAGTTTGAGGTTAGTTTTTAGCACGATCCTCCCTAAAATGACAACAGTAATTTTTAAAATACTGGATTATTTTTCTTACCACATCTTAAATTTAAATTCCTTTACATTTATTTGAACTATTTTATTTTATAGAGTTCTGAACAAGAAACTAAAGGTCTTCCAAGCAAAAAGGGAATTGTACAATCTATTGTTGGTCAAGGCTATCACCGTAAAATTGTTCTGGCATCACAGTCCATACAGAATACTGTATATAAGTAAGTATTTTGCCAAGAGCAAGTATATGTTTAATACTGCTTGACACAATGTACTTTAAGTATAGACATATACTTAGAGTTTATCATTTCACAGGAGGGACCACTCAGTAACTAGGTTTTACTGCTGCTTCAGAAATAGATCTCCAGGAAGTAGTGCTGTAGCTCAAGCGGTTGAGTGCTCGCCTTGAGCTGAAGAGTGCAGGGACAGTGCCTAGGCCCAGAGTTCAAGCCCCACAACTGACCCAAAAAAAAAAAGAAGAAATAGATCTTCATACATAGGTTAATGAATGTTAAGCTAACCATGTAATTTTGACTTACTATATTTGTGGGTGCTAAAAATTTTCATGTACTAAGAAATTGTAGTTTATTTGGTTCTATTATTCAGAATGTCCAGAAGAGGGCATCTTGGTGTCTCCTTTTCATATCTATTAATCTTTACATCCATGGAATGGGGAATTTGTTCCTGGACAGATGGCTCCATCTCTGTATCTATGTGTTCTCCATCCATGGATTCAACCAATGCAGTCTGAAAACATTGTGTTTTCATGGAAAAAATTGTGTTTGTTCTGAACATGTCTGTTGTTATCTGTAATCAGTACTATGTAACAACTCTTCACATAGCATTTACATTTTATTAGGGATTTTAAAACTCTAGAGATGACTAAAGTATGTAGGACTGTTTGTTTTATCCCAACACTACTATACCATTTTATACAAAGGACTTGAAAATTGTTTTCTTTTCTTTTTTTTTGGCCTGTCATGGCACCTGAATTCTGGGCCTGGGCACTCTCTCAGCTCTTCATCTCAAGGCTAGCGCTCTACCACTTGAGCCACAGTGCCACTTCTGGATTTTTCTGCTTATGTGGTGCTAAGGAATTGAACCCAGGGCTTCATGCATGCAAAGCAAGCACTCTACCATTGAGCCACCTTCCCAGCCCCCATAGATTCTTTTCTTTTCTTTCTTTTTTTTTTTTTGTTGGTCTTAGGGTTTGAGCTCTGGGCCTGAGCGCTGTTCCTCAGCTCTTCAGCTAAAGACGAGCGCTCTACCAGTTGAGCTTCAGCATCACTTCGGTTTTCTGGTGGTTTATTGGAGATAAGAGTTTCAGAGACTTTCCTGCCCGGGCTGGCTTTGAACCGCGATCCTCAGCTCTCAGCCTCCTGAGTAGCTAGGATTACAGGCGTGAGCCACCGGTGCCTGGGCCACAGATTGTTTTCAATTAGTCATTTTTCTCATTGTTCTTGGGAACAATTTTATTTATGTATTTTTATTTATTTTTCAGTCATAGCGCTTGAACTCAGACTGCGCGCTGTCCCTGAACTCTTCAGCTCAAGGCAAGCACTACCACTTGAGCCACCAGCGCCTGGCTACAAAAATATTTTAAAATTAAGTTTTAGTACTAGGGAAAATTTGTTAAAACAACCAAAGTAATATAGAAACTGTCCCATGTACAGATTGTTGATTGAACTTTTAAGTAATATCTAATGGAAGCAGGGCACTGGTGGCTCATCTGTAATCCTAGCTACTCAGGAGGCTGAGATGTGAGAATCATAGTTCAAAGCCAGCACGGGCAGGAGAGTCGGTGAGACTCTGATAACCACCAGAAAATCTGAAATGTCGCTGTGGTTGAAGTGGTAGATCACTAGTCTTGAGCTGAAGAGCTCAGGGACAGCGCCCAGGCCCAGAGTTCAAGCCCCATAGCTGACAAGGGGAGGGAAAAAAATAATAAATAAATATATATATATATATACATATATATATATATACACACACACACACACACATATATATATATATAAATATATATATATATAAGCTACATAGTGAGACTGTGTCAAAAATCAGAACAAACAGACAACAGCAAATTTTTTTTTGGGGGGGGGTCCAGTTGTGGGGCCTGAACTCTGGGTCTGGGCACTGTCCCTCAGCTCTTCAGCTCAAGGCTAGCGCTCTACCACTTGAGCCACAGCGCCACTTCACAGCGCCACTTCTGTTTTTTTTTCTTTTTGCTTATGTGGTGCTGAGGAATCGAACCCAGGGCCTCATGCATGCAAGGCAAGCGCTCTAACACTGAGCCACCTTCCCAGCCCCAACAGCAAATTTTTTTTTTGGGGGGGGGGCTCCGGTCGTGGGGCCTGAACTCTGGGTCTGAGCACTGTCCCTCAGCTTTTCAGCTCAAGGCTAGCCCTCTACCACTTGAGCCACAGCGCCACTTCCGGCTGTTTTTTTCTTTTTGCTTATGTGGTGCTGAGGAATGGAACCCAGGGCCTCAGGCCTGCAAGGCAAGCGCTCTACCACTGAGCCATCTTCCCAGCCATCCCAACAGCAAATTTTTAAAAAGGAAATAAACCAGGTGCAGGTGGCTCACACCTATAATTCTAACTACTGAGGAGGCTAATGTCTGTGGATCCTGCCAGCCTGGGTAGGAATATCCATGATACTCTTACCTTCAATAAACTACTAAGACAAAGCCAGGCACTGGTGGCTCACGCATGTAATCCTAGCTCAGGAGGCTGAGATCTGAGGATTGCAGTTCAAAGCCAGCCCAAGCTTTCTTTACTAAAGAAAAGACCTGAAGTGGAGTGGTAGAGCAGTAACCTTGAGCACAATTGCTCAAGGACAGTAACCAAGCCCAGACATCAAGCCCCTTAAACCAGCACACAAAACTCCAAAACCTAAAAACACTGAAAGTGGAGCTGTGATTCAAGTGATAGAGCACTACTAGCCTTGAGCAAAAGAAGCTCAGACACAGCACCCAAGTCCTGAGTTCAAGCACCAATACTGGCACTAAAAAAAAAAAAGAAATGAGAAAATATTTGTTTCCTTATGTAAAATAATAATAATCCCAATTTGGAGCCTGGTATAATGATACACACTTGTAATCTCAGTACTCTGGAGGCAGTAACAAGAGGATGAAGAGTTCCAGACCAATGCCAGGTGTAAGTGATTTACACCTATAATCCTAGCTGCTCAGAGGGCTAAGATCCAAGGATGGTGGTGGACGGCAAGCCCAAGCAGACAACTCCAAGAAATTCTTTTTTTTTTCTTTTTTTTGGTTGTGGGGCTTGAACTCTGGGCCTGGGCACTGTCCCTGAGCTCGTCAGCTCAAAGGGAGTGGTCTACCACTTGAGCCACAGTGCCACTTCAGGTTTTCTGGTGTTTTATTGGAGATAAGAGTCTCATAGACAGGCTGGGAAGTTGGCTCAGTGGTAGAGTGCTTGCCTTGCATGCCTGAGGCCCTGGGTTCGATTCCTCAACACCACATAAGCAAAAAGAAAAAAAAGCCAGACGTGGTGCTGTGGCTCAAGTGGTAGAGCGCTAGCGTTGAGCTGAAAAACTGAGGGACAGCGCCCAGGCCCAGAGTTCAGGACTCACGACCGGACCCAAAAAAAATATATTAAAAAAAAAAAAAAAGTCTCACAGACTTTCTTGCCTGTTCTGGCTTTGAACCATGATCCTCAGATCTCAGCCTCCTGAGTAGCTAGAATTACAGGCATGAGCCACCGACGCCCAACTTCCAAGAGATTCTTATTTCCAATTAACCAACAAAAAGCTAGGAGTGGAGGTATGGCTCACATGGTAGAATACCACCTTTGAGCAAAAAAGGTCCAGCTAAAAACCAAGGCTCTGAGTTCAAACCCTTTTACTGGCACAGAGAGAGAGAACTGAATGGTTTTTCCAGGTCTGGTAGTGTAATTTGGTGATAAAATATGTGCTTAATATTTATGGGGTCCTGGTTCAGTCCTCATCAACAAAGACAAAAAAAGATTTTCACAAAGTGGTAGAGTTAGCCTTGATCACAAAGAGGCTTAGGGACAACATCCAGGTCTTGCCAAAAACAAAAGAAAAAAGATTTTCACAGTTTTAGTAGTAGTACATGGCATAGGGCATTTGAGTCTTACTTAACCTATAATGTAATTTACTTTGATGAGGAAGATGGGGAAATGAAAGCAGTCAAGCTTGCAGGTACTGTTACCTTGTCTCCCCAGCAAAATCCTTTCTGCAGATGGAACCCAGAGCCTCATTCATGCAAAGCATATGTGTTCTACCACTAAGCCACACCCGTAGTCCTGTAAGGCAGCTTTTAAAGCCAAGAGTATCCAAGGCTCAAATGTGAAAATCTTTTCTTTGTTTCATTCCCATTCTTTCTTACTTCATTACAGTTTCCCTGTTGTTAATTCCTCTATTGCACTAATAATGGACACTGCAAATAAACTTGAAGGTTTGTCACCATATGTGGTGTCCTTCCCAGAGTTATGCCAATGTATAGACTTGGAATCCAGTACTTACACTTTTTACATCTTCTATGTAATGCTAGGATGGAGGTTCTTCAGCATTCTAGTCTAGCATTTAGACTTTTTGTTAAAATTTCACCTAGCAAAGGATAAAGTTTTTGTTAACAGTTAATTGATGTTATTTCTGAAAATAGAAAAGTCTTGTTTATTTTTATGTCATCTGGTTAGCTAATGTAGTTTTGTTCTTCTAAGTGATGGGCAGTCTTCAGCTATTCCTGTTGCCAGTATGGAGTTTGCAGCCATTTGTCTAAGAAATGCCTTGTTGCTCTTACCTGAAGAACAGCAAGACCCAAAGCAGGAAAATGGGTCTAAAAATAGCAATCAACTAGGAGGGACCACAGAAAGCAGCGAAAGCAGTGAAACGTGCAGGTAGTGTTTTCCCTGTCTTCCCAGCAAAATCCTTTCAGGACTTTACTAAATCCACTTCTTTTTCAGATAGATGCCTAAAATCTTCAACTAGAATTTCCAAAATTCTCTGTTGTAAATAATAACAAAGGGCGTTATATTTCTTTCTTTCTTTTTTAGGACATTATATTTCTAATTTAATTTTGGAATGAGAAATGTATAAAAACACAAGTAATTTCCTTTATAAAGTAGAGGTAATTCTTATTTAGAAATTTGTTAAACTGTTGCATGCTGGAGAAAAGAATATACATTTACCTTTAACATGTTAGAGAGACCTAATTATTAAGTGTTTTCATTGTTTTGATTATTTTTATATCTTTATCAAATGATTGCATGGAGATGAGGATAAGCAAAGTAAATATATACTTAATTTGTTTCCTTTTCATAATTACCAGTTTGTCTCTATTTCAGTAGCAAAAGCCATGATGGTGACAAATTCATTCCAGCTCCACCTTCTTCTCCATTAAGAAAACAAGAGTTAGAAAACTTAAAGTAAGTATCTAAAGCACAGTAAATATTACATCTATTGAAATGAGCATATTGGCTTTTACTTTCTCTACTGTTAATACTATGAATTGAATACCCAGTGTTAAAAAAAGATGCCTGCATTGTGGTTGGCATTCACAGCCTCCTTAGTGCACCATCTTCTGGCATTCATTGTTCACTGCCATTGTATGCCTGGTGCCACTTTCTTTCGAGGTTTATTTTCTCCTTGCTTTTTGTTTTGTTTTATTTTATTTTATTTTTGGTCTATTGGTCTATGCTCTTACCTCTGCTCCATTAAACTCTTGGTCAGCTTTTTCACTCACAGCTGGCACTCTACCACTTGAGTCACATCTCCAGTCTTTCTTTGTTTTTGAAGTTAGACTATTAAGATTTCTCGAAGTTAGGAGCTGGGCACTGGTGGCTTACACCGGTAATCCTAGCTACTAAGGAAGCTGAGATCTGAGGATGACGGTTCAAAGCCAGCCCAGGTAGGAAAGTCCAAGAGACTCTTATCTCCATTGAGCCACCAGAAAACCAGAAGTGGCACTGTAGCTCAAGTGGCTGAGCTGAAGAGCTTAGGTACAGCACCCAGGTCGAGAGTTCAAGCCCCACGACTGACCAAAAAAAAAAAAGATGTTGATTTGCCTTTTTTTTTTTAACAAGAACAGCATCTCATTCTGTAAAATGGAGTGACTATTCTAATAAGCTGAACAGAGAACATTGGTTTGTACACAGAAAGGGACTAAAGACACTAAAATAGAAAAGAAATACAGGTTGGTCATTTTAGAGTTTCTTGTCTTTTTTTGGGGGGAGGGGGTCCAGTCGTGGGGCCTGAACTCTGGGCCTGGGCACTGTCCCTCAGCTCTTCAGCTCAAGGCTAACGCTCTACCACTTGAGCCACAGCGCCACTTCCGGCTTTTTTCTTTTTGTTTATATGGTGCTGAAGAATCGAACCCAGGGCCTCAGGCATGCAAGGCAAGCACTCTACCACTGAGCCACCTTCCTAGCACCAAGAGTTGCTTGTCTTAAAAGGATTAAAGTGGAGGTATTGAGGTTGTAACTCAGTGGTAGAGCACTTTCTTAGCAAGTTCCCATCTTCAGTAACACTTTTAATTTCTAATTAAACCATATACTAGTGGCTCCTGTCTTTAATCCTAGCTACTCAGGAGATTAAGATTTGAGGGTGGAGGTTTGGAGCCAACCAGGGCAGAAAAATCCATGAGTTCTCTCCTTTTTCTTTCTTTTTTTTTTTTTTTTTTGTCAGTCGTGGGGTTTGAACTCTAGGCCTGCGCACTGTCCCTCAGCTCTTCAGATCAAGGCTAGTGCTTTACCACTTGAGCCACAGCACTCACTTCCGGATTTTTCTGTTTGTATGGTGCTGAGGAATCAAACCAAGGACCTCATGCATGCGAGGCAAGCACTCTACTACTGAGCCACCTTCCCAGTCCCAAAGTCTTATTTTCAATTAACCACCAAAATTCTGGAAATAATGCTGTGACTTACTTGATAGAACCCTAGCTGTGATCAGAAATCTAATTGAGGGGCTGGAATGGTGGCTCAGAGGTAGAGCGCTTGCCTTGCATGCCTGAGGCCCTGGGTTCGATTCCTCAGCACCACATAAGCAAAAAGAAAAAAGCCAGAAGTGGCGCTGTGGCTCAAGTGGTAGAGTGCTAGCCTTGAGCTGAAGAGCTGAGGGACAGCGCCCAGGCCCAGAGTTCAGGCCCCACAACTGGACCAAAAAAAAAAAAAGAAATCTAATTGAGTTCACAAAGCTTTAGGTTCAAAAGCTAGTACTGACACACAAGTAATTTAACCAAATAAAGTAAATTAAAATGGAGGCTATGCTAGAATCTGAAGACAAGTACAGCAGAAGTAGAATATGTGTAGGAAACAGTGTTGGAACTTACATGGGAAATTACAATCAAAATACTCAAAATATTTGGTTGCTGGTGACTTACCCTTGTAATCCTAGCTACTCAGGAGGCTGAGATCTGAGGATCATGGTTTGAAGCCAACCTAGACAGCAAAGTCTATGGGACTCTTATCTCCAGTTAATCTCCAGAAAACCGGAAGTGGAGCTGTGGCTCAAAGTGGTGTAGAGTACTAGCCTTGAGCTCAAGAACAGTGGGCTGGGAAGGTGGCTCAGTGCTTGCCTTGCATGCATGAGGCCCTGGGTTCGATTCCTCAGCACCACATAAGCAAAAAGTAAAAAAAGCCAGAAGTGGCACTGTGGCTCAAGTGGTAGAGTGCTAGCCTTGAGCTGAAGAGCTGAGGGACAGCGCCCAGGCCCAGAGTTCAGGCACCATGACCAAAAAAAAAAAAAAAAAAGAACAGTGCTCGGGTCAGGCCTCCAGTTGAAGCCTCACAACTGACTCCCTCCACCCCCCCGCCAAAAAAAAAAGTTTTTTCATTTCTTTGTACTGGACTCCTATCATGGGGTATGTTTGTGCTTAAGTATGTTTATCACTAGGATTCTTTTTAGGCTTGGGTAAATGGAATTGGGTTAATTGGAGCTAATGTCCAAAGGCCCAGGGTAGGGATTGGGAGCTGAAGGGAAAAGAGCAGCTAGGAACAGGCAGGACTGCCAGGGTCCCTCCCACAACCTTTAGAGGCTGAGTAATGTCCCCCCTCTCCCCAGACAACTATGACCTAGTTCCTAGAACCTGTCAACACAGGACCTCATGCAGCAAAAGGGCCGCGCAGATGGGATGGAGTTGAGCATTTTGCAGTGGGCTAAAGGAGAGGAAGACAAGCAGCTACATTCAGAGTGATACAGGAGAGGGCTATGAGGCCAGATAACTCCTTAGGCCCCATACCTATCATCCCAGTTACTCGTGAGGAGTATAGAGAAGAATCACAGCCAGCTCAGGCAAAAAGCTAGCACGGGCCTATCTCAAGAACAAGCTGGGTCTAGGTGCTGGTGGCTCACGCCTGTAATCCTAGCTACTCAGAAGGCTGAGATCTGAGGATCATGGTTCAAAGCCAGCCCGGGCAGGAAAGTCTGTGAAACTCTTACCTCCAAAAAACCTCCAGAAAACCAGAAGTAGCTCTGTAGCTGAGTGGTAGAGCGCTCATCTTTAGCTGAAGAGCTGAAGGACCGTGCCCAGGCCCAGAGTTCAAGCCCCACAACTGACAAAAAAAAAAGAAGAAGCTGGGTTTGATGGTTCATGCTACACAAGAGGCATAAGTAGGAAGATTATTGTCCAAAGCCTTTATGAGTATCAGCAAAAGACCCTAGCTAAAAAATACTGAGGTAGGTGCCAGTGGTGGCTCACTCTTGTATTCCCTAGCTTCTTAGGAGGCTGAGATCTGAGATCTGAAGCCAGCCAAAGGAGTTGGGGGAAGCAGGAAAGTCCATAAGACTCTCATCTCCAGTTAACCACCATAAAGCCAGAAGGGGAGCTGTGACTCAAGTGATAAGAGTACTAGCCTTGAGCACAAAAGCTCAAGGATAGTACCCAGGCCCTAAGTTTAAGGCCCAGGACTTATGCACACCAAATATATACACACATGCATACATATGTATGTACCTACATACATACCTAAAGCAGAAAGGGCTAGATGTGTGGTTCAAGTTATGGAGGACCTGCCTAACAAGAACAAGATTCTGACCAGGCGGCGGTGTCTCATGCCTGTTATCCTAGCTACTCAGGAGGCTGAGATCTGAGGATCTCAGTTCAAAGCCAACCCCGGCAGGAAAGTCTGTATGACTCTTATCTCCAGTAAACCACTAGAAAAACTGAAGTGGTGCTGTGGCTCAAGCAGTAGAGTGCTCGCCTTGAGCTGAAGAGCGCAGGGATAGCGCCCAAGCCCCACGACCTACCAAAAAGAAAAAGAAAAAACAGAACAAGATTCTGAATTCAAAATCCCAGAAGATTGTTTTTACACAGAAGTGTTACTCTAAGCAAGATGTTGAGCAAGAGGGATAGTTTTAGAGCCAAACATAGATATGAATTGCAAAACAAATTGAACATGGCCTTGTACTTGCTAGACAGGCTCCCCTACCATTGGAACCACACTGCTCTAGCCTAATCAATTTTCAAATACTGTTTACTATGGAATTTCATTATAAATTTACTGTACTTTGGCAAATTATAACTAAATGGATTTCACAAACTTTCACTTCTTTTAATAAGGTTTACTATTTCAGGTACTTGGATTACATTTAATTCAGAGGATATACGTTTTCAAAGGTTATAATGCCCAGTCAAAAAGCTTATTGTAGGGGCTGGGAAGGTGGCTCAGTGGTAGAGTGCTTGCCTTGCATGCATGAGGCCCTGGGTTCGATTCCTCAGCACCACATAAGCAAAAAGAAAAAAGCCGGAAGTGGCGCTGTGGCTCAAGTGGTAGAGTGCTAGCCTTCAGCTGAAGAGGGACAGTGCACAGGCCCAGAGTTCAGGCCCCACCCACGACTGGACCCCCCCCCCCAAAAAAAAAGCTGATTGTAATTTGGTGTTTTAAGGAGAGGGAAAAGCAATTCCCATTCCTTCCTTCTCATCTGCCTATTACTCTCCCTCTTCCTCTTCCTTTCCCTCTTCCTTTCCTCTCCCTCTGCCTGTCCTCTCTCCCTCTTTTTTTTCTCTTTTCTTTTTGTCAGACATGAGATTTGAATTCAGGGCCTGGGCGCTGTCCCTGAGCATTTTCACTTAAGGCCAGTGCCCTACCACTTGGAGCCACAGCACCACTAATGGTTTTCTGATCTTTTCTTTGGGATAAGAGTCTCATGGATTTCCCTGCTCAAGCTGGCTTTGAACTGCAATCCTGGGATCTCAGCCTCCTAAGTAGCTAGGACTATAGTCATGAGCCACCAGCACCCAGCTTCTCCCTCTTCTTTTTCAGGGGTTGGTGGTCTGCAGCCTGTAGCTAGCCCCTGCAGCATGTGGAAGGTGGAGGCAGGTTTGTCAGACCCTCCCCAGGTGGCAGAAGCTACCTCTGCCCTAGTGGTGGTGTTCTTCCAGTCTGATGAACCGTCACATCCACTGAGTGTCTGTGGAAGCAAATGGGGCAGTGACTTAAGGAAATAGTGTACATTGAGAGGTCACTTTAAAGCTGGAATGATCTGAATTAGTTCAGCAATTCTCCAGGGCTTGCTAGATAAAGCCATGTAGTCTGCGGGGATTGCACCTTTCTCATATGTGAAAGTGGAATTAGGAGTGACTGAGGTACCAGGGGAAGACACACTAAAGGTTGGTTTGGGCTTTGGGCAGTGAAACTTGTTTAATCCTTACCATATGCCTCTGTAAGAGCATTGGCCCCAGTGTGGTAGTTTTTGCCACTGGGCCTAGTAGTGAACCAGAGCCTGGGCCTGCTGAGTAAGCGATCTACCTGTGAGCTCCACCCCATCTCCCAGTGTTTTATTCACATGTTGAAGTATTACTTTTAATAGAATGATTAGTGTACTCATAGAATCTTTTATCCTATCATGATTTCGTGAGGTCGCTTAAAAGATGAGGAAAACCGATTTGTATCTTTGTTTTTTTTTTTTGTCATTATAGGTTGCTTGCTAGAAAACAGTCCTGCTGCAAATTTTACATGACTGATTTCTGGACCCAAACTGGACTTGACAGTAGGCTAGAACAATAATAGCCCACCCACTGTCAGGAGAGGCCAGGGCAGGCTCTTCCCAGCAAGCCTGCTGCAAATCGGCCTAGTCCTGGACTGTAAGCCCCAAGGTATACAGGCACAATCCCCTGGCTGTGGGAGCCAGGTAGATATCAGCTTCCTCAGCAAAGCTGTCAGACAGGAAGAAACCTGAGGCTCCAAGTGGGCCTAGAGATCCTAAGTTCAAAGGTTGAAGCCTATCAGAGGTGTGCCACCACGCTCAGCATAACCTGTATTCCCTAACAAGTTCCAGTTCATCTGTTACTACAGAGTGGTGAAAAATTGCTCTAAGGGTAGGACACTGTGTATTTATGCTTCACATTTTACATTAATCTTTAGCAAAGGAAAGTGGACCTTAAGCTTTGCTACTGCCCTGAAATGTGGTCTTCAGCTTCTAGAGAAGAGACATTTAAAAGCCTTTTTTTCTTTGTTTATATAACGGTAAATATATAACATATGGCAGGCATCTTGTGCTGGTTTGTTTTAGAGCTAGGGTCTTGCTGTGTACATCTGAGACTGGCCTAGAACTCTCCATTCTCCTGCCTCCACCTTCTGAATGCCCTGTGTACTTCCTGAATGAATGGATTCTCATTGCCATTTTAAAATAAAAACAGAAGAAATTAAGTTACATACCTGATCTTGTCATATAGACCTAACCATTGCCTTCTTTCTGGAGATGAGAGATAAATTAACTAGAAAAGCCTGTCTCCCTGAACCCCTGTGTCCTCTGCTGGGAGATTGCCTGCCCTCATACTCCTCTCTTCTGTAAATGTTTCAGATTTAAAATTACATACTCAGTAACCAAAGCAAAAAAAAAGCTTCATAGTGTTTCCATTAAATTTTCATTTTCTCTTTCTTGCTTTCTTGCTTTTTGTTCTTTTGTTGATAATGGGGCTTCAACTCTGGGCTTGGGCACTGTCCCTGAGCTCTTCAGTTCAAGGCAAGCATTCTACCACTTGAGCCACAGCACAACTTGTGGTGGTCTCACAGACTTTCCTGTCTCAGCTGGCTTTGAACCATGATACTCAGATCTCAGCCTCCTCAGTAGCTGGGGTTATAGGTGTGAGCCACTGGTGGCCAGTGACTTTTGCTGGACCTGGCTTTGAACCAGTATCCTCCTAATCTCTACCTCTTGAATACCTGGGATTATAGATAGGAGCCACAGTATGCAGCCAATTCTTAACATCAGTGTTACTGTTTCCCCTTTCTTTTGTAGTGTCTAGTCTGTCATAGTTATAATTAGAACCTTTCCTGCTATTTGGCAGATGGAACCATTATCAAGTTTTACTGAAGGCTTTGGCCCTTCTTGCTCTTATATTCTAGGTGCTCTATACTTGCTTGCAGTGCTTATGTGGCCCTGGCTTTAGGGGATAACCTTATGGCTTTGAACCATGCAGATAAACTTCTTCAGCAACCCAAGCTGTCCGGATCTCTTAAGTAAGTGTCACTTGCCCTGTGTGTCCCTGGCCCACCTTCTCTCAGGGCTGTTACACTACTACTCCTTACTCCTCCAGTGGAATATGTATTTGTAAGTTTACAGACTTTCATGTCATGTCTTAGCCATAGACATATTTTTCTCAGTTGGCTCTTAAGGATTGGAGAATGGCATTTGCTGGGCTGAGTGTTAAGAAACACAAACTTTGGACTCTAGTTTTACTGCTAGGTCTTTGGGCCCTGAAATAAGCAGAATTCTAAAGAAAAGACCCATCAAAAAAGAAAGTTGAGGGGCTGGGAAGTTGGCTCAGTGGTAGAGCGCTTGCCTTGCATGCCTGAGGCCCTGGGTTCGATTCCTCAGCACCACATAAGCAAAAAGAAAAAAGCCAGACGTGGTGCTGTGGCTCAAGTGGTAGAGCGCTAGCCTTGAGCTGAAGAGCTGAGGGACAGCGCCCAGGCCCAGAGTTCAGGCCCCACAACTGGACCAAAAAAAAAAAAAGAAATCTAATTGAGTTCACAAAGCTTTAGGTTCAAAAGCTAGTACTGACACACAAGTAATTTAACCAAATAAAGTAAATTAAAATGGAGGCTATGCTAGAATCTGAAGACAAGTACAGCAGAAGTAGAATATGTGTAGGAAACAGTGTTGGAACTTACATGGGAAATTACAATCAAAATACTCAAAATATTTGGTTGCTGGTGACTTACCCTTGTAATCCTAGCTACTCAGAAGGCTGAGATCTGAGGATCATGGTTTGAAGCCAACCTAGACAGCAAAGTCTATGGGACTCTTATCTCCAGTTAATCTCCAGAAAACCGGAAGTGGAGCTGTGGCTCAAAGTGGTGTAGAGTACTAGCCTTGAGCTCAAGAACAGTGGGCTGGGAAGGTGGCTCAGTGCTTGCCTTGCATGCATGAGGCCCTGGGTTCGATTCCCCAGCACCACATAAGCAAAAAGAAAAAAAGCCGGAGGTGGCGCTGTGGCTCAAGTGGTAGAGTGCTAGCCTTGAGCTGAAGAGCTGAGGGACAGCGCCCCGGCCCAGAGTTCAGGCTCTGTGACTGGACCCAAAAAAAAAAAAAATGGAAGCCAAGGGCCCCAGTGGCTCACACCTATAATCCTAGCTACTCAGAAGGCTGAGATCTGAGGATCAAGTTTCAAAGCCAGCCTGGACAGGAAAATCTGTGAGACTGTTACCTCCAGTTAACCACCAGAAAACCAGGAGTGGTGCTATGGCTCAAAGTGGTAGAGAGCAGAGCACTAGCCTTGAGCAGAAAGAGCTCAGGGACAGCACACAGGCTCTGAGTTCAAGCCCCATGACCAATAGTGACAAAAAAAATTTGAGCTAGCAGGCACCAGTGACCCATGCCTATAGCTACTCAAGAGACTGAGATCTGAGGTTCAGTTTGAAGCCAGCCTAAGCGGGAAAGTCCTTGAGACTCTTTATCTTCGATTAATCACCAAAAAGCTGGCAGTAGAGCTGTGATTCTAGTGGTAGAGTGACAGCCTTGTGTGAGAAAAGTTCAGGCCCTGAGTTGAAGCCCAGCACACAAAAAAAAGATGGGGAGGGACTAGATGGAGAATGTAGCTCAGTGTTGGACTACATGTCTAACATGTTCAAGGCCCTGGATTCTAGTCCAATATTATAAACTAATTTATGGGATCATCTAAAATTAATATTGATTGCTAAGTGTTTTTTCAAACTAGTGTTCCCCAAACATAACCCAGGTTTTCTTGAAAATACAAAAGAAGCAGCCAGGTGCTGGTGGCTTAAGCCTGAGATTCTGGCTACTCAGGAGGCTGAGATTCAAGGAACTTGGGTAGAAAAGTTTGAGAGACTCCATCTCCAAAAATAACCAGCCAAAATCTGGCTGGAAATGTGGCTAAAGTTATAGAGCTCCCAACGAAGCAAGCAAGCCAACCCTGTGTTCAAACCCCATTAACAATATACATATACATACACATATACATGTGTGTGTATATGTGCATGTGTGTGTGTATAATCTCTAACTTAGTTGAACAGCATAAATTTGCCACTTCTTGGTGAGTGTGTGTGTGTGTGTGTATACCACACACGCACTGCTGGAGCTTCAACTCTAGATCTTCAGTTCTGGCTTGGCTTTTTCACTCAGGACAAAAATGAGCCACACCTCCAGTTCCAAGTGCTAGGGTTGGAACTCAGTCCCTCCTCCTTTCTAAGCAGGTACTCTGCAAGATATTTATAAAAGACAAGCATGTCTTTGAGTGGCACAACCTTTAATTGATCTATCTTAACTAAATATATTTAGATTTCAACTGAACAACAGGAACTATATAAAACGCAGTATATAGTAATATAATATGTCCAGTATTATTATACATGTGATATTTTGTGATGACCTACTTTTTTTTCTATGTGAAATCTGCTTTCTCATTTTAGGTTTTTGGGCCATTTATATGCTGCAGAAGCCCTCATCTCTCTCGACAGAATATCCGATGCTATTACTCATTTGAACCCAGAGAATGTCACTGATGTCTCCTTAGGGATCTCTTCAAATGAGCAGGACCAAGGTTAATGAGGACACACTTGATCAGAACTGGTCACTGTTGCCAGTTCTTCCTGTCATAATCAGGATGTGAGGAAATCTAAGGGCATGGTGTGGAGGGTAGGAAGTCTCAGGTGGCCTTTTCACATTTTTTTTTTTTTGGCTGCACTTAATGAAGTAATTACTTGCTAAGTAAACCTGGGAGTTGATTATCATATCTTACTTTTGAAGGCTGGTAGAGTCAGGAAAATTCTCTTCCCTTCCCTTTCCTTTTCTCTCTTGTCCTCTCTTTCTGTCCTCTCCTATTTCTTTGGTAAGAAGCAGGGTCTCAATATATTGTGCAGGCTGTCCTCAAACTCCTGGGCTCAGGTCATCCTTAGCTGCCTGAGTCACTGGAACTACAGATATGTGCCACCATGCCCAGCTTAAGATTCATTTTGACTTGGTTCTGATACTATAATTTTGGTTTGAACCAATTCCACAATCCAGGCAGTAATAAAAGTACTATATTCAAAAAGCCAATTTCAGATTATATTTAAGTTTTAGAGGAAGTGAAATTGAGTAGCATTCACTTTATTCAGGGTTAGCACTCAGGCTTGGGGTGGTGTGGGTGGCATTCTGACATCTTTACTACAACCTCCACTACATGAAAGGTGATAGCATGACAAATTTTGCTACATTAGGTTTCCATTTCATAAAGAAACTTAGGCTTTTAGAAGATACACTCTGTTGTCCTATCCCTCAGATTTATTTTCATGTATTTGTAGGATCAGACAAGGGTGACAATGAAGCAATGGAGTCCTGTAAGTAAGAAGTTTTGTAAATACTAAAGTAGCCTGGCCTGCATCCCAAAGACTTAGACCCTACATCTTTTGTGTCCTTCATTTATTTGTGAGCCTGAGGAACAGTGCTGGCTTTATTCTGAGTGGATTGGGTGGTGGGCTGGGTTGCTCTTACCCAGCCTTTTCATCAATGTGTCTACCCTTTCTCCCCAGCTGGGAAGCGGGCCCCACAGTGCTACCCCAGTTCTGTCAACTCTGCCCGGACTGTGATGCTGTTCAACCTAGGCAGTGCGTATTGCCTGAGGAGCGAGTACGACAAAGCCCGGAAGTGTCTGCACCAGGTGAGGCAAGGCCACAGGGCCACGCAAGAATCTGAGCTGCCGGGGCTGGGCAGGTGGCTCAGTGGTAGAGCGCTTGCCTTGCATGCCTGAGGCCCTGGGTTCGATTCCTCAGCACCACATAAGCAAAGTGAAAAAAGCTGGAAGTTGTTCTGTGGCTCAAGTGGTAGAGTGCTAGCCTTGAGCTGAAGAGCTGAGGGACAGAGCCCAGACCCAGAGTTCAGTCCCCACGACCGGACGCAAAAAAAAAAAAAAAAAAAGAATCTGAGCTGCCTTGTTCTTACAAGCAGCAGGCAAATCATTCGAAGTTACGGCTTTTCTTAATTTATTTGAAGCATCTGGTTGGTTTGTTTTAAACATTAAAGTATTACTTTCCCTTTCCCTACCTTAAAAAAAATATTCTTGTAGTTCAACATTGTATATGAACATGAACACTTAATGAATGAAAAATATTTCCTGATTTTTTATTTATTTATTTTTTTGGTGTTAATACTGGGTCTTGAAATTAGGACCTGGGCATTATCATTTAGCTATTTTGCTCAGGGTTGGTGCTCTGCCACTTGAACCATGGCTTCCCTTCTAGTGTTTTTGCTAATCAATTGGAGATGAGAGGCTCATGGACTTTCCTGCCCATCGTTGTTTTGAAGTGCAATTCTCAGATCTTATCCTATGGGGTTTTGGTTTTGTTTCGTGACAATTCTAGGACTTGAACTCAAAGTCTGTGTACTGACTCTGAGCTTTTTTGCTTATAGCTCTTGCTCTACTATTTGAGCCACAGCTCCACTTCTGGCTTTTTGGTGATAATTGGAACTAAGAGTCTTACAGTCTTTCCTTCCTGCACTGTTTTCAATCCAGATCCTCAGATCTCAGTCTCTCGAGTAACTAAGATTACAAATGTGAGCCATTGGTGCCTGGCTTCATCCTATGATCCTATGATTTTAGTAATTAAAACTTCAAAAAATTGAGAAATGGGTTGGGAATGTAGCTTAGTGGTAGAGTGCTTGCCTAGCATGCATGAAGCCCTGGATTCAATCCCTCAGTACCATATAAACAGAAAAAGCCGGAAGTGATGCTATGGCTCAAGTAGTAGAGCACTAGCCTTGAACACAGAGATGCTCAGGGACAGAACCCTAGGCCCCGAGTTCAAGGCCAGACTGGAAAAAATAATAATGTTTATAATCCCAGGTACAGGAGGCAGTTGGTTGGAGGATTGCAGAGCAAAGCCAGCCCCAGGCAAAAATGCAAAGCCCTACCTGAAAAATAAAAAGGCAAAATCATTCTAGCTACTTAGGAGGCTGAGATCTGAGGATAGTGGTTCAAAGCCAGTCTAGAGCCAGGCACTGGTGGCTCAGGCCTGTAACCCTAGCTGCTACACAGGAGGCTGAGATCGGTCTGGGCAGGAAAGTCTGTGAAACTCTTCAATAAACAGAAAAAGCTGAAGGTAGCACTGTGGCTCAAGTGGTAGAGTGCTAGCCTTGACCACAAAACCTCAGGGACAGCAAACCCCAGGACTGGAAGGAAAAAAAAAAAAAGAGCAAAAAGAATTGGAAGTATGGCTCAAAATAAAGTAAATAGGAGGCAGGAAGGAAAAGGGATAGGAGAAAATGAAGCTGCTTGCCCCCATGTGTAGTGCTGCACACCTATACTATAATCTCTAATAGGAGTCAGAGGCAGGATGATTGCAAGTTCCCCGGCCAGCCTGAGCTATATAGTGAGACTGCTTGTAATGTTGAACTAAAATTGCCCCTGGATTTTACCACTGAGATGGCAGGCCTCCAGGCAAAGGGGACCACCCATCCTTGGAAAGATGAATGGGGCTATACTAGAGGACACCTGGCATCAGCATTAACTCCCCCCCAGGGGGAAGGGTAATTCCTCCGAAGGCCATGCATGCAGCACACACCTGTCAAGTGTTCACTGTGTGCCAAGCCATGGGAGTGAGACAGAAACAAATAGACTTATATGTCTGCTTCTTACAAGACTTCCTATAGAATTTTTTTTATCGTGAAAATACCATACAGAGGGGTTACAATTACATGGGCAAGGTAATGAGGAGGCATTGTTGCCTCCTCCTTTGTTTCCCCTTACCCTATATTATTTTAATACGTCTAATACAAGAAGATTGTGCAAATGGCCCATAGTGAGAAAGCCCACATGTGCTTGCCTTAGGAACCGAAATTGAAATTAAACCTGCTCTCAGGAGACAGAACAACTTCAATAAATAATACAAGGAAATTGATATTTCGTAAAAGTGATGGTGCTGAACCATAGGAAATGGCTACAAATAATATTCAGTCAACTTGGTAGCATCTGGTCAGCATTTCTGATCCCAGTCAGCAGGTTCAGTAACATACTTGGGGGGAAAGCAGTTAGTGTTCTGCAAGGGTTGAACAGCAAGTTACTCTGGGGAGTGTTTAACAGCCCTCTATAGCTGAGACACAGTGGGGTCAAGCCTGGTTCAGGGGCTGGGGGGGGTTGTTTTGGTCCCTTGGTTTCTAGGTTAATCCAGTGGCTGGACCTTTGTTAATTGGGAGGCCACCCTGCCTAGGAGACCAGAAGCATGATGTGAAGAGTTGGCAAGGGCTTCCAGTAGATGGTTCCAAGGGCACCTGCCCCCCACTAAGCAGTGTGAATAGCCAATAAGCAAAGTGCCATGAAGTTTCACAAAATTATGCCTTGATTTCTTTTATTTTAGAAAAAGCTGCATATAGATAGTACAAAGAACAAAAAAGGACCCCTGTTTACTAGCCACTTAAGAGAAAAGATTTTATTATCTGCGGGGTGCTATAACAATGTTTTTAGTATATTTAAAGCTCAGCCTACTAGTATAAAAATCCCATGTTCTGGGCTGAGTTGTTATCCCTCAGTGACCTGAGTGAGAGGAATAGGCACCTCATGAGCACGCCTGTGCTGAGCCGAAGAAACAGGCTTTGGGGACGACACTCATGCCATCAGGACCAAACTACGGTGTTCACTCCTCAGCTTTCCATGCCATTTCTCCTGTGGTCTGACCCTCAGTGCCTCCCTCCCTCCACAGCTGTATTCAGATAAACCTTTCCAAATTCACCGTGGTTTCACTTGCCTCACTCAGCCTAACTTTTGGGGGACTTCATTGTTGTTAGGTATTTACACTCAATCCGTATTTGTGAAAACACATTTGCAGTTCCACTGAGGGAAGAAGCGAAGCACACTGGAGCAACAAGCAACTCAAACTAGATGGGAACCACTGAAACTAGCTGGAAAATGCAGGTTGATATTCAGGCTAGGGAAAGACTACAGGAACAGCCTGAAGAAGTGAATCTAATGTTAGTACTCTTGACCAAAGCAGCCTAGGTTTCCTTTCCTTTTAGTACTGACTAGTGCTATGGCTCCTTCTCATATTAGCCAGGTGCTGGTGGTTCAGCCCTGTAATTCTAGCTATTCAGAAGGCTGAGATCAGAGGATCACATTCCAAAGCCAGTGCAGGCAGGAAGATCTGTTACCTCTACTAATCTACCAGCAAAGCTGGAAGTGGAGCATCGGTTCAAGGGGTAGAATGCTAGTTTGAGCAAAAAGCTGAGGACCGCTCCCAGGTCCTGAGTTCAAGCCCTAGAACCAGTACCAAGAAATGACAACAGAGGCTGGGAAGTTGGCTCAGTGGTTCTTGCCTTACTTGCATGAGGCCCTGGATTTGATTCCTCAGCACTACATAAGCAGAAAAAAGCTGGAAGTGCTGCTGTGGCTCAAGTGGTACGGTGCTAGCCTACAGTAGAAGAGCTGAGGAACAGGGCCCAGGCCCAGAGTTCAAGCCCCAAGACCATTAAAAACAACAACAAAGAAACAAGTAAATTAGTTTATTTTACTAAGTTGTATTGTGTTTAAGACTAGGCCTAGTAGTATTATTCCTTTATAGTCTCAGCAGTAGAGGGACTAAAGTAGAAGGATCATGAGTTCAAAGCCAGCCTAGGCTACATATTAGAACCTGTCTTAACTGGGCACCCATGGCTCAAGCCTATAATCTTAGCTACTCAGGAAGCTGAGATCTGAGGATCTTGGTTGAAGACAGCCCAGGCAGAAAAGTCCATAAGATTCATCTTCAATCAACTACCAAAAGTCAGAAATGGAACTGTGGCTCAAGTGGTAGAGTACCAGCCTTGAGCAAAAAGCTAAGGGACAGCTTCTAGGCCCTGAATTCAAGACAGGAGGGGATCCTGTGGAAATGAGCTTGAATAAGTTTAGCTTTAGATTTTTCTATTTTCTTTTTCTCTGTTTAACATTCCTTGGGCATTTGTGTCTTGAACTGTTGGTTGTTCATGATGTCTTTTGTTCTGAGCAAAGGCGGCTTCAATGATCCATCCTAAGGAGGTTCCCCCTGAGGCCATCCTGCTGGCAGTCTATCTGGAACTGCAGAATGGTATGTAATCAAAGACCCTTGCTCAAGAAAAATCAAACCGTATTCCTTCCTTGAAGATGTACTCATCCAGTTCTTCTACATGAAATGCAGCAAGGGCTACTACTGGTTATCCCTCAGTGGTATACCACTTATGTATGTGAGGGTATGGGTTCTACTCCTGGCACCTGGCTTGCCTGTATTTTAACAATTCTCCAACTAGGCGATACCTGAGAATCCTTAAGGAATTTTAAAAACCTGTTGCCAGAATCAGGAGCTGGTGGCTGACACCTGTAATCCTAGCTATTCAGGCAGCTGAGATCTGAGGTTCTTGATTTGAAGCCAGCCCAGGCAGGACGGCTGTGAGACTCTTGTCTCCAATTAACCAGCAAAAGACCAGAAGTGGAGCTGTAACTCAAGTGGCAGAGAACTAGCCTTGAGCAAAAAGCTCAGGGACAGCACTTAGCCTCTGAAGTGAGCCCTAGGACCAGCACACACACACATACACACAAAAAAAATCTTAGGCTGCTGTGGGTCTGTCTTGTGTTTCCCATATACCATCAGGGCTTCAAACCTCTGCTTCTTTAGACAAATTGTACCTCGCCTACAGGATCCTAACAGCCTACTCTCTCTGCTGTTGGCAGTGTTACATGCTTTTTTTTAATATGGAGTGTTTTTATAGGTAATACCCAGCTGGCCTTACAGATCATCAAAAGGAATCAGCTCCTCCCTACCGTGAAGACACATTCAGAAATGAGAAAGAAGCCAGTGTTTCAGCCTGTGCACCCAATCCAACCCATCCAAATGCCAGCCTTCACTGCTGTTCAGAGGAAGTGATTGCTTTTGAGAAAGTCTCCTGACACAAAGAGCAGTATTTACTCGTGTTTTCACTTGTATCACTGCAGAATGAATGAATAACAGACTGAGGTAAAGGATGCAAGTTTTGAAGCACAGTTTTAAGACTGTTTTATTCTTCTTGCCAGAAAGTTACTTAAAATTAAGGATTCACAAACTTGTTTTCAGCTATTTTTCTTTTAAACTCTGACAGACTTAATTTTGAACCATTATTTGATCTATGTGTCATAGACAATTAAAACAAGATCCTGTCAGAACAGCCTTGTGGTCTTTCTTACAACTCTTGGAGTATTTTCACATGTGAAATTTAGTAGAGTTTGTTTGTTCGTTTGTTTTTGTTTTTTGTTTTTTTGTCGGTCGTGGGACTTGAACTCTGGGCCTGGCCGCTGACCCTGAGCTCTTCAACTCAAGGCTAGCACTCTACCAATAGCCACAGCACCACTTCTGGTTTTCTGGTGGTTTATTGGAAATAAGAATCTCATGGACTTTCTTGCCCAAGCTGGCTTTGAACTGTGATTCACAGATCTCATCCTCCTGACTAGTTAGATTACAGACATAAGCCACCAGCGCCTGGCTTAAATTTAGTGTTTTAAAAAGGACTGGAGTCCAGTGCCTGTTGCTCATACCCAAAATCTGAGCTACTCAAGAGACTGAGGTCTGAGGATCATGGTTCAAAGCCAGCCCGGGCAGAAAAGTCCATGAGACTCTCATCTCCAATTAATCACCAGAAAACTGTAAGTGGCACTGTGGCGTAAGTGGTAGAGTGCTAGCCTTGAACTGAAGAGCTCAGAGACAGCTCCCAGGCCCAGAGTTCAAGCCCCATGACTGACCAAAAAAAAAAAAAAAGTACTGGAGCTGGGCACCAATGGTTCATGCCTATAATCCTAGCTACAAAAGAGGCTGAGATCTGAGGATTGTGGTTCAAAGTCAGCCCAGGCTGGGGAATCTGTAAGACCTTGATTTCCACTACATTACCCAAAAAGCTGTAAATAGAGCTTTTGTTCAAGTGGTAGAGCGCTAGCCTTGAGTAAAAACACTCAGGGAGAGCACCCAGGCCTTACATTCAAGTCCCCAGCCTGGCACAAAAAATAACAGTAGAAAATGCACAAGAACTTAGCTTTCCAGGCATAATTAAGTTCAAATGAAATGACTGTTACTTTCTAGCATGGGATACACTTAGGCATAGGTACGGGCTTTGAGACAATTTGGCACTTCATGGATCCCTGCCAGTTCCTTTATAAGAACAAACCACAATTTAAAGGCATTTCCCAAGGCATGGATATAAGATTAGCAGCCAGGCACGCTGGTAGCTCATGCCTGTATCCTAGCTACTCAGGAGGCTGTAATCTGAGTATCATGGTTCAAAACCAGCCTGAGCAGGAAAGTCCATGGGACTCTTACCTCCAATAAACCACCAGAAAACTGGAAGTGGTATTGTGGCTCTTCAGCCTTGAGCTGAAGAGCTGAGGGACAGTGCCCAGTTCCAGTCTTCAAGCCCTATGACTGACCAAAAATAGAAAAAAAAATTAGCATTGTCAGAATTTGCCAGTAGGCTGGATGCACTAATTGTAGGTAGAAAAATAAGTAATATAGACCTGCTTCAGACAATTTAGTGATCACCCAGACTGTTGGTGGATTTACCAACTCTTGCCTTTCAGAAGTATCCCTTCCTGGGCTGTGAAGGTGGCTCAGTGGTAGAGTGCCTTGCATGCATGAGGCCCTGGGTTCAATTCCTCAGCACCACACAAGCCAAAAAGAAAAAAAGCTGGAAGTAGCGCTGTGGCTCAAGTGGTAGAGCCTTGAACTGAAGAGCTGAGGGACAGCGCCCAGGCCCGGAGTTCAAGCCCATGACCGGACCCAAAAAAAAAAAGTATTCCTTCCTGCCCTTGCTTTCTTTAGTTTCTTATTTGGCCTCACAGTTTGAGAGGGTTTAGCCCATGGTACTTGGCTCTGCTGATTCTGGGCCTATAGTGAAGCAGAACATTGTGGTGGTGGTTACTGCTCTACCACTTGAGCCACAGTTCCACTTCTGGCTTTTTGGTGGTTAACTGGAGATTAGAGTATCATCGACTTACCTGCCTGGACTAGCTTTAAACCATACCTCAGATCTCAGCATCCTGCTTAGCTAGGATTATAAATATGATCCACCAGCATCTGTCCTCAAAAGTATTTTTTTTCTTTGTCGGTCATAGGGCTTGAATTCTGGGCCTGGGCGCTGTTCCCCAGCTCTTCAGCTCAATGCTAGCACTCTACCACTTGAGCCACAGTGCCACTTGGTTTTCTGGCAATAAGAGTCTCATGGACTTTCCTGTCAGGGCTGGCTTTGAACCGTGATCCTCAGATTGCAGCCTCCTGAGTAGCTAGGATTCCAGGTGTGAGCCACCAGCACCGTGCTTCAAAAGGATTTTTTTTTTGCCAGTCCTGGGGCTTGAACTCAGGGCTTGGGCACTGTCCCTGAGCTTCTTTTACTCAAAGATAGCACTCTACCACTTGAGCCACAGCACCACTTCTGGCTTTTTCTGTTTATGTGGTACTGAGGTTGAACCCAGGGCTTCATGCATGATAAGCAAGCACTCTACCAGTAAGCCACAATACCAGCCTCAAAAGGATTTTAAAAGGCATCTTTCCTGAAGTTTTTTTTTTTTCTAGGTTTCTCATTCCTGCATGTCTCCCAATATACATAATTTCTTTTTCTTTTCTTTTTTTGAGATATGGGCTTCCTTGGCTTCCCAGGGTGACATGGAACTCCAGATGATACTCTAAGCTGCTGCCTTTTTTTTTTTTTTTTTTGGTCAGTAGTGGGGCTTGAACTCTGGTTCTGGTGTACTGTCCCTGAGTTCTTTTTTTGCTCAAGTGCTCTACCACTTTGAGCCAGAGTGCCACTTCTGGTTTTTTGAGTGGTTAATTGGAGGTAAGAATCTCTTGGGGGCTTTTCTGCCCCAGGCTGATTTCAAACAGTGATCCTAAAAGCTCAGCCTCCTAAGTAGCTAGGATTATAAGTGGGAGCAACCAGTGCCTGGTTTTTTTTCAGCTTCTTATTTATGGTAAAGATTGTTAGGATCAAGGTTTGAGTCTAGCCTGGGCAAAAGAAGTTGGTTAGAGGGGGCTGGGAAGGTGGCTCAGTGGTAGAGCGCTTGCCTTGCATGCCTGAGGCCCTGGGTTCCATTCCTCAGCACAACATAAGCAAAAAGAAAAAAGCCGGTAGTGGCGCTGTGGCTCAAGTGGTAGAGCGCTAGCCTTGAGTTGAAGAGCTGAGGGACAGTTCCCAAGCCTAGAGTTCAGGGCCCATGACCAGACCCCCCCCCCTCCAAAAAAAAAAAAAGTTTGTTAGAGGAGTTGGGAATGTAGCTTAGTGGTAAGAGTGCTTGCCTAGCATGCATGAAGCCCTAGGTTTGTTTCCTTAGTATCACATAAACAGAAAAAGCCTGAAGTAGCACTATGGCTTAAGTGCTAGAGCACTATCCCTGAGCACAGAGAGATTCAGGGACAGAGCCCAGGCCTTGAGTTCAAGCTCCAGGACCAGCAAAAAAATAAACATAGTAACCGGGTACCGGTGGCTCACGCCTGTAATCCTAGCTACTTAGGAGGCTGCAATCTGAGGATCAAGGTTGAAAGCCAGCCTGGGCAGGAAAGTCTGTGAGACTTATTTCCAATAAACCACTAGAAAACCAAAAGTGGCGCTATGGCTCAAGTGGTAGAGTGCTCGCCTTGAGCTGAAGAGCACAGGGACAGTGCTCAGGCCCAGAGTTCAAGCCCCACGACTGACCAAAAAGAAAAGAAAAGAAAACATAGTAGACATTGTTTTGATTTTCCAAGACTAAATATTCTATGTTTAATGTAGGTATAATAATAATGGGTGTGCGCGTCGTTCACATACCCAATGGTACTGAAGCTTGAAATTGGGCCTGAGCACTATTCCTTAGCTTGTATGTGTGTATTCTTGTCCTGGGGCTTAACTCAGGGCCTGAGCATTATTCCTTAGTGCGCGTGCGTGCGTGTGTGTGTGTGTGTGTGTGTGTGTGTGTGTATTATTCCTTAGTGTCTGTGTGTGTGTGTATTATTCCTTAGTGTCTGTGTGTGTTCAGGGCCTGGGTGCTATCCCTGAGTTTTTTTGCTCAAGGCTAGCGCTCTTCTACTCCCAGCTTTTTTGGTGGTCAATTGGAGATGAGTCTCGTGGACTTTTCCTGCCCATGCTGGCTTTGAACTGCTATCCTCGGAGCTCAGCCTCTTGAACGGCTAGTATTACAGGAATGAGCCATTGGTGCCCAGCTCCCTTAGCCTTTTCACTCAAGTCTTGCATGCTTACTACTTAAGTTACAGCTTACCACTTAAGTCCATTTCTGACTTTTTGGTGGTCAATTGGAAATAAGAATCTCACAATCTTGGGGCTGGGAAGGTGGCTCAGTGGTAGAGCGCTTGCCTTCCATGCTCAAGGCCCTGGGTTCGATTCCTCAGCACCACATAAGCAAAAAGAAAAAAG
>NW_012267326.1:5575400-5587637 GCF_000151885.1 Dipodomys ordii
ACTTCCGGCTTTTTTCTTTTTGCTTATGTGGTGCTGAGGAATTGAACCCAGGGCCTCAGGCATGCAAGGCAAGCACTCTACCACTGAGCCACTTTTCCAGCCCTTGAACTGCTTTTAAGTCCGACTGGCTATACACATATTCTGGAGTATAGGTGTGTTTGCTATATTCATTACTCCAAGATGGATTAGGTCCTGAGAACGAGCCCCATTGGCTCTGTTCAAGTTCTAGCTCTTGGGCTGGGAGTGTAGCTTACTGGTAGAGTGCTTGCCTTGTATGCATGAAGCCCTGGGTTAGATTCCTCAGTACCACATAAACAAAAAGCCAGAAGTGGTGCTGTGGTTCAAATGGTAAGAGTGCTAGCCTTGAGCACAGAGCGGCTCAAGGACAGTGCCCAGGCCCTGAGTTAAAGCCCAGGATTGGCAAAAAATAAGCCCCAGCTCTCCTTCCACTATCTGCAGTGGGCTACCACTCCTGGTGGAATCTTCAGGATCAAGGCTGACTGCAGCTCCAGTGGCCTCCTGAAATGTGCATAGTGGGTCAAAATGTCACCATCAAGGCATCTTGGGAAATGATGGGGACTTTAAGAAAACTAGAGGTGAAATCCCACTTGCCCACCCCCAGGTGATAGGCCCCGAACCCCTAGAAGCAGGGGGGAGGAGGGCCATTGGACAATAGGTTGCAAGACCTGCCAGACCTGTACCCTGAGACTCTGAACTCTTGAGCTCCCTGTGACCCTGCCCCCTAACCATGACCCTATTTAGGCCCTTCCACCCCTGCTGCCATTGTGCCATGTGTTGTGTCTCCTGACTCTCCTCAGGTCTCCATGGCATCCCTGTTCAACTCTTCATTAATGTTGATCTGGTTTGTTTTTCTGCTCTTTCTTTGCTACCCTCGTGGCTCAGATTCCTAACAGTAACATTGGAGTGTTTTGGAGATATGTCCACTCACAGTCACCAGCTTTCTAGTAAAGACTAGATTCAACCTCTCAGAATGTCGCTTCTCTGCATCTCTTGGTCAAATTCCTGCACAATAGCCTTAAGAAGCCATTGGGAAGCCTGGTGCCAGTGGTTCAGGCCTGTAATCCTAGGTATTCTGAAGGCTGAGATCTTAACCGTGATAATGCCAGAAGCGGAGGTGTGTCTCAAGTAGTAGAGCACCAGCCTTGAACAGAAAAAGTTGAGGATGTTGGGGCTGGGAAGGTGGCTCTGTGGTAGAGCGCTTGCCTTGCATGCATGAGGCTCTGAGTTTGACTCCCCAGCATCACATAAGCAAAAAGAAAAAAGCCGGAAGTGGTGCTGTGGCTCAAGTGGTACAGCGCTAGCTAGCCTTGAGCTGAAGAGCTGAGGGACAGTGCCCAGGCCCAGAGTTCAGGCCCCACGGCCGGACCCAAAAAATAAAAAAGTTGAGGATGTGAGGCCCCGTGTTCAAGCTTCAATACCAGAACAAAAAGCTAAAAAGAGAGATATCTAATAACTCGTGGTTTTCAATACCAGATGTAGCTTCCAATCATGACTGTCATTAGGACAAGTTAATTCGGAACAAGGCGCTGCTTTCAGGCCTGTGCCTTAGATGGGCATGATGGAAGATCAATGTAGCAGTGGAACTGTACCTACTTCCTGTGGTTGTAATGAGGCCTGGCTGTGGTTACTGCCTTAATCCCAGATCTTCACATGGGAACTCAGTAGCTCCTCAGAAGTACTGACATCTACCAGCGGGTTCTTATCATATGTCTTGTGTCTGGTTCACAGTAGTAGCCCAATGAATATGCTCTCTTGGATCCTCACCCTCTTCCCCTGTCTTGCCCAGGTCTTCCTCTTGGGAAGCGAGGTCCTGGGCTTCCCTACCTAGGGTACCTTCTCCTACCCTCTTCTCATTACAGCCTCTAAATTCCTGCTGGTGGGCTGGGAATGTGGCTTAGTGGTAGAGTGCATGCCTAGCGTGCATGGAGCCCTAGGTTGAATTCCCCAGTACCACATAAACAGAAAAAATGGAAGTGATGCTGTGGCTCAAGTGGTAGACGTGCTATCCTTGAGAAAAAGAAGCTCAGGGACAGTGCCCAGGCCCTGAGTTTAAGCTCCCCAACTGGCAAAAACGACAACAAAAATTCCTGCTGCACAGTGCTACCTTCTCCCTATAGGATCCCACAGGAGCACTTGTACAAGAGTGTGTGTGTTAACTGCTCCAGCCTCCCCACAAAACTACAAATCTTCCCCACCCCCCCATACACCCAGAGGTTCTAGAACCAGATTCCCAGCCATCACCCAAAAGGACTTAGCATTTTCTATCACACCAGCTGTACCCTTGATCTGCACTGCTCAATTTTCTCTCACAGTTCCAGTGGGGCAACCTGTGTGTTCCCGTCCTGGGCCTTGAAAGCACTGTACCTTAGCTTTTTCACTCAAGGCTGGCGCCCTGCCACTTAGGCTCAGCTCTACTTGTGGTTTTGGGGTGGTTAGTTGGAGGTAAGTGCCTCTGGGCCACTAGCTCCTGGCCTAATGATTTCATGGTAAGCCCAATAGGACAGTGTACAATCTAAAAGAATGCCCCTTAGTCCATGTCATCTATGACATACCCTGTCAACTGCTGTCTTTTCCCAGTGAGAACAGGCTGTGGATGGTTCTAGATGGACAGTCAAATCTGCTGGGTAGAAAATTTGGTGCTATTTCCTTTCAAGCCAAGGAGTACCACAGGGCGTAGGGTGGAGCTGGTGTGAGGGTCACTGGCTCTGCACCGCACCCTTCACCCTTTGAGTGTCCTGGGGAGTGAGCTGCACAGTGGCGCAGCGCAGGTGCGTGACTTACAGGTCAGGCTCAATCCTCCTAGCCACCTGGCCTCGCCTGAAATCAACCCGCCCCGACACAGAGCCCCCATTTCCATCACCTAACTTTTTTTCTCAGGGAAAGGGGCAGAACTTGAGCCTCGGGGCTGGGAGTAGGTCTGCCGAGGGGAGGCAGCCGAGTTCATTAGCCCCTCATTTGGGGCAAAGGGAATCCGTGTGGTGACACACAATTGTCCTGAGGATTTAGGGGGATTTGCCCAAGTGTCCCTGTGGGCCCCCAGCCTCCTCCTAATCCCGTCCACATTTCAGACTACTTAGGATCGCATTAAATGTCAAAGCCGGCGTTTAGGGAAATAATCTACATTTCGTATGCATCGCCTGGGTCAAAAGAAAAGCTGCGAGGACCTGGGAGCGTTTGGCGGGAGAGGCGCTCTGTGTGGTCCCCAGTGTGAATGGGGCGGGGGGGGGGGCAGGAATGCGGGGCTTTCACACGTAGCAAACGCTAACGCTTTGTCCGTGCCCGGGAGGGTCCTCGCTGCGCGGCGCGCGCGCTCCGTCCCGCCTCCCCGCCCCCAGCCCGGCCCGCATTTCTGGGACTCCAGCAAAGGCGGCTGTCCTCGGTGCCCAGGTCCTTTCTCCCGGGGGCCCGGCAGGTGGGGACGTAGCGATGTCCCCTTAAGGCTTGCGTCGCCGCGTCCGGGCGTTCCACGCACCATCTCACCACCCGGCCGCACGCGGATGCCTTTGTGGCCAGGACGCAGCGTTGGTGCCATCGTCAGGCTCTCCCAGCCAACCAGCACGCGGCGCGGTCTCCCGGCGGGCAGCGGGGAAGGAAAGGTGAACGTGGTCCCTGAAGCGGGCGCTGGGCTGGGAGAGCCGCTTCCCCACCACGCCGCCGCACCGCACGCGGGCTCGTGCGCACAGCGCCACCTGGCGGCGGCGCTGGGATCCGCTGTCCCGCCAGGTCCGGTCCGACCGCACGGTTCCGAACTCGGCCGCCGCGCGAGCCCCGGGAGCGGAGAGCGCCCCTTAGCGGCGGCGCGGCGAGCCCAGACCGGAGGGCGGGGTTCCGCTGTCACGTCGCGGCCCGCCGGGCTCCTGCTCCTGAGAAATCTTGGTCTGGTTCGCTGACTAAGGTGCTTGTTTGTTACCTGTATTTTCACTTTGTTCATTATCACCTTTAATTTATATCATTCTGATTTTGGACTTGTTTTTGAAAAGAGCTCAACCTAGGCCTGGGGCTAGTGGCTCTCCTTTATAATCTTAGCTACTTAGGACGCTAGGTCTGAGGATCACGGTTCGAAGCCAGCCGGGTCAGGAAAGTCCTTGAGACTCTTATCTCCCATTAAGTACCAAAAAGCAAGAGGTAAAGCTGTGGCTCAATGGCTAAGGACATCAGCTCAGGGACAGCACCCAGGCCCTGAGCTCAAGCCCCAGGATAAGCATAAGGGAAAAAGAAAAAAGAGAATCTCATACTACCTCAACTTCCTGACACCACCAATCCTGGTTGGTATTCACTTCATTTTTCTTTTTTTTTTTTTTGGGGGGGGGGAGTCCAGTCGTGGGGCCTGAACTCTGGGCCTGGGCGTTGTCCCTCCACTCTTCAGCTCAAGGCCAGCACTCTACCTGAGCCACAGCGCCACTTACAGTTTTCTGCCAGTTAATTAGAGATAAGAGTCTCTATGGACTTTCCTGCTCAGGCTGGCTTTGAACCAAGATCCTCAGATCTCCTCCTCCTGGGTAGCTAGGATTACAGGTGTGAGCCACCAGCATCCAGCTGATTTAATATATTTCTTTGACTAACTTTATTTAGGATCTTTTTCCATTATGTAATTTATGTTTTGTATTGGTATTGGGGCTTGAACTCAAGGCCTTGTACTCTCCCTTTGCTTTTCTGCCTGAGGCTGGCCCTTTACCACTTGAGACACACCTCTACTTCTATTATATAATTTGGTTTTGATTTTGTTTTTGTTTTTTTTTTTTTTGCCAGTCCTGGGACTTGAACTCAGGGCCTGGGCTCTGTCTCTAAGCTTCTCTGTGCTCGATGCTCGCACTCTACTAGTTGACCCACAGCCTTCCAGCTTTTTCTGTTTATGTGGTACTGAGGAATTGAACCCAGGGCTTCATACTTCATTTTATTTTATTTGTGGGTGAAAAGAAAGTATGAGGATATTTTTCTTTATCTTATTCTGAGACATCTGGTGTTTTTTTTTTCTGCCTCAGATTTAAGAAATCATTTTGTTTTTTTGTTTTGTTTTGTTTTGTCCTGTGCCAGTATTGAGGCTTGAATTCAGGTCTTTGGCACTGTCCCTGAGCTTTTGTGCTCAGAACTAACACTCTACCACTTTGAGCCGCAGTTATACTTTTGAGTGTTTGATGGTTCATTGGAGACAAGTCTCACAGACTCTCCTGCCCAGGCTGGCTTTGAACCACAATCCCACAATCCTCAATTCTCAGCTTCCTGAGTAGTTAGGATTATAAACGTGAGCTACTCCTGCTTGGCTATTTTTAAAACTAATAATAATTTTTTGTGACACTTGAGGCTTGAACTAGACCTGGGCATTGTCCCTGACTCCCTTTGCTCCAGGTTAGCACGATACTACTTAAGCCACAATGCCACTTCCGGTTTTTTCTGTTATTTAATTGGAGATAATCTCATAGACTTTCCTGCCCTGGCTGACTTCAAACTGAGATCCTCAGATTTCAGCCTCCTGAGTAGCTAGGATTATAGGCCTAAGGGGCGCAAGTGGCTCATGTCTACAGGAAGCTGAGATCTGAAAATCTCAGTTCTAAGCCAGCTTGTGCAGGAAAGGCCAAAAGATTCTTATCTCCTATTTGCCACTCACAAACTGGAGGTGGCTCTGTGGCTCCAAATGGTAGAGCACTAGCCTGAGCCAAAACAAAAAAAGCTCAGGGACAGCACCCAGGCCCTGAGTTCAAGTCCTAGTACAGGCAAAAACAAAGTAATTGTTCATGGTGTGTGTCAAGGACAAGGTTTTTTGTTTTTGTTTTTTATCAGTTGTGGGGCTTGAACTCTGGGCCTGGGCACTGTCCCTCAGCTCTTCAGCTCAAGGCGAGCGCTCTACCACTTGAGCCACAGCACCACTTCCAGCTTTTTCTGCTTATGTGGTGCTGAGGATTTGAACCCAGGGCCTCATGTATGCAAGGCAAGTGCTCTACCACTGAGCCACCTTCCCAGCCCCAAGGACAAGGTTTTATGTCATCATTGGGCCAGAGAAAATATCTGTTAGCTGACAAATATAATTGAGATATATTTCTCCACATGACACGATGTTAAGAATAATAATAAGACAGTGACTTCTGTGTGTAATCCTAGCTACTCAGGAGGCTGAGATCTGAGGACCACGGTTCTAAGCCAGCCCAGCCAGGAGAACTTGTGAGACTCATTTCCAATTAACTACCAAAAAAGCCAGAAGTGAAGCTGTGGCTCCTGATAAAACACTAGCCCTGAACACAAAAGCTCAAGGACAGAGCCCAGACCCCAAGTTCAAGCCACAGAATTGACGCATACACACAATAATAATAATAATAGTCATTGAAAGTCAAGTCAATTGCATTTTTTATTTATTTTTTTGGGGGGGGGGTCCGGTCGTGGGACCTGAAGTCTGGGCCTGGGCGCTGTCCCTCAGCTCTTCATCTCAAGGCTAGCACTCTACCACTTGAGCCATAGCACCATTTCCAGCTTCTTTATTTTCTGCTTATGTGGTGCTGAGGAATCGAACCCAGGGCCTCATGCATGCAAGGCAAGCGCTGTACCACTGAGCCACCTTCCCAGCCCTCAATTGCATTTTTTAATCCCATCTGGACATCTACTTTGAGTAAGGCACACCACTCTGGATAGAACAAAAGTCAGGTAGAAACCACAGAATTCTATCCTCAACAAGCTTAAGGCGCTGAATTCAAAACCCAGTATCACCAATAAGTAATCGGGCTGGGAAGGTGGCTCAGTGGTAGAGCGCTTGCCTCGCATACATGAGGCCCTGGGTTCGATTCCTCAGCACCACATAAGAAAAAAGCTGAAGTGGTGCTGTGGCTCAAGTGGTAGAGCTGAGGGACAGTGCCCAGGCCCAGAGTTCAGCCCACAACTGGACCCAAAAACAAAACCAGTAAGTAATCAATCAAACCTAGTCTCAGGTGCTCCAAATGAAATGTAAGAGGAAGAACAAGATTCATGGACTGCAGTGTAGCTCTTCGGTAGAACCTGTGCCTCCTACATTCCTTGCCCAGGACTCCACGTCCAGCACCGTGTGTGGAAGGAGGTAGCTTGCTGGGTGGAGGAGGTGACTTTTCGTGGGGCAGTGGCAAAGGAACAAGAAGTTGCTCTGAGTGAGACAGAATATCTACACTAGGAAAGGACTGTCACGCTGCAGTCATTCCAGAAGGCGTCATCTAAAATGTGGCTGATGGCTGGGCATTGCCTATAATCCTAGCTACTGAAGAGGCTGAGACGTGAGGACAGAGGTTCGAAGCCAACCTGGACAGGAAAGTTCCTGAGCTTTATTTCCAATTAATTACTAAGAAGCTGGAAATGGTGCTGTGGCTCAAAGTAGTAGAGCACTAGCCTTGACCACAAAAGCTCAGGGTCAGTGCCCAGGTCCTGAGTTCAAGCCCCAGAACTGGAAAAAAAAATTTTTTTTCATTAGATCTAGCAGCCTTCCTTTTACTTGCATGGCCAAGCTATATCTTCCTATTTATATTTTTGCCAGTCCTGAGGCTTGAAGTCTAGGCCTGGGCACTGTCCCTGAGCTTCTTTTGCTCAAGGCTAGCTCTCTACCACTTGAGCCACAGTACTACTTCCAGCTTTTTCTGTTTATGTGGTGCTGAGGAATCAAAACCAGGGCTTCATGCATGCTAGGCAAACACTTTGCCACTAAGACACATTCCCAACCCTTTTTTTTTTTTTTGGAGAATGATCCTACTGAATTAAAATTCAATTAATCCAACTTTAAAGGCAAGAAAAGCTATTTGTGAAGAATCATTAAACAGCACATAAAACCCTTTGTGAACAGCAAACACCAGGAGGAGGGCAGCCTGGCTTCTGTTCAGGTACTTTGAGCACCCAGTGAGTTCACTTTTTCAAGGAATTTTAACAAGATAGTGGTCAAAGTGGAATTTGTTCATGTAGTTTATTTAAGGTTTTATGAGACCTTGCAAAGAGTCCCTCCTCTGAGTCTGGAGGAGGGAGTTTGATTATATAGTGAGAGGCAGTCTCCCAGGCTTGTTACCTGTCCAGTAATAAGATGGTTGGCCTGCAGGCTTCTCCATCTGCAGGATTCTGAGAGGCAAAGCAAGCTGGAGCACTGCCTCCAGCCCTGGAGGCTGAAGAATCCTGCCAACTAATAAGCATGGGATCCTGGGCTCAGTCCAGGGAGGGAAAAAAAACAAATAGACTCCAAAGGACATGAACGGGACAACTGATGAGCTGTGAATACCGTTTGAGGATTAGATAATGGCCCAATAGCAACAGTAAATTTCCTGATTGTGATAACTGGACTGGCATTGTAGAAGATAATGTTCATGTTTTAGGAGATGCACAGGAAATGATTGGAATAGAGGAGCTGTTGCTACCAGTTCTCCTCCCAAGCCATTCAGAGAAAACAATGGTGCATATATGTACATCTGTATGCAGATGAGTACACATATATAAGTCCCATACATACTATGGACATGTTAAGTCCACAGTAGGCTCATGCCTGTAACCCTAGGTACTCAGGAAGCAGAGATCTGAGGATCTCCATCTCCAGTTAACCAGCAAAAGACTGGCACAGAAATATGGCTTAAGTAGTAAAGAGCCAGTCTTGAAATTACAAGCCAAATGACTGTGCAAAACCCCCTGAGTTCTAGCCCTGGATATATACATAAATATATGGGAGAGGAAGACATTAACACAAACTTGGCAAAATGTAGACATTTTTATATTCTAAGCAAAGAGTATCTAGGAGTTCTTTGTCTTATTGCAGTTATTTTATGCATTTGAAGTTATTTCAAAACACAAAGTAAACAAAAATGCAAACAGTACAAATAAATACACTTTAGGGTTAGGCACAGAAAAGGTGACATTGTGTAAAAAAGGAATGTACTAATTACCTGACTTACGTAACTGTAACCCTTTGTACATCATCTTGATAATAACGATTTTAAAAAAGGTGCCTGTGGCTCATGCCTGAAATCCTAGCTACTCAGGAGGCTGAGATCTGAGGATCGTTGTTCAAAGCTAATTAATCACAGAAAAAGCCAGAAGTGGTGCTGTGGCTCTAAGTGGTAGAGTACTAAGCCATGAACAAACAGAGCTGAAGGATAGTGTCCAGATCCAGAGTTTAAGCCCAGGACTGGGGAAAAAAAAAAAAAAAAGGCTCAAGTAGATCACCGGCAGTTCTAGATTCTCAGGATGCTGAGATGTGAGAGCATGAGAGTTCAAAGCCAGCCACAGCAGGAAAATCTACACGACTCCAATTAGCCAGAAAAAGGAGGACTGGAGGCAAGACTCAAATAATAGAGAGTCAGCAGAGCAGGCAACTAGAGTAAGAGAGATTCTAACAACTCAGGAGGCACAAAGCTGAGGATTCTGATTTAAAGCCAACCCAGGCAGACATATATGAGAGACTCTTTTTTTTTTTTTCTTTTGGGGTCCGGTCATGGGGCCTGAACTCTGGGCCTGGGCGCTGTCCCTCAGCTCTTCAGCTCAAGGCTAGCGCTCTACCACTTGAGCCACAGGGCCACTTCCGGATTTTTTCTTTTTGCTTATGTGGTGCTGAGGAATGGAACCCAGGGCCTCAGGCATGCAAGGCAAGCGCTCTACACTGAGCCAACTTCCCAGCCCCTTGTTGTTGTTAGGTTTTTTTTGTCAGTCGTGGAGCTTGAACTCTGGGCCTAGGCACTGTCCCTGAGCTCTTCAAGAAAAGGCAAGTGCTCTACCACTTGAGCCACAGCTCCTACTTCCGGCTTTTTCTGTTATGTGGTGCTGAGGAATTGAACCCAGAGCCTCATTCATGGGAGGCAAGCACTCTACCACTGAGCCACCTTCCCAGCCCGGTACTGGCAGTTTTATGGGGAAGACAAATGCATGCAGAATTCATGTAAGAGCTAGGTGCTGGTGGAAGATGCCTGTGATGCTACCTACTCAAAAGGCTGAGGTCTCAGATTACAGTTCCTTTTTTTTTTTTGGTCGGTCATGGGTCTTGAACTCTGGGCCTGAGTGCTGTCCCTCAGCTCTTTAGTTCAAGGCTAGTGCTCTACCACTTGAACCACAGTGCCACTTCCAGTTTTCTGGTGGTTAACTGGAGATAGGAGTCTCACAGAGTTTCCTGCCCAGGCTGGCTGTGAACCATGATCCGCAGATCTCATCCTCCTGAGTAGCTAGGATGACAGGCCTGAGCACCCGTGTCCAGCCAGGTTCGCAGCTCTTACCATCAATCCACTACCCAAAAAGCTGAGAGTGGAGCTGTGGCTCAAGTGGTAGAGTACTAGCCTTGAGCAAAAGAAGCTTAGGGAAAGTGCCCAGGCCCTGAGTTCAAACCCCAGGACCAGCCCTCCCCCCCAAAAAAAAAAATTCATGTATGGTTAAGGACTAAGGATGTATCTCCAGCGACTACAATAACGGCATAATAATAGGAGTGAAGATTTCAATCTAGAGAAGGAATCTTGAAATGATTTTTTTCCTAGAGGTGATATTGGAAGTGTTTGCTTTTCTTTACTCTCTCTCTCTCTCTCTTTTGTGGTGTCAGTCTTGGGACTTGAACTCAGGGCCTATGACACACACTGTCTCTTAGCTTTTTGTTAGAGGCTGGCACTCTAACATTTGAGTCACACTTCTACATCTGGCATTTTGGTGGTTAATTGGAGTTGAGTCTCATGGAGCTGTGTGCAGGTGGCTCATGCCTATAATCCAAGTTAGTCAGGAAGCTGAGATCTGAGGATCATAGTTCAAAGCCAACCTGGACAGAAAAGTTTAAGAGATTCTTTTTTTTTTTGTCGGTCGTGGGGCTTGAACTCTAGGCCTGGGCACTGTCCCTCAGCTCTTCAGCTCAAGGTGAGCGCTCTACCACTTGAGCTACAACACCACTTCCGGTTTTCTGGTGGTTTATTGGAGATAGGAGTCTCACAGTCTCTCCTGCCCCGGCTGGCTTTGAACCGCGATCCTCAGCCTCCTGAGTAGCTAGGATTATAGGCGTGAGCCACCAGTGCCCAGCTAAGTTTAAGAGATTCTTATTTCCAATAAATTACCAGTAACAGTTGGAAATGATACCATGGCTCAAGTGGTAGAGTGCTAGCCTTGAGCACAAAGAGGCTCAGGTCCTGAGCTCAAGTCCTAAGACTGACCAAAAACAAACAGAGTCTCATCAACTTTTCTGCCTGGGGTGGCTTTGAACCTTGATCCTCAGCTCTCAACTTCCTGAGTGGCTAAGGTAAAGGAGTGAGCCACATTGCTCAGCTTACCATGCTGAGCAATGGTTTGAAGACCAAGTGCACATCAGAGAAGGGAGTTGTGAGCAAGGTGGAAGGGGCAGTTTGCAAAAGCAGAGAGAGGAGACCACTTGGCAAAGTTTCAGCCATGGCTTGGAGTGAATGAAGTGGGCCAAAGCAGGGATCTGAGGACTGAGATGGCTGAGATTGTTGGACAGACATACTGCAAAAGGAGAGGGACTCCAGGAACAAAGCACAGAGGTCAGCCTTAAGTAAATCCCAAGGTGAGGGGTGGGTAAATATCTGGAGCCTGAATGTCTGCCCTGCTGGAGTTGTGCAAGGTGTTTGCCTCTCATCTGAGCCTGCACACTTTCACAAGGCAGGCCTCAGCCTCACAATCATGGTCAGCATCAACAAATGCCCTAGGGTGAAAAGAAAAGGGAACTAACCCTGTATCCTGCAGAGGAGTGCAAGTAATATGTCCTTTGTGAAAATGGTACAGTGGTCCCTTCAAAAATTACCAAAGAAGGGGCTGGGAAGGTGGCTCAGTGGTAGAGTGCTTGCTCTGCATGCATGAGGCCCTGGGTTCGATTCCTCAGCACCACATAAGCAAAAAGAAAAAAGCCGGAAGTGGCGATGTGGCTCAAGTGGTAGAGTGCTAGCTTTGAGTTGAAGAGCTGAGGGACAGCGCCCAGGCGCAGAGTTCAGGCTCCACACCAAAAACAAAAAAGAAGAAGAAGAAGAAGTCAGGTGCTGGTGGCTCATGCCTGTAATTTTAGCTACTCAGGAAGCTGAGATCTGTGGGTCACAGTTCAAAGCGAGCCCAGTTACAAAAGTCCATGAGGCTCTTACCTCCAATTAAACATCACAGGGGCTGGGAATGTAGCTTAGTAGTAGCATGCTTGCCTAGCATGCACGAAGCCCTGGGTTCAATTCTTCAGTACCGGAAGTGGCGCTGTGGCTCAAGTGGTAGAGCGCTCGCCTTGAGCTGAAGAGCTGAGGGACAGCGCCCAGGCCCAGAGTTCAAGCCCCA
>NW_012267326.1:5588997-5610897 GCF_000151885.1 Dipodomys ordii
AAAAAGAGTCTCACAGACTTTTCTGCTGGGGCTCGTTTTGAATTGTGATGCTCAGATCTCAGCTTCTTGAGTAGCTAGGATTATAGGCATGAGACACCAATACACAGTTTCCCTGAGCTTCTTATACTCAAGGCTAGCACTCTACCACTTTAGCCACAATACTACTTGCAGCCTTTTCTGTTTATGTGGTACTGAGGAATTGAACCCAGGGCTTCATGCATGCTAGGCAAGCAAGCTACCACTAAGCCACATTCCCAGCCTCTGGGCTTCAGGTTGGAATGTCCCAAGATGACTTCAGTGGTATATCTGCCACCCTGGTGCGAACAACCTGGAGTCCAGTGGTCCCTTCTCCATCTCCATTAGACTCTGGGCCTCTTCATTTGATCTCTTTATTTATTTAGTTAGTTAGTTGCTAATGGGGCTTGAACTCTGGGCCTGAGTGCTGTCTCTCAGCTCTTCAGCTCAAGGCTAGCACTCTGTACCACTTGAGCCAACAGTACCACTTCCGGTTTTCTGGTAGTTTATTGGAGATAAGAGTTTCATGGACTTTCCTACCTGGGCTGGCTTTGAACCACGATCCTTAGATCTCAGCCTCCTGAGTAGCTAGGATTGCAAGCGTGAGCCACCGGTGCCCGGCCATCTGATCTCTTTATAAGGAAAGTTATCCAGAAGCCGGTAGCTCATGCCTGTAATCCTAGCTACTTAGGAGACTGAGATCTAAGGCTCACCTTTTGAAGCCAGTTCGGGCAGGAAAGTCCTTGAGATTCTTATCTCCAGTTAAGCAGCAAAATGCTGGAAGTGGAGGAGCTGTGGCTCAAGTGGAAGAGTTAAGGGACAACCCTTATACTGGCATAAAAAATTAAAAAGTAAAAAAATTTAAAGATGGAAAGAATGCTGATTAAGGTTCTGTATCTGAAAACTTAGATCAGGAATTACCATAACAGTACTTCCACCCTATTTTCTTGGTCTACTCAAATCCTAGGAGAAAGGCTATGAGATAGATCCCAGCTTGCAAGGAGGAGGAGAAGGCTGAGTTTGAAATACCATGCAGAAACTGTCTTGGGTATCAGTGTATGCTGGAGAGAAGCGGTATTGGAAAGGAGAACGGGGCAGAGCCCAGGGGCCTGTGTTGCCAGGAAGCCCTGGTGTTGGGGAGGAGTGACTGAAGGTCAGGGGTGATGGAAGTAGGGAGGAATAGAATAGAGCTTGCCAGCTGCGGATTCAGATAGCATTTTCATATTTTGTGCCAGTTAAGAGGCTTGAACTCAGGGCCTGGAACTCACTGTCCCTGAACTTTTCTGCTCAAGGCTAGTACTCTACCACTTGAACCACAGTTTCACTTCCAGGTTTTTGCTGGTTAACTGGAGATGAGTCTTACAGACTTTACTGTCTCGGCTGGTCTTATACTGTAATACTCAGATCTCAGCCTCATGATTAGCTAGGATTACAGGAATGAACCACTGGTGCCTGTTTTGATACTTTTTAAGAAAAAAAAAAAAAGAACATTTAGCTGGCTCACAACTGTAATCCTAGCAACTCAGGATGCTGAGATCTGAGGATTATGGTTCAAAGCCATCCTAGGCAGGAAAATCTTGAGATTCTTTTCTTCAACAAACTACTCAGAAAAGGCCAGAAGTGTGGTTCAAGAGTTAGAGCATTAAGCTGGGTGCTGGTGGCTCACGCCCAGCTACTCAGGAGGCTGAAATCTGAGGATTGCGGTTCAAAGCCAGCCCGGGCAAGAAAATCCATGAGACTCTTATCTTCAATAAACCACTAGAAAACCGAAAGTGGTGCTGTGGCTCAAGTGGTAGAGCTCTCACCTTGAGCTGAAGAGCCCAGGGACAGTGCCCAAGCCCAGAGTTAAAACCCCACACTGATCAAAAAAAAAAAAAAAAGAGAGAGAGAGAGCATTACCCTTGAGCAAAAGAAGCTCAGAGATTGAGCCCAGGCCCTCCTGCATTCAAGCCCTAGGACCAGCACACACACACACACACACACACACACACACACACACACACACATACACACACACGTGAATGTACCCTGTGGAGGATGGTGAAAGGTAGGATTTTGACATCAGAATAGAGGGTATATGGAATAGTTAACGAAAAGACTGCATACCTACTTGTGGGCAAGCACCGCCCCCCCAACACACACACCAGATTTGGAAGTTGCTGTGGTGTAAGTATAGTTTCATCCCCAAGCCAGATCTGAGGGACCAGGACTCTGGCCATCTTTGGAAAGAAAATATGGTTATGGACCCACTGGAGAAAAGAATGCAAATTTACTACCTCCCCAATTTAAGGGTTGGTTTCTTTGCAAAAGTGGCTCCTCTTTAAAATAAGATAATTAAGCCGGGTAATGGTGGCTCATGCCTGTAATCCCAGCTACTCAGGAGGCTGAGATCTGGGGACTGCAGTTCAAAGCCAGTCCGGGCAGGAAAGTCCATGAGACTCTTATTTCCAATAAACCACCAGAAAACAGGATGTGGCACTGTGGCTCAAGTGGTAGAGCGCTAGCCTGGAGCTGAAGAGCTGAGGAACAATGCCTAGACCCAGAGTTCAAGGCCCATGACCAACAAATAATTGAATGAATGAATATATAAATAAAGTAATTGATTTCTAGGATTCAGGAACATAAACAGATTTTCTTGTGATGTAAACTAATGAAAGAAAAACTGGAAGTTTGCCAACCTATTCCTTAGAGTGTTTCCTCGCTAGGATGGCCGTGGAAATATAACCCAATATAGTTCGGAGCAGGGGACTGAGGGTTTCTTTGCCCTTCATCTGCACACTCAAGAGGGGCAGTTCCTCACCTCTTCCTGAGTCAGGTAAAGCTTTACTAGGTTTTTCGTTTGTTTATTTATTTGTGGTTGGTCGTGGGAGCCTGAACTCTGGGCCTGGGCGCTGTCCCTCAGCTCTTTAGTTCAAGGCAAGCGCCCTACCATTTGAGCCACAGTGCCACTTCTGGCTTTATCTGCTTATGAGGTGCTGAGGAATCGAACCCAGGGCCTCATGTATTCAAGGTAAGTACTCTTACCATTGAGCCACCTTCCCAACCCCAAGCCTTACTAGGTTTTAACACTAAAATATTATTTACCTATCAATGTACTACATTCAAAAAGTCATGATAGAAACCCTGGTGCTGGTAGCTCAGACCTGTAATTCTAGCTACTCAGGAGGCTGAAATCTGAGGATCACAGTTCAAAGCCAGCCTTGGCAGGAAAGTCCATGAGACTCCTATTTCCATGTAACCACCAGAAAACTGGAAGTGGCGCTGTGGCTCAAGTGATATAGAGTTCCCCTTGAGCTGAAGAGCTGAGGGACAGCACCCAAGCCCAGAGTTCAAACCCCATAAAGATATCTTGGAGCCAGTGGTCAAGTCTGTAATCTAGCTGAGATCTGAGGATGGCAGTTTGAAGTTAGCCCAGGCAAGAAAGTCCATAACACTCTTACCTCAAATTAACTACCACAGTTCTGGAAATGGAGCTGTGGCTCAAGTGGTAGAGTGCTAGCCTTGAGAAAAAAAAAAAGATCAGGAACTGAGTCCATGCCCTGATCTTCTTTGCCCCCTACTTAAAAAAAAAATTCTTTCCTTCTTTCTTCCTTCACTTTCTCTCTCCCCTTTCCTTTTTCTTTTGTGTTTGTATGTGTGTCTATGCTGGTCCTGGGGCTTGAACTCAGGGCCTAGGTGCTGTCCCTGAGATTTTGTGATCAAGACTAAGGCTCAACCACTTGAGCCACAGCTCCACTTCCAGCTTTTTTTTTTGTTTTGTCTATTGTGGGATTTGAACTCTGGGCTTGGGCGTAGTCCCTCAGCTCTTCAGCTCAAGGTAAGAGCACTCTACCAGTTGAGCCACAGCTCCACTTCTGGTTTTCTGGTGGTTTATTGGAGAAAAGAGTATCACAGACTTTCCTGCCTGGGATGGCTTTGAACCGAGATCCTAAGATCTCAGCCTCTTTAATAGCTAGGATTACAGGCCTGAGCCACCAGCGCTAGGATCACTTTCAGCTTTTTTTTTGTGCTTAATTGGAGATAAGCCTCTCAAGGAAGTTCCTGCCAAGGCTGGCTTCCAACCTTGATCCTTAGATCTCAACCTACTGAGTAGCTAGGAATACAGACTTAAGCTATGGAGTCTGGTTCTTCTCTCTCTCTCTTTTCTTTTCTCCTTTCCTTTTCTTTCTTGTCTGAACTGGCCTGGGGGCTTGGGTATATTGCTCTTACTTGGCTCCCCTCAGTCTCCCCAAGCTGGAACTCTACCATTTGAGTCATATATCCACTTTCAGTTTTTTTGCTGTTTAATTGGAAAGAAGATTCTCTTGGACTTTCCTCTCTGGGCTTTAAACCATAAACTCAGAGTTCTGTCTTTTTTTCTTTTTGGTTGGTTGTGGGGCCTGAACTCTGGGCCTGGGCGCTGTCCCTCAGCTCTTCAGCTCAAGGTTAGCGCTCTTCCACTTGAGCCACAGCACCACTTCTGGCTTTTTCTGCCTATGTGGTGCTGAGAAATTAAACCCAGGGAATCATGCATGCAAGGCAAGCACTCTACCACTGAGCCACCTTCCTAGCCCGTCTTTTATTTTTTATTTTATTCTTAATTTTTGGTTGTGGGGCTTGAACTTTGGGCCTGGGCGCTGTCCCTCAGCTCTTCAGCTCAAGGCTAGCACTCTACCACTTGAGCTACAGTGCCACTTCAGGTTTTCTAGTGGTTTATTGGAGATAAGAGTTTCATAAACTTTCCTGCCCGGGGGCTGGCTTTGAACCTCGATTCTCAGATCTCAGCCTCCTGAGTACCTATGATTACAAGCATGAGCCACTGGTGCCTGGCTCTGTCTTTTATTTTTTATGCTAGTCTTGGTGGGTCTTGAACTCAGGGCCAGGGCACTGTCCCTGAGCTTTTTTGATTAGGGCTAGTGCTCTATTACTTGACCCACTACTACATTTCCAGCTTTTTTTTTTTTTTGTAATTAATCAGAGGTAAGAGACTCATGGGCTTTTCTGCTTGGGATAGCTTTGACCCATGATTCTCAGATCTCAGGCTCTTGAGTAACTAGGATTGTAGGCATGAGCCACTGGACTAGGCTTTTTTCTTTTTATTCGGTGTTTTTCTTTTGTAAATTCATATTTGAGTGACATTAGGAAAGTGTCAATTTATCAATTCACACTGCAGGTCAGCAAATTGGAACTTACTGTCAACCTCAGAAGCGACTTCCTAAAGAAAAATCAAGCCTTCTTCTCCCTTTCTTCTCTCTTCTCTTTGGTTTATTCTGGGTAATTGTCCTCAGGAAACCAACCTACCAACTGTTGTGTGGAGTTTGATTCCTATTTTGGTCCTGATGGTCTTCCTGCTCCTTTGTGATGTCTCCCTAAGCTTCACCTTAGAGACTTAAGTTTTTTTCCCCTTGTCATCATTTCTGTTTCTTCTTTTTTCGGTAATGGGTGGGGTCAATCACTTGTTTGGATAGCAGGTATAAGTCTACTCCTCTGGCAATTCTCTTCCTCCAACTGCTTTAGTCTTTGCTTCAAAGAATAAACAACAACAACAACAAGCTAGCCAAGTGCTTTTGGCTCAAGCCTATATAATCCTAGCTACTCCGGAGGGCAGGAGGGTGAGATCTGAGGATCATGGTTCAAAGCCAGCCTGGGCAGAAAAGTTTGTGAGACTTTTTGTTTTGTTTTTCCAGTCCTGAAGCCTGACCTAAGGACTTAGGCACTGTCCCTGAGCTTCTTTTGCTCAAGGCTACTACTCTACCACTTGAGCCACAGTTCTACTTGTGGTGTTTGTTTATATTGTGCTAAGGAATCCAAGAAACCAAGGCTTTGGGCATGTTAGGCACTCTACCACCAAACCACATTCCCAGTCCCATGGGAGAATCTTTTTCTCCAATTAACCATCATAAAATCAGAAGTGGTGCTGTGGCTCAAAGTAGTAGAGCTAACTTTGAGCAAAAAAGCTCATGGTCAGTACCCAGACCCTGAATTCATGCCCTACAACTGACAAAAACAAGAACAGAAAAAGCAATAAAAGCAACAAGTACATAAAATAGCATCTCTGGAGTTAGGCTAGTCTGGTAGAAAATTCCAGAAATATGCAGATTCCCATGTGAGCATACACTTGTACCCTAGCATCTCTCAAATCACCATGAAAGAATCTAATATTGGCAATACAAGATGGCAGGAGCCCATCTCCTTTTTTATTTTGCCAGTTGTGGGGCTTGAACTCTGGGCCTGGGTGCTGTTTCTCAGCATTTCAGCTCAGGGCCAACGCCCTACCACTTGAGCCACAGCGCCACTTCGGGCTTTTTTCTGCTTATATGGTGCTGAGGAATTGAACCCAGGGCCTCATGCATGCAAGGCAAGCACTCTACCACTGAGCCACCTTCCCAGCCCAAGCCCATCTCTTAATAACATTTAATTTTAGTGGTAGGAATTAAATCCAGAGCCTTCAGATGTACAGATTCTACCACTGGTTTACACCTCCACTCTCTAATTTTTATATTTTTATTTAGTGCCAGAATTGGACTTGAACTCAGGGCCTTCCTTCTTCACTTGTCTTTTTCCCTCAAGGAAACACACCTCCACTTGCAGCTTTTTGGTGGTTAATTGGAGACTAGAGTCTTATGGACTTTTCTGCCCAGGCTGGATTTGAACCATGATCCTCAGGTTACAGATTCCAGAGTAGGATTACAAGCATGAGCCATCACCAGTGCCTGGCCATGCTTTTTATTTTTTGAGACAGATCTTGCTAAGTAGTTTAGGCTGACTTCAAACTCTAATCCTCCTGCCTCAACTTTCCCAGAACTGGGACTACAGATGTGTTTCACAGTGCTTGGCTACCTAAATTTTACATACAAGCTTTCCTTTTTTTTTTTTTTTTTCTTTTTGCTGGTCCCTTAACTTGAACTCTAGTCCTGAGTGTGTCCCTGAGCTGCTTTTTGCTCAGGGCCAGTGCTCTACCACTTGAGCCAGAGTCCCACTTTTAGCTTTTTAAAAAATTTTTTTGCGTAGGTTATTGAAGAGTCTCGTGGACTTTCCTGCCTGGGCCAACTTTGAACCTAGATCCTTAGATCTCAGCCTCCTGAGTAGTTAGGATTTCAAGCGTGAGCCACCAGAGAGAGCCTGGCAAAAGCTTTATTTTCTTCATGTAACAGAAGAAGTGTTTTGGTTTGATTGGGTGTGGAGTTCTTCCTTCTTCTCACACATTTTCTTAGGTGATCACTGATTTTCCTTTGACTGGGGGCGGGTGGAGGGGAAGGGGGTGGGGGCAGAGGAAGCCTCCACAGGTGAGGACTGGGGCCTTCCCAGTGAGCCTCTCAGGTTTTCCTGAGCCTGGGAAGGTTTTCTCATGTAGGAAGCGCCTGGGACTCGTTAGAATTGGTCTTGCAGCTTGTTTGTCCAGAGTTAAAGGCTCTTCCAGGTTGATTTTCTCCTGGATTCTCTGAAGAGAAAAATTAGAGGAAGTGTATCTGCATCCATCCAGGCATGGTTTGCTAGGTTTTCCGACTACTTTCAGTAAAGTACGATCAATAAAGTGAAATCTTGCACAGAATATAAATTGCATGTATTAGGCTGGCAGGGAAGTTGTTGATCTTCCTGCTTTGGCTTTCAGTCAGGGTGCTGGGATTACAGGCATGCTCTACTAAGGTTTGTTGGTGCATATTAACATATTTATTTCATTTCCTTATGGGTTCCCTCAAACATTTTCTTACTGAACACTTCTTCTTCAAGGATACATTTTCTGTCTCTATACTTTAGTTTTGCCTATTTTACAATTTCCCATATATGGCATCCTATAATACATGTATTTGGGCTTTTTTTTTTCATTCAACATGAAGGTTTGATTTTCATTCTAGTGCTTATCAGTACCAATTAAAACGGAACCAAGATATCTCTAACAGCTGAAGAGTGTCAAAATGAGAACAACTGTGCCCAGTGGACTCCAGACCAGACGCTGATAAATTTTCCTTCCTACCCAGTATCTTTCCAGGGCCCGAAAGTTCCTCTCCTAGCACGGCCCAGATAGCCTCGGGCACCACCCAGATGGCCTCCGGGGCCGTCATCAGGTCGCTTCCCTGAACAGCTGCCCTGCTCCCATTAAAACTCAATGGGGAACTGGCCCCTGCGCTGATCAGAATTCAGATTCGTTTAATTCCACTCATCTAACTGCAAGACAACAGTGTGATGTTTTGCGGTTGGTTACAGATTTGCAGAGTCCTTTAAAAAAAAAAAACGCTAAAAGAAAAGATGGGGAAAACCGCAGATCCCGGGGACAGTGGAAATCGGGCCCCGAGCGCACAGCTAAGGATTGTGAATGAAGTCTTTTCTTTTTTAAATAAACGGAAGAGTCGCTTCTCAGCTCCCAGCTCGGAAGGTTTCAAAGGTCGTCACACGCAGGCCCGGGGGCGTTCATCTCCCCAGCGGCCCGGAGCGGGGAGGGGGCTGCTGGGAGGGGGAGGGCGCACACAAAAGCGGGCCGTGTGGAGAGGGCTAATGTTTCCTGTTTGCCTGGAACCCCCTCCTCTGCCTCCCCCTCCCCCTGCCCCCTCCCAGCATTCGGGCGGAAGTGAGTTTGCTCCTTTGGAGATTAAAAGGATTCCGAATTCCGATCAGTCCCAATAACCCGCGTTCGGAGAGAAGGAGGAGGAGGAAGAGGAGGAGGAAGAGGCGGTAAAGCGGAGAAAGACGGGGCACGCGTGCGTGCGCACGCAGCCCGAATTGAGGGAGTTGTGCAAAAACCCCGGGAGGCCAGGGCACTGCGAGAGCGGGGCTCGGTAGGCGCAGTGCGGCCAAGGCCACCCGTGTCCCGCTCGGCGACTCGATTCCGAAGGAAGATGACGCTGGCGGGCGCCGGTGGCGTCGGCCACGCGGCTCCCGAACTCGCCGCGCGGGGCCCTGGCCGGTTCCATTGATTCCAGCGCGCCTGGGAGGAGGCTCCGTCCCCAAGGCTCGGGATCGGAGGGGGGGACCAAGGCGAGGGCGAAATGGCCCGATGACAAAGGAAATGTGATCCCCCTTCCCTGCCAAGGTTTCAGAGAGGACGGACGTGAAGAGGAGGAGAGGAGGAGGGGCGCGGGGCGCGCGCGGAGCTCGGATAGCATTGCACGACGGCCCGCGCGGAGCGGGCAGCGGGTACATCTAATATCTTCCTGCCGATGAATAATTCAGGGAGGCCCGCGGGGACCTGCGGCCCCGCGCTGCAGCGCGGCTAACCCGGAGGGGAAGGCACGCACGAGAGACGCCCAGGCCCGGGATCAGCGCGGCGGGGAGGGGCGGGAAGGGGGGACACGAGGGCGCCGGCGCCGCGTGGAACGCGCGTGCGTGTTAGCGCCGGTTACCGCGGGCGGGCGGGCGCGCGGGAGACTCGAAGCGCGTGGGACGCGCGTGCGGCTGCAGCCCGGCTCGCACGAGGTGCAGCTGCGCGGGGGCCGACCGCCCTGAAGGGGAGGCTGCGCGGGGTCGGGTCCGTAACGCAAGGCCGGAGCGCGGCACACCGGGCCACCCAGGAGCCCCGGGCTGCCGCGTCATGCGGCGGGGCGGCTGGCGTCGCGCGGCCAGCACCAGCTTAGCGATTTGCTGCTCCCGCCTTTACGAGTTCGGGGCGCCTTTCCCCCAAGGAGAGACTAAATCCGTTTAGCGAAAAGCCCTGTAACACCAAATAACTCGTCGAACCAAATTCGTGCTCTCGCTGGGCGGGCCTGGATTCCACCGCGGACTGGCGATTTGGGGACGACTCTAGGCCGGTGCCTAGCGAAGCCCCAGCGGCTGCCGGGACTACACTGACCCCCCCGACTCCTGCTAGCCACGCGCGTGTCAGGGCTTGTTCCGGCGTTCCCGCTGGGGAAGGCACGCGGCGCCCACGTCCTCCGGGAGGAATCCGTGTCTCCCCTGGACAGTGGCATTTAATGCCCGCGGTGGTAGGGCTGGCAGGACGCAGGCTGCACGCGGCGAAGCCGAGGGGAGCGCGGCGCCCCGGGGTCGGCTCCTGGATCGTTCGTCTAATCGATGCATTTTTCTAACTGAGCCGACTCACCCCCCCCCACCCGCCCTCTCCTCCTCTTCCTCTCGGGTCTCCTCCCTCTTCTGGGCCGGCTTGCAAATGGCTTCGTTCCCCGAGACCGATTTCCAGATCTGCCTGCTGTGCAAGGAGATGTGCGGCTCGCCGGCGCCGCTCTCCTCCAATTCCTCCGCTTCTTCCTCGTCTTCGCAGACGTCCACGTCGTCCGGGGGCGGCGGCGGAGGCCCGGGGGCGGCGGCGCGCCGCCTGCACGTCCTGCCCTGCCTGCACGCCTTCTGCCGCCCCTGCCTCGAGGCGCACCGGCTGCCGGCAGCCGGCGGCAGCGCCCCGGGAGAGCCGCTGAAGCTGCGCTGCCCCGTGTGCGACCAGAAAGTCGTCCTCGCCGAGGCGGCGGGCATGGACGCGCTGCCTTCGTCCGCCTTCCTGCTCAGCAACCTGCTGGACGCCGTGGTGGCCACGGCCGACGAGCCGCCGCCCAAGAACGGGCGCGCCGGCGCCCCAGCGGTAGCGGGTGGCCACAGCAACCACCGGCACCACGCGCACCACGCGCACACGCGCGCGGCCGCCTCCGCGCCGCCTCTCCCGCCCGCGCCGCCGCCGCCTCCGCCCGCGCCTTTCCCGCTCGGCTCCCGGCGGCCCAGCTGCCTCCCCGTCCGCTCTGATGTTGCGCCGGCCCCACGGCTGCAGCTCTTGCGACGAGGGCAACGCGGCTTCGTCGCGCTGCCTCGACTGTCAGGAACACCTGTGCGACAACTGCGTCCGCGCGCACCAGCGCGTGCGCCTCACCAAGGACCACTACATCGAGCGCGGCCCGCCGGGGCCCGCGGCCGCCGCCGCCGCTGCCGCCGCCGCCGCGGCGCAGCAGCTCGGGCTCGGGCCGCCCTTCTCCGGCTCGCCCTTCTCCATCCTCTCCGTGTTTCCCGAGCGCCTCGGCTTTTGCCAGCAGCACGACGACGAGGTGAGTTCACCGGCGGGTTCCGGGTGGATAGGTGGAGGGGGGGGTGCGTGTGTGTGCGGGTGGCCGCGCGCGGAGGGAGGGGGCCCGGTGCCCAGCCGGTGTTGTGTTGTATTTTATTTTCTCGGGTTACGGGGCAGTCGTTGTTACCTGGTAGATCACGATCTAGCGATCTAGGAAGACCTGGCTTTTTGAAAATGTGCGTGCCGCCCTCGGAAGTCCCCCCGAGCGCGGCGGCCCCCCTCCTGACTGCCTTGGTTTTTCTCCCTGCGAGGTTTGGTTGTGCGGTGGGTTTGGGCAGGCGTGTGTTTGTGTGTAGCCTCCCTGTGGAGGCCCGTCTTCCCGATGCTCTCTGCTAGGGCGCACGTTGGCTTCTCTCGTGTGTGTTTGTGAAATTGGATGCTTGCTTTGGAGTCGGGCGCGGGCGGGAAGCGGGAGCGCGCGTGGGTGAGAGCTTCTGCGGTGTAGATCTGCTGTCCACGTGCGCCCCGGCGGACGGGATAGATGTCTCTGCACTTTGGGAGGTGCGAGACACCCCGACGCTGAGTCTGTATCTGTTCCACAGTTGTGTGTGTGTGAACGTCATGTTGTGGGTCCTCCCCACACCCAGCTCCCACGTGCAATCGTGTTGCGGGCCCACGGCGGTACCTCGATGTAGAATCCGAAGCGCCCAGTTCATCTGGGAGTCTCTTGTAGTCGCCCGCCGCGCCCATCTCCAGTGGGAGCGGGTTTCCCCGCTTAGGACGTGTCCCCTATCCTACTCACCCATAGGCTCTGCATGGCTCGGAGAAAGTCCGGAGCAGCTGGTTTGGTCGTGCCTGGAATCTGAGGTCGGCACCACCATCGTTGGGCTTGATTTCTGCTTTTTGGATGTTGAACCACTTCTTATTCGGTAATTTACGGACCAGCACGCCCTATTCAGTTAGAACACCCACTCCGGGCCCGGAGGGATTTTTGAGAGCAGACTGCCGAATGGGGTGGGTGACTTAATCTACCTTAAACCTGTGTGATCGTCAAAAGCTTTGGAGGAAAGAGCAGAAATTGGCAGAGGATGGACGAATCCTGTTGGAAGAGGGGGCCGGCTGGTGCCCGGCACTGCCGGCCTCGTTCACTCCTAACCTGTTATTTCGGAGGGGACAGCACAGCTAACGTCCTGATGGTCGTTTTAAGCCGACTTTTCCAATTGGGGGGGAAAAAAGTTGCAGTTCTGATGTACTGTGAACATCTTATATTTTCAAGATCTCTTTCGGGTATGCAGCTGTGTGAGCCTCAACTTCGTTTTCAACCTTTGAATTGGCGCCCACTTTCCCCACATTCGTGGGGAATGTTCCTTGTGCGTTCTTTTAGAAAATCCCTGGAGCAGAAAGATGGAGCCCGAGTTGGCTCCCTTGCCCTTTAGGTTGAAATGGAGGTGGGGGGAGGGGATGAGTGGGGAGAGCTCCCGGAACTGCCTGCTGGGAGGGGCACTGAGTTTAAGTGTCACTTTTTATTTATATTCCTGGTTAAAGATCCACTTATTTGGGCCAGAATTGGTGTTCTGAATTGCTAGACTGGAGAGAAAGGTTTATTCACTTTGAGATGATAAAACCAATCCAACAGTGTTGGAAGCTCTCCTCACCCTGTGAGGTACCCGGATGCCCTTAAAAGTCACTTTTTAACCTGGGCAGGGATCGGTTGTGGGTGTTTTAATAAGAAATCATTAAGATATAGTTATTAAAGCAAATGCCTCTCATCAACACAAAACGCGCTCCATTAGCTTTTCATTCAAACAAGAATGTTTGGAAGTGGTTATGTCTTTATTCGATATAAGACTGGAACCGTCGGGTTTTAAAGATGATAAACGAATGCTTCAAGTAGATGACTGAAATATTAGAAAAAGCTTCACTGGTACTGCGATTCTCACAGGCTATCTATATAGTCTAGCCTTTTCCTTTGATGGAAGTGTTGTTAGCTGTTACAGAACATGGTCCCTTTAAAAAGCCATCCCTTTCTGGCCCGGAAGGAGCACGTGGGCACTTTGGGAGGATGTCTTGGGCTTTTTACTCCAAGCACACTTTATCTTAGTTCTTAAAACTAAGCTACTTCTGTGTCAGCAGATCCCATTAAATCTTTTGGGGTGCCTCTTCCTTTGGGTGACCCTGTGCCACCTGACCTGGGAAGGAGGGCCCAAATGGCTGTCATTGCCTGGGGAAAGCAGCCTCATGGGGAGAAAGCTTTCCTTACGCATCACTTTCCAGATAACTGGGCTGCTTTGTGAGATGGGTGTCTGAACCCTTATTTAAAACACCACAGTCATTTGGAGCCCAATTTGCAAGGGGAAGATGTGATTTGCTTGCTGCCACTTTATCTTTCCTTGTATTTGGTTCATTGGGGGCATCATTTGGGAATTTCATTAGTTCAGGCTGACACCCAGAATTTTGGGACCTTGCACTGCCCCTTCAGCTTTGATCAGGTTCCTGAAACTTGTGCTCAGGATCTCAGTTCCTGGGAAAGGCTCCCACGGCTTAGTGTTCTGTGTGACTCTGACATGAAATGCCCTTCAATTTTTTTTTTCCCTTTGGACCACATGGGGTGGAAGCAACACTGGGAACAAATCAATCTGTGTGTTCACTGTCTAAGTCATGTAAACGGCAAAAAAGTCTAGCAGAGTTTGAACATGTCCAGGTCCCCAGGAAAGCTCCTCATTAGCAGCAGAGGTGGCTGGGGGGTCTGCGAGGACATTCTTGCCATCTTGAGTCAAGGGAAGCATAGCTGGCTACACAAATAGTGGCCCCCGATGCAGGTCTGAGGGGGAGATTTTGCAGTCCCCTGGTCTTCAGTAAGTAGGTGAAAGCTGATATATGTGTATTCAGTCTTCAGTTAGGCTTTAAAATCCTTCTTAGAAAGAAAGGTCTAAGATTCTGCTCAAATTGACTCTAGTCCTCCCATCTACCCCTTTGAGCAAGGCAGTCTGCCTAATTTCTCCTCCATCCATCTCTAAAGTGATTGTATATAGACACTGTTGGAATTTATAGTAAACTTTGAATTGCTATGAAAATGAGGTTTCAACTGGAGCCCCATTTATTCATAGTTAAGTTTTATTTTTGTAATCCTAGGGGAAGAAAAGGAGTAGAAATGGGTATTCTGCAGCCTTTGGTGTATGCATCTACCTCATCTATAGGCTGGGAAACTATACTTCGATACCTTAAAAAAATAGAGCTTCTGCTTTGAATCTAGTTGAACAAGTATGAAGTCTGTTAAATTAAAAATAAAATGCTTGCTGAAAGCTAGTGGCCTTCACCTGTAATCTAGCTACTCTGAAGGCTGAGATCTGAGGATCACTGTGCAAAAAGCCAGTCCGGGTAGGTAATTGGACCCTCTTATCTCCATTTAAACACCAGAAAACCAGAAGTTGAGCTGTGGCTCTCAGGGACAGTGCCCAGACCTGAGTCCAAACCCATGACCCATCAAAAAAAAGCTTGATGAAAAGTTATGGGAAGGCATAATTAGATTGAACTGAGTACTAACATTAAAGTGCAGAAAAATAGATTTTATCCACATGAAACCCTTGGATTGGGCCCTGGCTAATTTGGCCAAGCTAGGCTACTGTTGTTATCACGACTATTTGAAGACAAAACTGAACTGGTTTTTAGATGTGGACTAGGTATCTGTGAGATCTTAGTTTTCCAGTACTTGGAGTTTTTTGTTCTTTGGAGAATAGTGTACACATTTTGAGGAAGAAAATAGACACTTTAGATTTCCAGTCTTCCTTCAAAATGATTGTGACATCAGTAACATACTTTCAGAATTAAAAACAGTTGCATTTGAAGTAGATCTCGTTTGAAGATTCAGTGAAATGGCCTTTTTTCACCTCAGGCCTCTTCATTTTATTTTTATAAATGCATGTTTTGTTGGTCATGGGGCTTGAACTCAGGGCCTAGGCACTGTCCCTGAGCCTTCTCACTCAGACTCTACCACTTGAGCTCCACTTCCGGTTTTCTGGTGGTTATTTGGAGATGAGTCTCAGACTTTTCTTGCCTGGGCTGGTTTTGAGCCATGATCCTCAAATCTCAGCCTCCTGAGTAGCAGGATAACAGACATGAACCACCACTACCCAGCTCCAATGTAAAATTTTAAGCAGTTTACCTTTTGTCTTTTCATTTAAAAAAGAATCCTTTTAACTGTGCAATAGAAATGGCATTTGATGTTGTGGAAGTGAAATGGCTGAGATGATTTCACTGCTGAAGTGGTTTGTCAGGTTAAAAAGGTTTTATGATTTTTCACTTACTGCATGATTCCATAGCTTTGTAATCTAACCTCTGGTGCTGAAAATCACGTTTTGCTTCATCTTTTCCCATCCAGTTATTCACATAGGCCAAAGATTTATTTTAGCTGTATTCATTCTTAGCAAGTAAGGGACCATTTTTAGTGAGGTTCTTCATGATATGCAACAAGTTGAGATGAACCTTCCCTTGCAGGCAGTTTCATTATTTCCCCTCCATCCCCCATTCATCCTCACTAGAACAAGAGAGCTAAAAGGCCTGGCTCAGTAAGGCTGTTGCTATGAACTAGAGCAAGAGAAAGATGCTGTTAGAGAATTTACAGTAGCCTAAGGGCAACCTGGTACCATTCATTTTAGCTTACTTGGTAATTTACTTGGTTTTCCTGTTGGCCTTTTCTAGATTGTGGCTTGCTAAAAGAAGTTGGGTCTGTCTTTCCTCTTTTTTTTTTTCTTTCTGTTTTTATGTGGTGCTGAGGAATGGAACCCAGGGCCTAGTTCATGTGAGACAAGCGCTCTACCACTGAGCCATCTTCCCAGCCCCCGGTCTTTCCTCTTCACCTGATGTAACCGACCTCCTGCTTGCTCAATCCTAAATGACTCCCCTCCTGTTTATTGTGCAGGTACTGGCAGTCAGGGCCTCTGCTTAGCATTTTCAACTCACAGCTTTGCTTTACCACTTGAGCTATGCCTTCACTCCAACTTTTTCCTGGTTAATTGAAACCTCAAATTTGTTAGCCTGGGCTAGATTTGAACCCAGATCCTGAAATCTCAGCCCCTTGTGCAGCTAAGATTACAGATATGAGCCACCAGAGCCTGGTTTAGTTCTGTTCCCTGTGCCCCCCAATCTGAAACTGATATTAAACCATATTCTAGAGTAATCTTTTTTTCTTTTCTTTCTTTTTTTTGTTGGTTGTGGGGCCTGAACTCTGGGCCTGGACACTGTCCCTCAGCTCTTCAGCTCAAGGCTAGTACTCAACCACTTGATCCACAGTGCCATTTCCGGCTTTTTCTGTGATGTGTTGAACCCAGGGCCTCATGCATGCAAGGCAAGTACTCTACCAATGAGCTACCTTCCCAGCCCTCCTTTTTTCTTTTTTTTTTGGGGGGGGGTCCGGTCGTGGGGCCTGAACTCTGGGCCTGGGCACTGTCCCTCAGCTCTTCAGCTCAAGGCTAGCGCTCTACCACCTGAGCCACAGCACCACTTCCGGCTTTTTTCTTTTTGCTTATGTGGTGCTGAGGAATCGAACCCAGGGCCTCATGCATGCAAGGCAAGCGCTCTACCACTGAGCCACCTTCCCAGCCCCTTTTTATTTTCTTTAGCTCCTCCCCCCTTTTTTTCCCCACTGCTCAGTTTGAGAGAATGTGTGTGTGTGTCTCACTTTTTGCTTGGTTATGCACCTGGATTGAGATCTGCTTACTTGTAGCTAGGATGATGACAGGTGCACTGCTACTGATCAAGAGTTTCTGTTTATGTCTGGGATGGCCTCCAACTGAGATCCTCCTGATTTCTGCCTCCCAGTAGCTAGGATTGTGGGAGTGAGTCACAGGTACCACTCAGCTTTTGTTTTTTGCAACTGGGTTGCTCAGGCTGTTCTAAAGCATGTAATTTCCTGCCAGTCTTCCTGTCTCAAATGGTGTTAACAGGTTTAACTCACCATACCCAGCCAAAAAGTGGTTAATTCTTGCTGGAATGTATTTCAGAGTGATAGAATAAATTGAGCAATTGTGGCTCATGCCTTTATAATTCTTACTCAGGAAGTTGAGATCTGGAGGATCTAGATTCAAGCCTATCCCAGACTAAAGTTCACTAAGCTTTTTGCGCTTCAAAATAAGGAGCAAAAATCAAGTGTTAAGGCACCAGCCTTGCAAGCTGAGGGGTCTGAATTCAAATACCAGTACCACCAACAACAAGAGGGGCGTTTTTAAAAATTATTCAAAGGGTTTAAAAATACATTTTTTTGTTATTACAAGGGTGATATAACAGGGGGGTTACAGTTACATAAGTCAGGTAAAGAGTTTTGTTGTTTTTTGTTGGTCCTGGGGCTTGAACTCTGGGGGTGGGTGCTGTCCCTGAGATCCTTTTGCTCAAGGCTAGTAATCTACCACTTGAGTCACAGCACCACTTTCAGCTTTTTCTATGATTAGTTGGAGATAAGTCTCATGGACTTTCCTGCCCAGGCTGGCTTTGAACCATGATCCTCAGATCTCAGCCTCCTGCGTACCTAGGATTGATTACAAGTCTGAGCCATCAACGCTCAACAAAAGTACATTTTCTTTTTTTATTTTTCTTTCTTTCTTTCTTTCTTTCTTTTTCTTTCTTTCTTTTTTTTGGTTGGTCGTGGGCCCTGGGCACTATCCCTCAGCTCTTCAGCTCAAGCTAGGGCTCTTATCTTCTACTTGAGCTACAGTGACACTTCTGGCTTTTTCTGTTTATATGGTGCTGAGGAATTGAACCCAGGGCCTCATGCATGCAAGCTAAGCACTCAACCACTGAGCCATCTTCTCAGCCCAAAAGCACATTTCTTTTTGGACAGTGTCAGTCCTTTCCTTGCTGTCCCCAGTTTTTCCCTCCCATCCCTACCTACAAATTTTCAACATAGTATCTAGTGAGTACCGCAGCTGTATTTGTTCACCCTTTGTCCCTCCATTTCTGTGTTCCCATTATCCTCTTAAAGACACATAATGACCAAACAAGACAAAAAGAAAACAAGCAACAAGAAAAAACCCTCTTGTTTGAAAGGGGTGTTTTTGATTATTTCTTTCTTGTAAGGCTGGTGCAGGGTATTAGGTTTTATTAACACCTATGGAGTCTGAAGTAGAGAGGACATGTCCTCAAGGCTTTGACAAGGTAACTTCTGGGGGCTCTGGCTCAGACTTACAGCCTGAGTACCTGAGGGATTCCTGGGAATAGAAGCTGTGCCTAATATCTGTCACCAGCTAACATCTGGCCTTTGGCTAGTTAGAAAAGATTGCCTAGTCTTTTACTTCTGGGATAAGTATTTACAAAATTCAAAAGCGGTACTTCAGCTCAGTGCAGCACCCCAGTAATCGCCAGTGTTTGGGAGGCGTCCCAAGTTAGACTGGCCTGGGAATATTAGTGGTAAAACAGTCTCAAACCTAACTGCACTCCTTTTGCTGCTAAACATTGGTTTGCTACTAGGCATAAGCAGATTTTGTTGCCTTTTCCTGCCCTGGTACTGAGGTTGGAACTCCAGGTCTTAGGTGTGTTTTGTTTTTCAATACTCTCCCACTGAGCTCTAGACCCCCAGCTGAGGCACAGGTGTTGTTTTTGCCAGTCCTGGGCTTGAACTCAGGGCCTGGGCTGTGTCTCTGAGCCCTTCTCTGTGCTCAAGGCAAGCTCCCTACCACTTCCAGCCTTTTCTGTTCATGTGGTGCTGAGGAATTGAACCCAGGGCTTCATGTATGCTAGGCAAGCGCTCTACCACTGAGCCACATTTACAGCCTGGACTGATCAGGGCCTGGGTGCTATCCCTGAGCTGTTTTTCTGCTCCAGACTTTTAAACAATTTTTATTTTGTCGGTCGTGGGGCCTGAACTCTGGGCCTGGGCACTGTCCCTCAGCTCTTCAGCTCAAGGCTAGCGCTCTACCACTTGAGCCACAACACCACTTCAGCCTTTTCTGCTTATGTGGTGCCGAGGAATCAAACCTATGGCTTCGTGCATGTGAGGCAAGCACTCTACCACTGAGCCACGTTCCCAGACCCTCCTGAAGGCTTTAGTAACTGGATGGGTTGTGCTTTTTACCAGATCACCATGATCTGATCGGAGGAGCCTGTACAGTAATTTCTGCAAGTATTTTTTTTTTTTTCTGCTTATGTGGTGCTGAGGAATTGAACCCAGGGCCTCATGCATTGCAAGGCAAGCGCTCTACCACTGAGCTACCTTCCCAGCCCAGTTTTTTTTTTTTTTTTTTGGCGGTTGTGGGGCTTGAACTCTGGGCCTGGGCGCTTGTCCCTCAGCTCTTCAGCTCAAGGCGAGCGCTCAACCACTTGAACTACAGCACCACTTCCTGATTTCTGCAAGTAATGGATGCATGACCGGCAAATGTGTAAACCTTACCTTGTTTCCAGTTACAAAACTGGAACTCACTTGTGACTTTCTTTTTTTTCCCCAAGGGTATATGGGAGCTTGAACTCCTGGGACTTATGCTCTCTCTTGTTTAGCTTTTTCCTGTTTCCACCATTACCGTTTTTTGTTGTTGTTGCTGTTTTTTGGTTGATTGTGCTGAGATTGAACCGCCTTGCTTTCTTTCCTGTATGGTCCTTAACTTCTGACTTTTGATTATTTTAGGGTTTGGGTTTTCCCAAGCATTGGTGAAATTGTAATAGAAGTGTGTTTAGAGCCTACTTGTATGCCTTTAGTTTTTTTAGCACTTAGGTGGAATGTTAGCGTTTTTGTAGGCTGATGGCTGAATCCATGGTCTTGCCTAAGCTAATCAGGCAAGTCCTGTGCCCCTGTACCAGCCTTCTGTTTTTGGTGTTTTTTTTTTTTAATTAAAATTTTTTTTGTTGGTTGTGGGGCCTGAACTCTGGGCCTGGGCGCTGTCCCTCAGCTCTTCAGCTCAAGGCGAGCGCTCTACTGCTTGAGCCCCACTGCCACTTCTGGCTTTTTTGAGTATTTTATTTGAGATAAGAATCTCATTGTGACTTTTCTGATTTTTCTGCCCTGGCTGGTCAGATCTCAGCCTCCCAAGTAGGTCTGAACCACTGGCGCTCAGCTTACCTTATTATTATTATTTTTTTTTCTGGTCGGTTTTGGGCCTGAACTCTTGGCCTGTGCACTTTTCCCTGAGCTCTTCAGCTCAAGGTGAGCGCTCTACCACTTGAGCCACAGTGCCACTTCCGGTTTTCTAGTGGTTAATTGGAGATGAGTCTCCTGGACTTCCCTGCCCAGGCTGACTTTGAACTGCGATCCTCAGTAGTTAGGATTACAGGGGCGAGCCACTGGTACCTGGCTTGCCTTAATTTTTATCTTGGATATTTCTTCATCTTGCTTTCCTCTCTGCCCAAGGGTCTGCTGAGACACATCTCCAGCTGTTCTTCCATACTTTGTTTTGAGACAGGGTCTTGTTTAGTTGTTCAGGCTGATCCTTAATGTTCACTCTTACAGCACATACCACCCCATGCTAAAATGGTGAATTTAGGTGGGTCTTTTCCCCTTATTGTACATACTGGCAGAATGTCTAGGAGGAAGGGGAGTTGTTTGGGAAAGCCCCTGTATGGACAAGAGGATGGTTGAGTTAATTGAGAGAAGTCTTAAAGCTAGGCACCAGTGTAATCCTAGCTGTTGAGATCTGAGGGTCACCAGATTAATTAGCACCAATTAATCACTAAAAAGAAATGAAGCTGTGGGCGGCCCAGGTGGCTCACCTATAATTCTAGCTACCCCAGGAGGCTGAGGTCTGAGGATCACAGTTCAAAGCCAGCCTGGGCAGGAAACTCTGTGAGAGACTCATCTCCAATTAACCACCAGAAAACCAGAAGTAGCGCTGCTGCTCAAATGGTAGAGTGCTCTCCTTGAGCTGAAGAGCTGAGGGACAGTGCCCAGGCCCAGAGTTCAAGTCCCACAACTGACTCCTACTCTCCCCTACCCCCCAAAAAAAGAGAATCTGGGCCCTGATGGTTCATACCTGTAATCCTAGTTACTCAGGAGGCTGAGATCTGAGGATCACGGTTCAAAGCCAGTCTGGGCAGGAAAGCCCATGAGACATTTTTTTTTTTGGTCAGTTGTGGGGCATGAACTCTGGGCCTGGGTGCTGTCCCTCAGCTCTTCAGCTGAAGGTGAGCACTCTATCATTTGAGCAGCAGTGCTACTTCCGGTTTTCTGGTGGTTTATTGGAGATAAGAGTCTCACGGAATTTTCTGCCTGGGCTGGCTTTGAATCTCAGCCTCTTGAGTGGCTAGGATTACAGGCATTGAGCCACAGGCTCTCCACCCCAGAGACTCTTACCTCCTGTAAACCACCAGAAAACCAGAAGTGGTGCTGTAGCCCAAGTGGTAGAGCACTTGCTTTGCGCCAGAGAGCTGAAGGACAGCGCCCAGGCCCAGAGTTCAAGCCCTACAACCAACAACAAAAAAAGAAATGAAGCTGTGGCTTAAGTGGTAGAGAACCAGCCTTGAGCAAAAAAGCACTCAAACAAATAATACTAGCACAAGAAAAAAGATTTAGTTTCTAGAGTTTTGCAGTAGAACGTACTCAACTGATAGGATTTCTAGGGTGAGAAAGCAGATCCTGTTTAAGGAAATATTTACAGGTAGCTGAAAATTTAACAACAGTGGATTTTTAAAACATTATTATTATGTGCTAGTACTGGGGTTTGAACTCAGGCCTTATTTTGCTTGGCTTTTTTGCTCAAGGCTGGAACATGAGTCACATTGCCATTTGTAGCTTTTTGGTGATTAATTGGAGCATCTCATGAGCTTTTCTGCCCAGGCTAGCTTTAAACCAGGAGCCTGGGCTGGGAAGGTGGCTCAGTGGTAGGGTGTTTGCCTTGCATGCATGAGGCCCTCGGTTCAATTCCTCAGTACCATATAAGCAAAAAGAAAAAAGCTGGAAGTGGTGCCATCTCTCAAGTGGTAGAGCGCTAGCCTTGAGCTGAAGAGCTGAGGGACAGTGCCCAGGCCCAGAGTTCAGGCCCCACGACCGGACCCCC
>NW_012267326.1:5611168-5641752 GCF_000151885.1 Dipodomys ordii
CCCCCCCCCCCACAAAGGTATGTAAATATCCTGGAAAATTGGCTTCAACTGCAAAGTTGCAGCTAAGTAGTTAAAATTGTACTTTATGAAATTAAGTATTTCACTTACTTTCTAAAGATATTTCCTGTTGAGTGATGCTACTTGCTTGTAATCCCAGCGGAGGCAGGAGGATCTGAGTTGGAGGCCAGCCTAGGCTACGTAGCAAGGGACACAGTATCAAATAAGAGTATTCCTGGTTGACTACCAAACAATATTTGGTTCTGTGAAGTATTTCGGGGGAAATTAGTCCCTCGCTGATGACAGGACTCAATGTATTAGTATGAAGACTTGTCATCACTATATCTGAACTCCTGTCTTCTGCTTCGTCCATGTGAATTGTACTCCCGACTCAAGATGCCTCTCCCTGTTAGAGGCTTCTGCTTTTTTCGAGGGGGGGGGTGTTGAAATTGAAATGGAAAGATGAAGTGGGGAGGGGAGAATCTCAGTTTTCCTAAGTGGCTGCTTTGCATGTGGTCTTAATTAATTGCCACATGAAACCTAAATGCTAATAGGTCAGAGTGGGAGATCTGATTGGGTTTCTGATGGATCTTGGGGGAGTTTACTGTTTAGATAGGAGTTGTCTGATGGGAAGTTTCCACAGAACCTGCCCTGGGTGGCTCAAGGAAGTGTGTCATGATATATATGAATCCTTTACCTAATTTTTCCTAATCTTTTACAATTTCTTAGGATGGTGAGTGTCAGTGTCTCTTATTTCCTGCGTCTTGGGGGGTAGGTAGGTGGGAGGGTTATTGGTCCAATCCAGAGGGAGAAGTAGTAAAGTCAGAAGCCCACTTCCAGAACTGGTGGTGATACGTTGTGAACTGCTGATTGGCAAGCACAGAGCACAGCAGTGTCTGAGGCAGCAACTGCAGGAGGCAGCTACCACCCTGGGCGAGGGATCCCTAGGACAAGGTTCAGGTTGCTAATACTTAAAGGGGCTGAGACTGCTCAGCTCGTGCCAGATGGTTCTGCGCCTGGAACTACCTTCGTTGGCATGGGAGGTTTGCTGATGACAGGAAGCAGATAAAAAAGGTCAAATCCTGCCTCCCTCTCGAATGTCATAGTGGCAGAGCCTGAGCCAGACAATGATGAGCAGCCAGCGCAAAAAGCAGAGGTGTGTTTTGCCTAGCCCCCATCAGAAGGGAGAGTTAGGATAACACTGGGTGGTCTGGGCCAGGCCGACAGTGACTGTAAGTAAAGCAGCAGGTATGGCTAGGAAGGGAATCTGGCTGGCCATCAATCCTGACTTGATTCCACTTGGAACTTCTCATGAAAAGCCTTGCCGAGAGGAAAGCTCAGAGCTGGAGTGAGAGGTAGAAGCTCATCTAGCTGTTGTGTGGAAGAGTAGCAGCTTGCTATAGTCCTGTGGTCTTGCTGCTTCAAGGCCTTAGTGGGTACCCTGGCTGCACACATGCTCCAGCTCCCCAGTCAAGAAGGCCCGGCTGCTTCAGCGCTTGTTAGTCATTAACAGCACTGAAATAAAAAGATTTGCCTGGAAGCTGGAGTCACAAAATGACAATTTCAGTGGAAAAACTGATTGAGGAAAGTAGAAGGAAACAGCAGGGGATGAAATGCCCAGGGATCGTGTCTTTGTAGAGTTCACACAGGTGGAATGAGATGTAGTTTGGTTTCTTGCCTAGATAATTTTCACCAAGCTCTGGGTACCCAGAGTGGCTAACCTTTCTTTCCTGAGTGGGGGAGTCTCCCGTAGTGGGTGACATTTTCTTCCCAGTGCCTGTGGTTATGATCTCCTCAGGTTGGGAAGCTCAGTGTGAGCCTGAGGAAGGTGGGAGGTGGCCCGTAAGTGGCCAGCATGCTCCGGCCTGTGTCTGTGCTCTAGGGTCTAATGTGGAGGGGCACAGCCACACCAGCCTGGCTAGTGATTTATTTTGGTTTCTCTGTTGAGCTATAATGGGCTGATACAACAGGATTAATCTTTTTATTGGTCTGTCATGGGGCTTTAACTCAGGGCTTGGAGACTCTTCCTGAGCTTTATGCTCAAAGGGAGTGCTCTACCACTTGAGCCATAGCTCCACTTTTCAGTTTTCTGTTGGCTAATTGGAGATAGGACTCTCATGGACTTTCCTGCTTGTGCCTGGCTTTGAACTTTAGTCCTCTGGTCTCAGCCTCCTGAGTAGATAGGAAGGATTATAGGTGTGAGTCATAGGTGTGAGTCAGTGGCGCTTGGCTCCTTTGTTTTTCTTTTTTCGTTAGTGTTACACTCCTCCAGAGATTGAGCGGGAATCTTCTAGGAAGAAAATTTATTCTAATTTAGTGCATTTTTTTTTTAGTAGAAGGGGGAAAAATCCATATGGGCTGGGTGTGTTGGTTCATGCTTTAACCCCAGCTCCTGGGAGGCAGAGATTGAGGTCTCCAAAGATCCATTTGAAAAATAAAAACATAATTGGGTGCCGGTGGCTCACGCCTGTAATCCTAGCTACTCAGGAGGCTGAGAGCTGAGGATCATGGTTCAAAGCCAGCCTGGGCAGGAAAAGTCTGTGAGACTCTGTGTGTGTGTGTCCGTTCATCTATGCGCTCATGCGCCCACCACAGCACCACTTCCAGTTTTCTACTGGTTTATTGGAGATAAGAGGCTCGTGGCCTTTCCTGCCCTGGCTGGCTTTTGAACCATGATCCTTAGATCTCAGCCTTCTGAGTAGCTAGGATTACAGGGGTGAGCCACTAGCACCCAGCTCCTGAGATTCTTAGCTCCAATAAACCACGAGAAAACTGCAAGTGGTGCAATGGCTTAAGTGGTAGAGCACTTGCCTTGAGCTGAGCTGAGGGACAGAGCCCAGGTCCAGATTTTCAAGCCCCACGACCAACAGAAAGAAGAAAAGAAAAGTGAAAAAGGCTGGGGGTCTGGCTGAAATAGCAGGATCTGCCTAGCTTCAGGAGGATCTGAGTTCACAACAGTACTGTCCCAGAACATGTCTAAGTAGATGTCATACATGTGCAAGCAAGAAAAACCCGAATTCCTAGCTGGGCATGGGTGGCTCAGGCCTGTAATCCTAGCTACTCAGGAGGCTGAGATCTGAGGATCATGGTTCAAAGCCAGCCTAGGCAGGAAACTCTGTGAGACTCTTATCTCCAATAAACCACTCAAAACTGGAAGTGGCACTGTGGCTCAAGTGGTAGAGTGCTCAGCTTGAGCTGAAGAGCTGAGGGATAGTCCCCAGGCCCAGAGTTCAAGCCCCACGGCTGGCACAACAACAAAACCCCAGAATTCCTTTCAGCTGGGGATCAGCCCAAGTGTTAAGGGGCTTTAGGAGATTCTTGGAAAGCATCTCTTCCCTCCTTGAGTAGTATAGGTAAAATCTGGTTGAAATATTTCCTCTTTTTTTTTTAATTTTTAGCTGGTTGTGGAACTTGAACTTAGGGCCTGGATGCTGTCCCTGAGCTCTTTTTGCTCAATGCTTGCTTGAGGCACGCCACCACTTCCACACCAAAAAGTATTTCCTTTTAAGGTAGTAGTCGAGAAAGGTCAGAATTGGGCCTCTTGGGTACTGGTCTGCCACTGAGCTATATCCCCAACCCTCACTTCTGTTCATCTTCACTGTTTTGTGCACTAAGACAGACCTGCCTCATTCTAGAGCTGAAGCTGTTTGCCTTCCTTTTTTTTGGTTGGTTGTGAGGCTTGAACTCTGAGCTTATGTGCTGTCACTGAGCTCCTAAGCTCAAGACCAGCACTCTACCACTTGAGCCACAGTGCCAATTCTGTTGACTGCCTTTTTGTGTGGTCTTTTTGTTTTACAGTTCGTTATTTGCTTCCTATAATGTATGTTAACTTTTAATCACAAAGACGAAATGAGCAGTATTAATTCTATCTGTGCATCTCAGACCTTGGGAGGTTGCTTTTAAGTATACAGCCAGTTTAAAGGGTAGAAATTGCTTTTTCCTGAAAGTAGGCTGGTGCTTAACACTACTAGATGCTCTGAATACAAACACACACACACACACACACAATTTTTTTTTTCCTTGCTAGCTAACCAGGGTTTTTTTTTTGGTCCTGAACTCTGGGCCTGGGCGCTGTCCCTCAGCTCTTCAGCTCAAGGCTAGCACTCTACCACTTGAGCCACAGCGCCACTTCCGGCTTTTTTACTTTTTGCTTATGTGGTGCTGAGGAATCGAACCCAGGGCCTCAGGCATGCAAGGCAAGCGCTCTACCACTGAGCCACTAACCAGGGTCTTAATTAATAACATGGCCCAGTTCACCCAGGTCTTTTCGATCTGGCCTGGAAGACCTTCTTTTTAAGATAGGCCTAGGATAAGTCCTATCTGCCACGCTCTTTCATTTTACATTGTGTATGTGTGGGTATGTGCATGAATGTATTCATGTATATGCTGTTATTGGGCTTGAACTCTGGGCTTCTCACTTGACTTTATTGCTCAAGGCTGGCGCTTTATCACTTCAGCCATACCTCTTCTTTGGCATTTTGCTGATTAGTTGGTGATAAAGAGTCTGTTTCTTGGATTTATCTGCCTGGCCTGGCTTTCAAACCATGATCCTTAGTTCTCGGCCTCTCTCAAGCAGCTAGGATTACAGGCATGAGCCACCAGAATCCAGATCCTTTCACAGGGAAGGGGTCCTTACTATGTGAGGGTAAATGTGGACAGGTCTGCTTGTAGTTAATAGAAAAGAGGGAAGAATGCTTAGTAAAAACTATTTTTGGAGCAAGAGCATGAGGCCCTGAGTTCAAGACCAAATATCACCACATGAAAAACATGCCCCCAAGAAGGTTTTGTAAGGCAGGAATCTGCTGCCTTTCCACCCCCGCAGTGCAAAATGACAAAAACACTGCTGAACATAGGAGGGATTTGAAACTAGAGCAGCAGGTAACAATTTTGTAACCATTTCCTTCCTTGTTCCCAGTTTATATATACATAGCTCAGCCTCCTCAGGCCTAACTAAGTTAACTCATTTTAATGAGCTGCTTTCATCACAGGTAATACATGTTTTCCCTCCTTCCTTCCCTCCTTCCTTCCCTCCCCTCCCTCCCTCCCCTCCCTCCCTCCCTTCCTCCCTTCCTTCCTTCCTTCCTTCCTTATGGGGTTTGAACTCTGGGCCTGCTCCCTTCAGCTCAAAGTGAGCGCTCTACTGCTTGAGCCACAGCACCACTTCTGGTTTTCTGGTGGTTTATTGGAGATAAGAGTCTCACGGACTTTCCTGCCTGGGCTGGCTTTGAACCTCAATCCTCAGATCTCAGCCTCCTGAGTAGCTAGGATCACAGGCGTGAGTCACCACCGGCGCCCAGCTACACGTTTTCTCTTTTTAGATTATCCATATTTATTTTTCTCCCTGTGTCTTCTTGGGGTTTGAACTCAGGACCTAGGCAAATGTGCCTGAGCTTTTTTTGCTCAAGTCTAGCATTTTACCACTTGAGCTGCAGCTCCACTTCTGGTGTTATATTGATTAGATCCTCAGGGCTCAGTCTCTTGAGTTGCTGGGATTGCCGGATGAGCTACCAGCACCTGGCAAAATGTAAATTTTAATTTAAAAAAGTTACTTTTTTTTTTTTTTTGGTCCAGTCGTGGGGCCTGAACTCTGGGCCTGGGCGCTGTCCCTCAGCTCTTCAGCTCAAGGCTAGTGCTCTACCACTTGAGCCACAGCGCCACTTCTGGCTTTTTTCTTTTTGCTTATGTGGTGCTGAGGAATGGAACCCAGGGCCTCAGGCATGCAAGGCAAGCACTCTACCACTGAGCCACCTTCCCAGCCCAAGTTACATCTTTTTTATCCCAACTTTACTTTTTCCTGAAGGCTACTCTGTCATGTGAACCACACATCCACTTCTGGCACTTTTTGGTGGTTAATTGGAGAGACTTTACCCAGGAACCTCAATCTTCAGATCCTCAGACTCCTGAGTATCTAGGATTACAGGTGTGAGCCATTGGCATCTGGCTCATTCCAACAATGATTACATACATAATTGTGTCGAAAAAACACATCCTGTGCTGACTGACTTGTCTATATATACCTTTGGTTTTTATCAAGAACATTTGTCCTCTCCCTCCTCTACCTCCTTCCTCCACCTCCCTTAAGAGGGGAGGTCCTCTACTCCCACACCTCTGGTCCAGGGAATTTCTGGGACCCCTGAGAGGCACATTTGAAATGTTAGTAGTCCCAGCACTTTGCTCCTAGGAGCTGCCTCCTGCCATCCACACTTCTCTCATTTCTGCCATCCTCTTCCTGTCAGTTTATTGGAAGAAAGATTGCTCAAGCTGTTTTACCTGGCACATCAATGGTTACTGGGAGGTAAGGGCAGCTTTTCTTTTCTTTTTTTTTGGGTTGGTTGAGGGCTTGAACTCAGGGCCTTTGTGCTGTCCCTGAGCTCTTTTGCTCAAGACTAGTTAGCACACTACCACTTTGAGCCTCAGTTTCGCTTGTGGTTGTTGAGTGGTTAATTGGAGATTGCACAGGGAGTTTTCTCTCCCAGCTGGCTTTTAAACTATGATTCTCAGATCTCAGCTTCCTGAGTAGTTAGGATTATTACAGGCATGAGCTGCCGGCACCTGGCCAGCTTTTCATGTTTGTTGGCCATTTGGGTTTCCTCCCTGAATTCCCTGTTCTCCAGTTCCTTGGAATTGCTTGGTTTTTGTTTTGGTATAGTGGTCAGTGGCTACCTCAGTTTAACTTGGTGTTCAAATTTTTTCCTCCCTTCCTCCCTCCCTTCTTCCCAGTCGTGGGGCTTGAACTCTGGGCCTGGGTGCTGTCCTTCAGCTCAAGGCTACCACTTAAGCTACAGCTCCACTTCTGGCTTTTTTCTGCTTATGTGGTGCTGAGGAATCAATCGAACCCAGGGCCTCATGCATGCAAGGCAAGCACTCTACCACTAAGCCACCTTCCTAGCCCCAATATTTTACATTTCAATGTGATCTATGCATTGCATACTGGGCAGTTCTGTAGGCATTTTTTTCTTTCTTTCATTTTTTCCTCTTTTCTTTGCCCAGGCTGGTCTTGAACTGGTGGTCCCAAGTGAGCCTCTTGCCTTAGTCTGGCCCAGCTTGCTTTGTATTGTTAAGTCTAACAGTGGACCTTACATCCTGCGTGTCATCATTAGAGCCCATTTATTCATTTTGTGTGTGTGTGTCGTGGGGTTCAAACTGTGGGCCTGAGTGCTGTCCCTGAGCTCTTTAGCTCTACCACTTGAGCCACAGTGCCGCTTACAGTTTTCTGATGGTTAATTGGGATATAGGTGTCTTACAGACTTCCTGGGCTGGCTGGCTTTGAACTGCAATCCTCAGAACTCAGTCTCCCCAATAGCTAGGATTATACCATCGCCCGACTTATTCTTTTTTTTTTTAAGTAATCTTAATTGAGGTAGATTTTAGATACAGTAAAATATATACTATATACTACTAAAGTATACTATTTTAGGTATGACAGTATAAATACATTTGTGTTTGGTGGTTTTTGCCATGGACCCAGTCAAGATTTCCACCACCGGAGTTTTTCTTAGGTGCGTTATCTTCTACGTCAGATCTCTGGGGATTTTGGAAGCGTTTATAGAAAGATGAGCCAGTTGTGCCTCTGATGATGAGAAATTGCATTGTCTAATGTCCTGGCTCATTTTTGATGAAAGCTAGTGGTAAAAGTCTCTAATATCTTTTACTTTAAGACTTCTGAAGAGGCCCAGATTCTAGCTCTCCTTTTCCCCACTTTCTAAACATTTGCTGTTAGAGCTACAATGCAAATGGCCCGGGCACATTGTTTAGAAGCAGCAGATGCCTGCTGGGAGGCAAATTCCTCAAGGACTGCTTGGAAAACGTGGAAGTGAATTCCATTCAGTCAACACACATTGAGCATCTGCCCCAAGCCTGGTGTGCGCTTGTGCTCTAGCCTGTGGTCTCTCTCTTTCTCTCTCTCTCCCCCCTCCCCCATCTCTCTGCCTTCTCTGTTCTCTGTGCGTGTCTCTCACGTGAGTACACAAAGAAAGAAACTGAACAGAGCCTGTCTTCTGGGGATCCTTGAATCACTAGAAAGGGAGGTAGAATTAACTAGGATGGGGTACCCAGGCTAATCTCATACATCATTAGTGAAAGTGTGGAATTACATGCTTACATTAGGAATCATCAAGCACCTAAATAGGGCACACAGAATGCCATTTTCTTTGTGTTTAAGCAGAAGTGGCTGGCTGGAATAGAGCTGCTACTCCTACTGACTGCTTTTCTGTAGGGGGCTAGTTGAGGTTTTCTGAGAAAATGGATGGCATTTTAGGCATGTACTCTGTGTATGCTTCATGTTTCCGAAGAGTCTTTCCTTCAGTTGGATTTTGAGTTTCTTACTAGGAATTATGGGTTTCCAGTTGACTTTTCAAGTGAGGAGGTGGGTGGGACTGCTTGTGGAGACCAGCTGTGGAAGTGCCATTTGCAGCTAACTGCTTCCCACGTGATGACGAGGTCCTAGGGGAAGTCACACGGAGGCCATGTGACTCCCACGTCTTTATTGCCAGCTGCAGGCTATTTACTTCCTTCAACATCCCTCATGGAGGCTGCTGGCCCTACTGTGTAAGTTCTAGTACTTTTCCTCACCTAGTCACTTGGCTCCAGCAGGGACTACTGTGAAACACACACTTGGGGAACTGGTAGAGGAGTGGCACCTATGCACTGGGAAAAAGAGCTACTAGTGGTGGTCCCCTAGGAAAGATGGGAGTATTTGCTGGGGACTCCATTGGGAATCAGAACTGGATCTGCAAAGCAAATGTTCTTACCAGTGTTTGGAGCTTGAATGGTCACTGACTCTTGGGAGCCATTGGGTCCTTTTAACTGCCCCCCTTTCTCCCCCCCAAGGGCTGGAGGGCTATAACCTCAAAGGTACTTGTGCCCCACAGGCTTTTCTGATGTTTGTAGCTCCTTTCTAGCTAACTTGTGTCCCAGCAGCCCTAGGGAGGGGAAAATGGCCTTTGTCCCCCATTTCCAGAATCTTTCCTCCCAAACGTATTTTTTTTCCCTGATGATCTTGAAATTCACATCTCCTGTGATACTTGCCCAGGGGTGGTTTAACAAAGCCACTCAGCTCACCTTTAGTGCTTTGGAGGACAGCAGTGTTTGCATTGGTTACTGGGTAGCATGAATACAAAGAAGACCCTTCGATCAGGTTAATGATTACATTCTTGAGCTTTGGGCTGGTTTCCCACCCTGATGGTTCTTTCTTGAACTTTGCTCCCTTTCTTTGTGGCCCCACCCCCAGATTGCCTTTTGTGTTTTTAAGGTCCTGGTTCTAGTATCTATTGGTATCTGCTCTGGAGCAATTTCCTGTGGTCTCATTCTTTTACCTGGACCAGGAGAGATGGCTGTGTGTATTTTTCTGCCACCGTTGCCCAGCCTACTTAGGGCAGTAGGAATCCACTTCCTTCCATTTCTTCCTGCAAGATAACCGTGGAATATAGATAGTGGCAAGAACCTGCGAGGAGAAGCCCATTCCCACCTTCTCCGTCACTTGAGATATATCCCTTCTTTTTTTTTTGGTCCGGTCATGGGGCCTGAACTCTGGGCCTGGGCACTGTCCCTCAGCTCTTCAGCTCAAGGCTAGCACTCTACCATTTGAGCCACAGCACCACTTCCGGCTTTTTTCTTTTTGCTTATGTGGTGCTGAGGAATCGAACTCAGGGCTTCATGCATGCAAGGCAAGCGTTCTACCACTGAGCCACCTTCCCAGCCCCGATATATCCCTTCTTTAACTAGGTATCAGCCATTCTCACTCATGGCTTTTTTTCACTGAAGATCAGGTTTTCCGCTTCCCTCCCCTCCCTTCTGGGCTGAACTGTATTTAAAAATACAAGCTACATATATAACACCAAGTACATCTAAATATAGCGTATGTAAATAAATATATGTCTGTATTTAGTATAAGCACATACTTGTACTAAGTACAGAATGAGTATATAGATTCTCATCTAATCTATAAAGAATATATGGTGTTTGGGACATACAATAAAAATCATTGGTCTGAAATTAAAGTTTTGCTGGGCGTCTTGTATTTTCAATGGCTACCCTTGATCTGAAAGCTGTTACAGTGGTTGAGTATCTTCTCTTTAGCATCATACTGCTGTGCATTTGGTTCCAAGATGTTTGTTGCTGTGTCCTCATAGATAACGACAGAGACAGGAGTTTGTCGCAGTGACATGGTACCTGGAACCAGGGCCTCCCTCCCTTAATCCAGTAGAAAAGAGTGCTTTCTACTTCCCTGCTGTCCACCGTCTGTGGCGGTCCCAGTACCACCTCAAAGCTCTTTTTTATGTGTGTATACTGGCACTGGGCCTTGAACTCTGGACCTGGGTGCTGTCCCTGAGCTTTTGTTCTCAAGGTTAGCACTCTACTACTTGAGCCACAGCTCCACTTCTGACTTTTTGATGGTTAATTGGCATGAGTATATCCCAGATTTTCCTGCCCCATCTGGCTTTGAACCTTGATTATTAGACCTCATTCTCCAGAGCTTACTGGGAAGGTCTCTGTTGATGAGTGTGTTAGAACAGTAAGGAAAAAACTACTACCACTGTTCTGTCTCCTAGGGACAAGATAGCAGGAATTACAGAGTATAGTTCTAAGATTTCTAGATTTTTTTAGGGCACAGTTTTTTTTTTTTGGGGTCCGGTCGTGGGGCCTGAACTCTGGGCCTGGGCGCTGTCCCTCAGCTCTTCAGCTCAAGGCTAGCACTCTACCACTTGAGCCACAGCACCACTCCCGGCTTTTTTCTTTTTGCTTATGTGGTGCTGAGGAATCGAACCCAGGGCCTCAGGCATGCAAGGCAAGCGCTCTACCACTGAGCCACCTTCCCAGCCCCTGTCTTACATCTTTTTGCTTGTATTGTTCTTCTTTTTAAGCTGCTTAAGTTAGAACTAAAAAGTTGGTGAATTAAACTTTAGTTAAAACTGAATGAAATTTAGCTGGGTACTGGTAGTTTATACCTGTAATCCTAACTACCCAGGAGGCTGAGATCTGAAGATTTCAGTTCAAAGCCAGTGTGGGCAAATTTAACCATCAAAAACCAGAAGAGAAGCTGTGGCACAAGTGGTAGAACACTACTAGCCTTAGGCAAAAAAAGCTCAGGGACAATGCCCAGGCCTCAGACATACAGGAAAATCAAATAAAATTTGAGGGGCTTATAAATTTGAGGGGTTAGGGACAGTTTTCAGTCCAGCAAGTCTGTTGATGGGAATGTAAAAGAATCAAGCCATTCTATTACCGAAGCAGTTGGCAAGCGAACAGGTCCTCATGTATACTCCTTCCCTCCTGAACAGAGTCCAGACCCATGCCATGGGCTGGGTGAGGACACTTACACTAGGAGGAACTGGGGAACATGAGGACTACAAAGCTTTCATGTGTAAAAATCAAAGCAACTTGAGAAACCCCAGGGTTAGTCATGCCCCCTTGCAGAGCCCTTAACCAGGTGTAGGAGCTTTCTGATCCATGTAGGAGCCCCCACCCCCAGCTCTCCATTCTGCAATTGGGTACAACTTGAAACTCGGTCTTGAGAGGTGGGAGGAAGTGGTTAATCCCTGCTTCCTTCCCTGGGAGTTTTATGGGCCTCTAGGAGCCTGTCTTCCCCTGGCCTTAATGGTCATAAATGACCCTCCCCGGGCAGGACCAGGCCCCTATGAATCTTTGCCCCAAAACTCTAGAGCAGTTTAGGTACTTAGTAAGTACTTTATGATGGGTGATACCCTTGGTCTTGTGTAATTGGGTGCTGGGGTGGAAAACTTTGTTGGCTAGAGCCTCCTCCAACTGTTAACATGTCATACGCATGGGGCCATGGGGCGGCCTGGGTGCTGGAGCAGGCTTTGAATTTGTTAGGTCCTCTATTGCTGAGGTGGAGGGTGTTGGCCTTGCCCTATGCGGAAGCCCTTTGCTTCTTTCCATGCTAAGTGAGTCCTTTGGCCTGCAGGATGGCATGGGGTCAGAAGTGTGGAGGGAGCCATAATTGACCCAAAGGTTTTGAGATCCAGCAGCTCTTAGTTGTCTTTTTTTTTTTAATTTAAAAAGCCCCACGTCCACCCTGCTTGCTGGGGATCTGCCCCACACCTTGTGCTGTACATGCTAGATAAGTGTTCAACCATTGATCTCTGTACCATCCTAGTGAGATAAATTTTTTGTGGGAGGAAAAAGTTGAATTTGCCCAGCTCTTGGAGGTTTACTGAAGGGATACTGGCATCTGTCTGTCAGAATGGAATAGGTGGCTGAGTTGTACTTGGCACATGGAATCTTGATTAGTGGCAGAGGAGCTCTGGGAAGGAAGTTTCTGGCAGGCATCACCTCTCTGGCTAAACAGGTCCCCCCTTTTCCCTGCTGACTAATCCCCCTGCCTCCTGTTTTAATTAACTGTTTCATCTTCCCTGGGAAGCAGGCTTAATACCCGCCTGGTGCTTATCCTGTTTCCAGCTGGGTTTTCTGTTCCAGCCCAGCCAAGGATGAGTAACCTTCTCCTGGAGCCCTACCTCAAAAGCCACAGGTGAGAAGTCTCCTGAGTCAGCATCCTCTCTTTTTCCTGTTACCCAGAGAGCTGCCAAGGTGCTAATGTGGTCCCTATCTGCCCATTTCCTCTCTTGGAGGAACTCTAATACTGTGCAAGTAATTCACATAGTACTTTTCTGGCTTAGCACCCAAAACACTAAATGGGAAATAAAAGAAATAATAAAAAACTAGGCCCGGTGCCCTTGCTCACAGCTATAATCCTAGCTACTCAGGAGGCTGAGATCTGAGGATGACGGTTCAAAGCTAGCTCTGGTAGGAAAGTCCCTGAGACTTACCTCCAATAAACCACCAGAAAACCAGAAGTGGCACTGTGGTAGAGTTCTCTTCTTGAGCTGAAGAGATGAGAGATAGCACCTAGGACCACCCCCCCACTCCTCCCCCCCAAAAAAAGAAGGAAGAAATAACAAAAATATTAGAGTTATAAGTATTTTACACACAAAGTTTTTTTTTGGTGAGTCATGGGGCTTGAACTCTGGTCCTGGGCCCTGTCCCTCAGCTCTTCAGCTCAAGGCATGCACTCTACCTTTTGAACCATAGTGCCACTTCTGGTTTTCATGTTGGTTACTTGGAGATAAGAGTCTTAGGGACTTCTCCTCCCGGACTGGCTTTGAACCTTGATCCTCAGCCCCCTGAGTAGTTAGGATTACAGGGCCTTGCCATAAAACATTTTAAAATTAATTATTATTTTTTGGTTGGTTGTGGGACTTGAACTCAAGGCCTGAGCACTGTTCTGAGCTTTTCTCCTCAAAGCTAGCAGTCTTCATTTTGAGCCACAGCTCTACTTCCAGTTTTTTGGTGGTTAATTGGAGTTGAGAGTCTCACAGACTTTCCTGCCCAGGCTGGTTTGAGCAGCCACCATCCTCAGAATTGAGCCTCTTGACAAGATTACAGTCATGAGCCACCAGTTGCCAGCTTACAAAACAGCTACCCACCATATACTTTTACCCCAGGCTTGTTTTCACCAAAACCATGGTCCTTAAAAGGTGGCAGCTGTATGTGGTTCTCTTTTTCTCCACAAGGAGGACTTAAATCCCCAGAGACTGAGCAGCACACTACTACTCTCTTTTCTTTTTTTGGGGGGGGGTTTCCGGTCGTGGGGCCTGAACTCTGGGCCTGGGCACTGTCCCTCAGCTCTTCAGCTCAAGGCTAGCGCTCTACCACTTGAGCCACAGCACCACTTCCGGCTTTTTTCTTTTTGCTTATGTGGTGCTGAGGAATCGAACCCAGGGCCTCAAGCATGCAAGGCAAGTGCTCTACCACTGAGCCACCTTCCCAGCCCCGTCTTTTCTTTTTCTGGTGCTGATACTGGGGCTTGAGCTACAATTCCATTTCCACCATTTTGCTGGTTTATTGATAAGAATTTTGGACCTGTCTGCTCCCACCCAGCTGGCTTTGATCTTAATAAAATCTCAGCCTTGAAAGGCGCTGGTGGCTCATGCCTGTAATTCTAGCTACTCAGGAGGCTGAAATCTGAGGATTGTGGTTCAAAGCCAGCCCAGGCAGGGCAGGAGAGACCGTGAGACTCCTATCTCCAATAAAAAAAACCAACAGAAAACTGGAAGTGGCGCTGTAGCTCAAGTGGTAGAGCGCTCATCTTGAGCTGAAGAACTGAGGGACAGCGCCCAGGCCCAGAGTTCAAGCCCCATGGCCAACCAAAATAATAATAATAATAAAAAAAAAATCTCAGCCTCCTAAAGTAGCAAAGATTACAGGCCTGAGCCACCAGAGCCTGGATCATTGTTTTGTTTTTGAATTGACATTTACCCATTTTCTCCAAGTCATTCCATACCTCCAAAGTTGTCTACTCTTGATATCAGCAGTCAGTTGAATTTTGACAGGGTAATACTGACAGTGACTTTGGTTTGAATTCGGGTGAAACTTCCTAAAGCATTTTCATGCAGGACTCTTGGCCGTTCACTTCAGATAAAGGCAGCTTGGAACTAGGTTAGCTACTCAAGAGACCGCTGTGGGATAGGCCTCCAGCTGCCAGGTGACGCCCACACGGGGCCTTGCAGGTCACTGTGTCTACTTGCACCTCCAGTGGCCATCTCTTCTGGTGGAGAGCAGAAATAGGAGCCACAAGGACTCTAATCCAGAAACTTGTCTGGAGGGTAAAGGAGGGTAAGGAGCCCTTTTGAGACTTGCTCAAGCACCTTGAGACTTATGGGAAAATTGCCTTGGGACAACCAAGCAGCTTTTGGAAAGGGGTAGGTATCCCTCTGCTCAGCCAAGTAAACTCATGAAGCACCTTCTCCCTAAGAGATTCAGCTGGAACTGTTCTGAGGAGGGCTCTGAAGAGCTATGATTCCTAGTCACAAAAGTCCAGAGTGCCTGTACTCTCAGTTACTTGGGAGGAAATTTAGGAGCCCCTCCTGATGGAGGCATGGAACTGAGAAAGATGATGTGTAGGGATCCATCGCAGTTAGAGGCAAAAGAGGATGGGAGAGGATGCAGCTTTGATGTTGTCCTGACCTGGGCCACCAGCTCTTGTTGCCACTCTAGGTCAGTCTTGTGGTGACCCTCCTGAGAGGCTTACCTTGCCTTCCTTCTTTTTTTTGGGGGGGGGGTCATTTGTGGGGCCTGAACTCTGGGTTTGGGTGCTGTCCCTCAGCTCTTCAGCTCAAGGCTAGTGCTCTACCACTTGAGCCACAGCACCACTTTCGGTTTTCTGGTGGTTTCTTTTCTTTCTTTCTTTCTTTTTTTTGGGGGGGTCTGAATTCTGGGCCTGGGCGCTGTCCCTCAGCTCTTCAGCTCAAGGGTAGCGCTCTACCACTTGAGCCATAGTGCCACTTCCGGCTTTTTTTCTGGTTATGTGGTGCTGAGGAATCGAACCCAGGGCCTCATGCGTACAAGGCAAGGGCTCTACCACTGAGCCACCTTCCCAGCCCCTTCTGGTGGTTTCTTATTGGAGATAAGAGTCTCAAGGACTTTTCTGCCCGGGCTGGCTTTGAACTGTGATCCTCAGATCTCCTGAGTAGCAAGGGTTCTATTTGCTCTTATGGGTCCTATTTGCTCTCATGGGTGCCATTTGCTCTTATGGGGACCATTTGCTGTTATGGGTACTATTTGCTAACAGAGGAGGGGTTTGTGCAACATTAGAGACTGGTTACTTGTATGTATTGTGAAAGATAGGCTACAACTATGTAGCATACTGTGCACATAGTGAAATGAAAGGCTGTGTGGGTCTCATCCTCCCCCCCCCCCCCCCCCCCCCCCCCCCCCCCCCCCCCACCCCCCCCCCCCCCCCCCCCCCCCCCCCCCCCCCCCGCCATTTCCCCTGCCCTCTTAGTTCCCAGGTCAGAGGAATCTTGCCAAGGGAGTTCTGCAAGGTCTGTTCTGTAAACTCTTATCTTGTCTCTGGAAGTCAGCTGGTCTCACCATTATCCCAGTATATGGATGGCTGAGTCATCAGGGTATGATGCTGGTAGTGCAAGGCCCCTCCAGAGAAAAGCAAAGATAATTCTTTCTCTCTGTCTCTGTCTCTGTCTCTGTCTGTCTGTCTGTCTGTCTGTCTGTCTGTCTGTCTCTCTCTCTGTTGATTCCTTGTTTCTCAAGCATTTTAACTCTCAAGGCTGGTAATGTTATCTCTCTCCAGCATTTTATGACTAGATACTGCTGCTTTACATACCTTTTTTTTTTTTTTTTTGAGGGGGCGGTCAGTTGTGGGGCTTGAACTCAGGGCTAGGGCCTGGGCCTGTCCCTGAGCTCTTCAGCTCAAGGCAAGTGCTCTACCATTTGAGCAGCAGCGCCACTTCTGGTTTTCTGGTGGTTAATTGGAGATAAGAACCTCACGGATTTTCCTGCTGGGGCTGGCTTTGAACCATGATCCTCAGATCTCAGCCTCCTGAGTAGCTAGGATTACAGGTGTGAGCCACTACCACCTATCTCTAAGAAATCCTCAACTCCTGTGCTGGGTGCCAGTGGTTCATGCTTTATAAACCTAGTTACTCAGGAGGCTGAGATGAGGATTGCAAGTTTGAAGCCAGCCTAGGCAGGAAAGCCTGTGACTCTTTATCTCCAATTCCCCAGCAGGAAGGGGGGCTATGGCTCAAAGAATGGAACACCAGTCTTGAACAAAAAAAGCTTAAGGCCCTGAGTTCAAGACCCAGCCACATTCTTATTTCTAAGTTGCTTTACCAGGGGGAACAGGCCTTCTTTCCTCCCCTCCACTGATCTTGTGGGACATGCTTTATTTGTTTTGTTTTTTGTTTTTGGGTCCGGTTGTAGGGCCTGAACTCTGGGCTTGGACGCTGACCCTCAGCTCTTCAGCTCAAGGCTAGCGCTCTACCACTTGAGCCACAGCGCCACTTCTGGCTTTTTTTTTTTCTTATATGGTGCTGAGGAATCGAACCCAGGGCCTCATGCATACAAGGCAAGCGCTCTACCACTGAGCCACCTTCCCAGCCTGGTGGGACATGCTTTAATGCATTGGCTGAGCTTTTGTAGCACAGGATGACCTGAAACTTCTTGAGGGGCTGGTAGGCTACTACATACTCAGCAATGCTTTTTGAGAATGTGGCATCTGTACACCTTCTTTCTAGACAGAAAGGGGGTATAAGTATGCATACAGACTGAAGGTGGCTTTCATGAACACACTTTGAAGGCCCATAGCCTTTACGTCTTTAATTCTTTTCAAAGGAGGACAGTAATTTGTTTGCGGTTTCAAAAGTGGAACAAACTTCATTTGACCTGGATGGTTTCAGAATTCAGCGTAGTGAAGCACCAGCCTCACTATTCTCGTGAGCTCTCCCTTCCAAGAATGAGGTAGTTATTAATTCAGAAAGGTGTAAAGGCACTTCTGAAGTTCCCTATATATAGGAGGACAGGATTAGAAGGGGCAGTTATGTGTAATTAATTTATTTTGTGTGTGTGAAACACTAAACAAGTGTTTAGTGGGAGTAGGAAAAGCTCAGAGGATTTTTAAGACATTTTCCTCCCCTGCTTGAGTTTGACCTATTTATATGCTTGCAGTGTTGATGTCATAGTATTTCAAAGGGATATTGTATGTGTTGGCTAGTAACTTCTTTTAAATAGGTTCCATATCCTCTCTCTTCCACTAATGACCGCCATGGTTCCTGCCAGAAATGGAGATTATCTCAGAATGTCATAGTCATCCTGATGACTAGAGTCATTCTCTGCCCTACTTTATTCCCTTTTGTCACAGCAAGAATGTAGTCATCAACTCAAAATAACCTCTTAGAAAACTAGCCTGTGTAGATTTAGTCCTTTGGAGTTTATAAAAGTGCATGTTTAAGTGGAATACTGAGTAGAGACGGGCAAGAAAGAAAGCCCTGCTAAGGAGAGTGTGTTTTTGACCTTATTAGTGAGCTGTTTGTAGGGGAGCCAGTTCCCGGCCCATCCCCCTGTTCCATGGGATTAATCATTTCCTTTTGACCTTTTGCTCGGCCCTAACACACACATTGCATTGATCAGATCCCCAAATCTTAAGTCATCTCTCAGGTTCCCTTCACCTACCCTGATAAGAAATCCAAATGTGTGGGTGGGGTGTTTATGTGTTATTTAGCATTTAAATAGAAAAGTTATTTTTCACCAAAATATGAAGTGGAAAGTTTTTAAAAATTCTTTTTATCTATGGATTTTGGGGATTCTGAAATAATTTTTTTAAGAGAATATCTTTTCTTTAGTTTACCTTGTGCCTTTTAAAGCATTCTAGTGATGTTTCTTAGGGGGAGGGATGGGGAAAAGTTGGTTCTTGTGTTAAAGTGTTAGGTCTCAATTCTATCCTCACTTTCACTTTTTCAGAAAATTCCTAAATGGATGGTGAGATTTGAGTTTCAGTGAAGGGACAGAATTCAGTTTGTAATGGAACTGAACACAATTGATATGGCTGCTGGGAGATTTGCAGAATTGAAATCGGGATTGGAATCGCTTAGCTGAATATCTGGTTGATGGATGTCTTTTTGGTTGGCACACCTTTCCTTCCTGCTGGTCGTGGTAACAGGGAGTTGAGGGAGGAGGCAGTTTTCTAAGTTAATTAGCTCTGTGTGACCTTTATTATGGAGAACTTAATTATTTGGACCTCAAGAGTTTCAGGGTGGCAATATAGGGGTTGGAAGGTATTAAAATTACAAGAGGGAGGAAGAAAAAGAAAGGCTGGTGTTGCCAGCCTAGCTTCACCACAGTTGTCACTTTTAGGGGAGTCAGGAAAGAATTTTCTGTTCACTTCCTGCCTGCAAGAAACTTACTCAGTGGAGAGGGAATGTACTGGAGCTTGTGCGAGGAAGCTGCAGGAACAAAGGCCCTGTATTGGACCAACTGCCATCTTGGACTAGCCGTTTTATCATTTGCCCTCTCCCTTGGACTAAATTGAACACAGATTCCCTGGGGGCAGTCCGGGCAGTCTTTTGGATTATGGGGTCACAAGTGAAATTGGGGTAGGGAGGGTGTCATAGCCTAATTTGGATCTCCTGGGGCACCTCTTGGACAAGAACATTGAGGGCTGTGTCCTCTGTCCAGAGGGAACGTGGTCGTTGATGTGTTGAGAAACACAGCACAGCTCCACATTTTCTGCTACTAGGAGGAGTTTGAAACAGTTTGAGATAGAGTTAAGTTGCTCTGTAAATGCAGTGGGATGAGAGCCTAGGTCTTTAGTATTTGGCCGGAGATTTTACTCTGCCAGGTTTTACGCTCTAACTTTAAGCAGAGGCAGCAAAGTCTAATGGTTTCTTCATGTATGAGGCAAGGATGATATCAGTAGCCATCCATCTCATAACATGGTGGATAAAACAAGTTCAGCAAAGTTCCCACTTTGATGGATATTAGCTTTAAGCTTCTGATCTCAAGTAATCTGTGTAGCCTTTTTCCCCTCTGGTCCTAGGGCTTGAACTCAGGGCCTGGGTGCTGTCCCTGAGCTTTTATTTTTCCTTCCCTCTCCTAAGGCTAGAGCTCTCCCTTTTGAGCCACAGTTCCACTTCCAGCTTTTTTGGTGGTTAATTGGAGATGAGAGTCTCACGGACTTTCCTACCCTAGCTGGCTTGGAACCAAGGTCCTCAGATCTCAACCTCCTGAGTAGCTTTGATTACAGGCGTGGCAGCCATTGCTACCCAGCTTTAGAATTGAATTGAACAAGACAGAAAACTCCCAGTTTTGGAGTACTTACCTTATAGTCAGCATACAGACACTGAACAAGCAGACTTCCACAGCTTGAAGAGTGGTAAATACCCCGAGGAAAGGAATGGGTGAGCTGAACATACATCTCACATAGGCAGTATGTACACAGGGAGACTCGTCTCTAAAGGGCAAGAAGGGAATAGAGGGGAGGAGGACAGGCACCACTGAAGTGAGAGGGGACTTGGGGGAAGCCAGAGTATAGTTAGCCTGTCCTGTTGGGACACTAGTAGCTGCAGGGGTCCTGGCTCTTCTGTAGAGGGAATGGAGCCCCTGGCAGAGGGAACAGCGAGTAGTCCAGATGGCTGACACTTGTAGTGAGTGGCCTGCAGGAGCACAATGGGAGCACCCATAGAGTTTAAGGAGGGTGGTGACATGGTCTTTGACCTTTCAAAAGCCTCTCTTCTGTGTGGAGAGCAACTGTAGGAAAAACAGGCCTGTGGCTTTCTGGTGGTCTGCAAGGTGGTGGCAGGCTCAAGGATATTTGGGAGAAGAGGCTCCCCAGAGGGCTCTGCTCTCCAGGAGGGAAGCTTTCAGATTAAGGGATGGGACAAAGCTAGCAGCAGTTGCACTATAGAGAATGTATGAGCTCAGAGCTGGCCAGAGGGATGGGGAACTACCTCCTCTGAGGTGCTTACACCTGCAGTCCAGAGGGCTGGCACCCAGCATAAAGGAGCAAATAAAGACAGGGTAGACATTGTCTGATGGCACCTAGACATCAAATTTGGTGCTGGTATGCAGCATGGAAATTCAGTCTCCCTTATTTGGACCCTTTATCCCTCACCCATTCCTATCCCTGCCACCTGACTTCTCCAGAAGTTGGCCAGAATTGCATCTCTGGCCCAGTATTTTCCTCATTCCCCCAAGCCTATAGTTGATCCTGCTGCCTGTGACCTTTACCAAGGCACAGACAATAACTTCTGATAGTTAGAGGGGTGGGTGCTGTTGTGCCTCCGGAGTGAGGATGGTACCTTGGGTGGGCCCTAACCCACAGAGAAAGGGAATGGGCCATGAGGTCGGAGGTTGTCATTCAGTACCTTTTCCCAATCTTACTTACAGACTCTTAGTCCGTCCTCCCCCTCCCCCAAACATTCTTTCAGGGGGCAAACAGAATAATAGCCCTGGAGAATGCTGCCATCACTCCAGCCTTGCAGACACAGTTTGATTTAACTTGCTATCTAGGCAAGCTGGATCTTTTACAGGTCACAGGACTGCTCACCTTTCTGTTAGAACTGCCATCAACATATGGATTTTTGTGTACTTTTCCTAGAATATCTCTTTTGAGGGAAGAACTAACTCAGGAGCTAACTTAAGGAGCTAACTTAAGAACAGGATACTGGAGCCGGGCGCTGGTGGCTCACGCCTGTAATCCTAGCTACTCAGGAGGCTGAGATCTGAGGATTGCGGTTCAAAGCCAGCCCGGGCAGGAGAGACCGTGAGACTCCTATCTCCAATAAACCACCAGAAAACTGGAAGTGGCGCTGTAGCTCAAGTGGTAGAGCGCTCGCCTTGAGCTGAAAGAGCTGCGGGACAGCGCCCAGGCCCAGAGTTCAAGCCCCACAGCCGACCGAAAAAAAAGAAAAGAACAGGATACTGGGAGAATGATCTGATCTAGATTTGAACCCAGATTTTTTTTTTGGGGGGGGTTGAACTCAGGGCCTAGGCATTATCCCTGAGCTCTTTTGCTCAAGGTAAGTGCTCTGCTACTTTGAGCCACAGCCCTAATTCTTTTTTTCAGGTAGTTAATTGGAGACACAAGTTTCATAGACTTCCTACCTGGGCTGGCTTTGAACCCCATCCTCAGATTTCAGCCTTCTGAGTAGCTAGGATTACTGGTGTGAGCCACCAGCACCCAGACTTTGAATTCAGATTTTTGACCAAATACCAGATGTCCCAAAGCATACCCTAGGCCTTTTCCATGACCACATGACTAGAACTGGCAGTCCCTGTCCCCTCAGTGTTCCCACTTACCACATGTACCCCCTGTTGAAAAGCCTGACTCTATTCCATTGAGTTTTCCTCTACTCTCTCTCTCTCTCTCTCTCTTTTTTAAGTTTGGTGGTACTAGGATTGAACTCAGGGCCTTGTACTTGCTAGGCATTTGCTGAGGGACTTGAGCCTCACCCCCAGTTCTTCCCTGTACTTATGCTGCTTTGCTGTTACTTTTAACTTGATTACTCTTCTCCATCTGTCTCTTGGAGGCCATTTCTGCCTTGCCTCTTGGACTGAAAGCCTGCACTGTAGCATCTTCTGGCCAGTAATTGAAGTTTTGCTGAAAGGAGGCATTTTGTTTGTTTTTGTCTGTTGTGGAGCCCGAATCTGGGCCTGGGTGCTGTCCTTGAGATCTTCAGCTCAAGGCTAGTGCTCTACCATTTGAGCCACAATTCCACTTGTGGCCTGTTCTGTTTTCTGCTTATGTGGTGCTGAAGAATCGAATCTAGGGCCTCATGCCTGCGGGGTAAACACTACCACTGAGCCACCTTCCCAGCCCCCAAAGAGGCATTTTGTACAAGTTCGCTGGCAAATTTTGATATTTCCTATCTTGCCTAATGTAATTTTCATTTCACTTTATCTGCTGCCAGTCTTTTTTCCCTCTTGGATAAGAATAATCTGACATCATTAGAAGGATATATGTGATTGAAGGCAAAGCAAAAGTAAATCACAAGAAATTGAGATTAAGAACTAACTTTGAGGGGCTGGCTTAGTGATAGATTGCTTACCTAGCATGCATGAAACCCTGGGTTTCTTTCATTCTTCAGTACCACATAAACAGAAAAAGCCGCAAGTGGAGCTGTGGCTCAAGTTACCACGGTAGAATGCTAACCTTTAAAGAAGCTCAGTGCCCAGGCCCTGAGTTCAAGCCCCAGAACTGGCAAAAGAAAGAAAAAGCAAAGCAAGCAAGCAAGCAAGAAAGGAAGGAAAGAAAGAAACAAAGAAGTTTGAATCTGGGCACTGGTGTCTCACACCTGTAACCCTAGCTACTCAGGAGGCTGAGATCTGAGAGTTGCAGTTCAAAGCCAGCCCAGGCAAGAAAGTCCATGAAACTCTAATCTCTCCAATACAGTAAACCACTTAGAAAAGCCAAAAGTGTTACTGTGTCTCAAGCACTAGCCTTGAACAGAGAGCTCAGGGACAGCCCAGGCCCTGAGTTCAAGCCCAGGACTGACCAGCAAAACAAAATAAAACTTTGAAAACACTACGTTCTCAAACCATCATGGCTTCCTGGCTGTAGACAGAATTCCTGCATTTACTTCATTAGAACAGGGGAGAAAGGTGGTGAAGATGGCCCCAGCTCCTGCTCTTTAAATTCTTTCCTGTGGCAGACAACAAGGTGTCAATCAGGATGGCCCGCCCCTTTAGGCTTGACTAGGGCAGGTTCTGGTTCTGTAGGACATTGTTGTGGATGGCCCTCCATTCCTCAGTGGCTTTGTCTGGAAATTGACCTCACTTCCTTGACACTTCTTATTGTTTTCTCCATTTCAAAAGAGAGCTCTAAGGGCTTCTCCATACAGCCACTATTGACTCCACGAGATGAGCAGGCTTCATCCTGTTGGTAGTTGTGTGCTCTGTGCGTGGGAAGCAAGACAGTAGATTTAGCCCACACTCAGAGGGACTCACACAAAGAAATGAAGATCGTAGGCAGAGATGCCTTGAAGCCATAAGGAGGAAGAGGAAGAAGAGGAGAAAGGTGGTGGAGGAGGGGAGGAAGAGAATTTAAGGAAGAGTTCATTTGTCTTTGTCTTGCAAATCCTTTCTTGCTGTTGTTTTTCACGCTGGGTCATTTGAGTATGAAGAGGGTGCTGTTAATAATTATGCCTGGAGAGGGTGGAGGGACGGTGGAGCTCCCAACTGCCATCTATCTGAGAGCTTTGTCTAAGCTTGAGTTGTTTCTTAATCTCCCAAGGTTCTTAGCTCTAAGCCCTAAATTTGCTTTTAAGTAGGTTAAAAATTAGCAGAAAACACAGCTCACTTGCTGAGGGGGCTCTGGCCAGAGACTATAACTTGGTGGAAAGACAGTTACAGTGTAGGCTTTGACTGAGAGCTGTCCATATCAATTGAAGCTGTACAAGGAGGTTTTTTTTTTTTTTTTTTTTGCTGGTCATGGGGCCTGAACTTTGGGTCTGGGTCTCAGATCAAAGCTAGCGCTCTACCACTGGAGCCACAGTGCTACTTCCGGCCTTTTCTGTTTATGTGGTGCTGAGGAATCGAACCCAGGTCCTCATACTTGCAAGGCATGTACTCAGCCCCTGTACAAGGACTTTTGGGGCTTGACAAGAAATTCCTTGCATCAGAGATCCATCCAGCACCCCTTACCGGAGCCCTGAAAATGTGATAGGGTACTTCATGGCCTTAAGAGAAAATGTGTGCCTCTTTACCACTTCCTAGGAATGGTCTCTTTCCTGGTTTAAATAATTCTGGCCTATGAACAACTTTGAATTTAAACAAAATTTCTTCAGCAATAAATACTTGGTTAGGTTCCATTTGGAGGGTTGCTGGGAAGGCAGTCAGCATTTAACATTGTCTAAGAATGCCATCTCTGACTGACGCACTCCCCACCCCCAAGAATAGGAGGTTCATCACCCCCAACCCCAGCCTCTCCATCCCACATTCACTATGCTAGCCAGGTAGAGGCAACTGAGTAATGCAGGGTCTAGCTTCATAAGGTACAAACTTGCTGGAATAGGAAGAAAATTGTGCCTGTATGTGTTACTGTTGATACTGGGACTTGAACCCAAGACCTTGAGCTGTCCCTCTGCTTCCAGCTTTTTGCTGATTGAGATAAGAACCCCAGGGACGCATCTTTCTGGGCTGGCTTGAAACCATGATTCTCAGACTTAGCCTCAAAGATTATAGGTGTGAGCCACCAGCACTTGGCAGAAAGAACTTAAAAAAAAATCAAGTGTTAGCCGGGCTCTGGTGGCTCACGCCTATAATCCTAGCTACTCAGGAGGCTGAGATCTGAGGATCACGGTTCAAAGCCAGCCTGGGCAGGAAAGTCCTTGAGACTCTTATCTCCAATAAAGCACTAGAAAACCAGAAATGGCGCTGTGGCTCAAGTGGTAGAGGGCTCACCTTGAGTTGAAGAGCTGAGGGACAGCGCCCAGACCCAGAGTTCAAGCCCCACGACCGACCTCCCCCCCCAAAAAAAAAATTTGAAGTGTTAGGGGCTGGAAGTGTGGCTCAGTTGGTAGACTGCTAGCCAGTGAGCAAGTGAAAACATTTGGTGGCAAGTTCTAGTCCTGGTCTCAGACATTTAAATGTCAAGTGGGTAGAGCTCCATCTGAACAAACAAATGTGAATCCCTTAAGTTCAAATCCTTGCACTGACAAAAGCAGGTAGAGAAATGTGGCTTCTTAAAATTTATAAATTTGTTAGTTGAGTTTTCTGTGGTGATAAATGCTTGTCCCTCTGTGGTGTGTGTCTGTGTCTATCTGTCTCTGTGTCCCTGTCTGTCTGTCTGTCTGTGCCTGTTTCTGTCTGTCCGTGTCCGACCCAGTTCCTCCACCACATACGCAGTCTACTGCTTAAGGGTTTTGCGCACTGTTGTTCACTGGTGAAGAGGTGAGATCTGTTACATAGCCATCTACAGAGTCTGCAGTTTTTTTTTTTCCTAAGCCAGCTCCCAACTATACAGTTGGGCTTCACTTTACAGCTTTGAGAGTAACTTTGTCATTCAAAATTTATTTTTAGGTTTACATTTGAAAATCTGTAATTTACGAATGTGGGCAGCGATGTCAGTGTTGAGACATCTCTTCTTTGTGGCTGGGCACAGTGCAGGCTGCTCATTAGTATATCAGAGGTCAGATGCATGCTGGGTGGCAGCTGGGACACTTAATGATTTCATCGGGCTCAGTGACCGCTGAGGGCCTGTGGTGCTGTAAGTCCGACTTGGGGTTCTAATTGTCTCAAAATCTCCAGGGAGTTAATCTACACTTGGGTCTTTCAAGATAGAATTTAAGATATTTTGTAGTGGAGGGCACACAAAAAAATAATACCTAATGGGAACATTATGGAAAAATGGTAGCAACCTATTAGAAGTAAATTATGTGGGGCTATTAGGGGCCCAAGGAATATATATTAGGTTATACGAGCAAGGAAATGCTCCATAGCTACCATCGATATCTGGGCTGGTGGTGTATGACCATCCTTTGGTGGTGGTTAAAGCCAGCCAGGCACGAAAGTCCATGAGACTCTGGACTTCAATTCACAACCAGAAAATTGGAAGTGGTGCTGTGGTTCAGAGTTGGCAGAGCCTTGAGTGAAAAAGGTCAGGGACAGTGCCCGGGCCCTGAATTCAAGCCTCACAACCTCCTTCCTCCCCCCATGCCCTCCCCAGGAAAAGGGAGAAAGAGAATAAAGCACATCCATCACTCTTGAACAGCTCCCCAAGCTCATCCCTGTCCGCTTATCTCCCCCACACTTAGGTTTCCCTTCAAGTAATTACAGTGCTGTATATATTTTTTATTACTGTTACTGCACAAAAAGGTTTCATGGTGATCATTTCCACACGTGGCTATCATGTGCTGGGGGTCAAATCCCCCACTATCTTTTAGATTTGTGTAGTTTCCGGGCGCTGGTGGCTCACGCCTGTAATCCTAGCTACTCAGGAGGCTGAGATCTGAAGAGCTTGGTTCAAAACCAGCCCAGGCAGGAAAGACCGTGAGACTCCTATCTCCAATAAACCACCAGAAAACCGGAAGTGGCGCTGTAGCTCAAGTGGTAGAGCGCTTGCCTTGAGCTGAAGAGTTGAGGGACAGCACTCAGGCCCAGAGTTCAAGTCCCATGACCGACAAAAAAAAAAAAAAAAAAAGATTTGTGTAGTTGCAGTTGGGCACCCGTGGCTCATGCCTGTAATACTAACCACCAAGGAGGCTGAGATCTGAGGATCACAGTTCAAAGCCAGCCTGGGCAAAGTCCAATTAAGCACCAGAAAACTGGAAGTGGTGCTGTGTCTCAAGTGATAAGAGCTCTCTCACCTTGAGCTGAAGAGCTGAGGGACGGTGCCCAGGCCTAGAGTTCAAGCCCCAGGACCGATTCTCCCCCCACCTTCACCCCCCAAAAAAAGGATTTGTGTAGTGTCAGTAACTCTCTCTCCCTCTCTTCCTCCCTCCCTCTCTCCCTCTCCCTCTCCCCCTCTCCCTCTCCCTGGGCGCTGTCCCTCAACTCTTCAGCTCAAGGCTAGCGCTCTACCACTTGAGCCATAGTGCCACTTCCAGCTTTTTTTTTTCTTTTTGCTTATGTGGTGCTGAGGAATCGAACCCAGGGCCTCATGCTTGCAAGGCAAGCGCTCTACCACTGAGCCACCTTCCTAGCCCCTTGTTTTTTTTTTTTTTTAATATAGTTTATAAATTTAGTAGTTGTTGTTGTTAATTGGAGATAAGAATCTCTCTCACTGATTTTGCTGCCCAAGCTGGCTTTAAACCAGGATTCTCAGATCTCAGCCTCCTAAGAAGCTAGGATAGTAGTTATGAGGCACTCGCCTTAAATTTAGTTTTATTTGACTAGGAATGTTTTGGGAACCCAGTTCAAATAGAGTATCTACTTAATAACTGTGCAAGGCCCTGGGTTCAGAACTCAAGTACCACCAAATAAAAAAGTGATTTAAACTGTGGATGCATATGGCTTACACCTGTCGTCTTAACTACTCAGGAGGCGGAGATCTGAGGATCAAGGTTTGACACAGGCAGGACAATCTGTGGCACTCTAACCACCAAAGCCAGAAGTGGAGCTGTGGCTCAAGTGGTAGAGCTCCATCCTGGAGTAATAAAGCTAAGGGATAGTGTCCAGGCCCTGAGTTGAAGCCCTAGTATCTATATACATGTGTGTGCACATGCATACAAATTTTGATTTAAGTAAACTAATTGGTAAGAAACTATGTTAGGCAGTATTTGTAAAACAATTCTAGAATGTCCTACCATACCTCAGGGGTGTGTGTTTGTTTGAAACAGGACTGGAGATTGAACTCAAACCTATTTTACCCTACCACTTGCTTTATTTCCATGTCTACCTTCCCTCACTCCTGCTGTCCCTGAGCAATAGTGTGGCTAGTCTTCTACTCCCTGAGCCACAGCTCCACTTACAACTTTTTGGTGGTTAATTGGCAATAGCCTCACAAACTTTCCTGCATAGGCTGGGTTAGAACTCTGATCCTTACATCTTGGCTTCCTGAGCACATTAAATGTTCCCAGTTCTTTTGTTTGTAGTTTGTTTTGAGATTGGATCTTCTTGCCTTTTTGCTTGTGGCTCTTGAACTGCTGATTCTCCTGTCTCAACCACTAGAGTAGCTGGGTTAGTGTGCACCAACATGTTCTGTTTGCTGCATGATTTGGGTCTGCAGGAGGACACACCAGCACACAGGGTGACACTTAGGCTTAGGAAGATGGTCTTCCCCCCTTAAAACCAACAACAAACCCAAAACCCAATACTTCAATAGTTGATGCTTTTTTTTTTTTTTTTTGGGTGGAGCGGGGAGGGTTGGGGCTAAACTCAGGGGCTGGGCACTGTCCCTGAGATTTTGTGCTCAAGGCTAGCGCTCTACCATTTGAGCCATTACTCCACTTTTGGCTTTTTTTTTGTGTGTGTGGGGGGGGATAGTTTATTGGACATGAGTGTCTCATGGACTTTCCTGCCCCAGGCTGGCTTTGAACCTCAGTCCTTAGAAGATTTCAGTAGTTAGTATTACAGGTGTGAGTCACCAGCTTTGGACTTGATGCTACTTTTTTGTTTTTGGATGCTACTTCTTTACGGAAGTCTCAGATATGATCCTTAGTCACAAATGCCTCAGCATTCAGAACTCCGACTTTAGAAAGGTACTACTGTGCTTATGTAAGAACACCCCCAAATAAAGAGCATAACTAGTACATGAATATAAGTAATTTTACTTCTGTAGAAATACTGTTCGTAAACATTCACTAAATGCTATAGTGAAAGTCATAATACTTCTGGTTTTTTGAAAATCATTTAAATGAAAAAAATTGTATGCATGAAGTCTGACACTGGCTCATGCCTACGATCCTACTTATTTAGGAGTCTGGGATCTGAAGATAGCTGTTCAAAGCCATTCCAGGCCTGAAAGTCTGTGAAACTCTTTATTTCCAATTAACCACCAAAAGGTCAGAAGTGGAGCTGTGACTAAAGTGGGATAACACCAGCCTAGAGTGAAAAAGCTAAGCAAGAGTGTGAGGCTTTCTTCCTATTTATATGAAGGTATGGAAATGAGATCTCTTTCAAAAGTTTTATGTTTTGATGATTGTTTTATGTATGTGTGATATTCAAGTGTGTATCTTTAGGAGGCCAGAACAGAAAGAACTCAAGGGCGAGAGGGTGGAAAAAAAAGTGCAGCAATGGAGCTGATTGGACATAGATGAAAGTGAACTATGCAACTTGAGGGGAGGGAGGGACTGGGAGAGAGTGAAGGCACGGGAGACACTGTATGGAAGGAGATGCACACATTATCTGACACGTGTCATTGTAATCCCTCCTGTATATCATCATCTGTACTTTTTTTTTTTTTTAGTTTTTGAAAAAGAATTTATTGTAAAGATACTGTACAGAGGGGTTACAGTTACATGAGTAAGGTCATGAGTCCATTTCCTATCGAGTATTGTTTACCCCTCCCCCCCAGGAGAAACTTTTTTATTTTTTTTTTGGTCCATCATGGGGCTTGAACTCTGGGCTTGGGTGCTGAACCCTCAGCTCTTCAGCTCAAGGCAAGCACTATCACTTGAGCCACAGCACCCACTTCAGGCCTTTTCTGTTTATGTGGTGCTGAGGAATCGAACCCAGGGCCTCATGCATGGGAGACAAGCACTCTACCGCAGAGCCACCTTCCCAGCCCTATTATCATCTGTATTTTTATTTATTTATTTTTTGCCAGACCTGTGGCTTGAACTCTGCATGGGCACTGTCCCTGAGCTTCTTTTGCTCAAGGTTAGCACTCTACCACTTGAGCCACAGCACCACTTCTGGCCTTTTCTGTTTATGTGGTGCTGAGGAATCGAACCCAGGGCCTCATGCATGGGAGACAAGCACTCTACCGCAGAGCCACCTTCCCAGCCCTATTATCATCTGTATTTTTATTTATTTATTTTTTGCCAGACCTGTGGCTTGAACTCTGCATGGGCACTGTCCCTGAGCTTCTTTTGCTCAAGGTTAGCACTCTACCACTTGAGCCACAGCACCACTTCTGGCCTTTTCTGTTTATGTGGTGCTGAGGAGTTTCATACATGCTAGGCAAGCCTTTTTACCACTAAGCCCTGTTCCTTAGCTCTTGTATATCACCTTTATAATAATAATAAATTAACTTAAAGTGTGAGGCTCTGAGTTCCAAGTCCCAGGACCAGCACATATACACAGCATTTTATGCAAGGTATACAATGTTAAGAAATACTGCTGCACTGTAGAAATGACCATGTTGAGCACATGAGTTGTTTCACAAATTCTTGGTTTGAACTACCTTGGAGTGCTAAGATTACAGGCCATATATGACATTTTTATGGTGAGAGTACTTCAAAGTTATTCTTGCTTTATTTTTATTTATTTTTATTTTTGTTGGCCATGTAGCTTTTGAACTCTGGGCCTGGGCGCTGTCCCTGAGCTCTTCAGCTCAAGGCTAGCGCTCTATCACTTGAGCCACAGGGCTACTTTGCGTTTTTTGGTGGTTTATTGGAGAAAAGAGTCTCCTGGACTTCCCTGCCTGAGCTGGATTTGAATCTTGATCCTCAGATCTCAGCCTCCTTGAGTAGTTGGGATTACAGGCTTGAGCCACTGGAGCCCAGTTTTGACTTTTTATTTTCTAAAGGATGTCATGGTGCTGGAGATTTAACTGTTACTTCTTGACTCTACCTGGTCCTCTTAGTGATTTTCAAAGATTCCATTATACCATTGTCAGCTTCTTCGCTATTTTTTTGGCAAGTAGCTTCTGTGAAAATATTTTATTTCCAGAACAC
>NW_012267326.1:5641877-5656843 GCF_000151885.1 Dipodomys ordii
TGGGCACTGTCCCTCAGCTCTTCAGCTCAAGGCTAGCACCCTACCACTTGAGCCACAGCGCCACTTCTGCTCTTTTCTGCTTATGCGATGCTGAGGAATCAAACCCAGGGCCTCATGCATTCAAGGCAAGCACTCAACCACTGAGCCTCCTTCCCAGCCCCACACCTTGGATTTTCAACCTGGACAAAGTAGATTTAGGGGTTGTATGGGTCCTATAATGTTTGTCTCACTGAAAATTGGCTAGCACCTATAGGGTTCATGTTGTTGTTTTGTTTTTAATTCTTAACACCCTCATTTTCTTTCACCTAAGGCCCTTTCCCCCCATCTACTTTACTTCTACAGATGCCCCATCAAGCAGGCTTGCTTCCCTAACTGTTCCCAGCATTTGGGAAAAGCTCTTCAGTAGTCTGTACTAAGAATGCAAACAACCCAGCAAGGCTTTCTTTGCACGGGCTGCTTCTCTTTCTAGCCATCCCCTCCCCCTCTCCTGTCCTCCATTTCCCTCTCTCCCTGGAACACCCCAAGCCTAAGCCTTTCAGCTTCCACGCAGGCCTTCTAGCTTGTCTGAGGTAGATCTTAACCATGTACCTGGAGAAGTTCCCTGTTGCTGTGTGTTTGTGTACCCCAGAGAGACTCTGATTTCCACTATGTTTGCTGTTATTTCCACTTGCTGTTCACAGAGATGGGGGCAGAACTGACTTGAAGTATTTAAGTTTGGGAATACTTAGTACTTGAAATTGCAAGTATGTTTGCCCTGATGGCTATTCTATCAAAAGTTTGAGCAGTTCAGTGTATTTAGATTATGCTAACCAGGATATTTTCAACAGCATTGCTTGTGATTATGTATTTATTTATTTGTTTATTTTGCCTGGCCTGGGCACTGTCCCTGAGCTGCTTTTGCTCAAGGCTAGCACACTGCCATTTGAGCCACACAGCACCATTTCTGGGTTTTTCTATGTATGTGGTACTGAGGAACTGAATCCTGGGCTTCAGGCATACCACTTCATTCATACCACTAAGTCACATTCCCAGCCCCTGCCTTTGAGTTTTGTCTCTTCTGCCTCCCTCCCAAAATGAGGAAACAGCTGAGAGCCAGTGTGTAGCTTTAGCTCCTTAGGCTGAGATCTAAGGATCAAAAAGCCAGAAATAGTGCTGTGGCTCCTGTGGCAGAAGCTAGCCTTGAAGTGAATGGGAGAGAAGAACCTCAGGGACTGTACCCAGGCCCCGAGTTCAAGGTATTCCCCCCCCCCCCCCCCGCAGTGGAGCTAGTTGCAGGTAGCTCATGCTTGTAATTCTAGCTATACAGGAGGCTGAGTTTTGGGGATCACAGTTGGAAAGCCAGCCTGGGCAGGTAGGTCCACGAGACTTATCTCCAACTACAAGTTGGAAGTGGAAATATTGCTCAAGTGACAGCACCAGCCTTGAGAGCAAAAGCTCAGGGGCAGTGCCCAGCCCCCAGTTCACTGGCGCCCTTCCGCAGGGGTAAACCCCCAGCCCCTGTTGTTGTTGTTTTATGTTTTGTTTTCTTTTCTTGTTTTGAAAGAGGTCTCATGTTGTCCAGGCTGCCTTCAAGTCTCAGGCAGGAGAAAGTTTTTCCACTTGTGTGCATCTTTTTGTGTTTGTGTGGATTCTTTTCTTTTCTTTTTTTGTCCATCCTGTGGGGCCTGAACTCTGGGCCTGGGTGCTGTCCCTCAGCTCTTCAGCTTAAGGCTAGCACTCTACCATTTGAGCCACAGCGCCACTTCTGGCTATTTCTGCTTATATGGTACAGAGGAATCGAGCCCAGGGCCTCATGCATGCAAGGCAAGCACTCTACCACTGAGCCACCTCCCCAGCCCAGCTTTTCTTATCTATAATTAAAAAAATTAAAAGTAAGAATAATTTCTCCTTCATTGGGTTCTGTCCTGAACCTGGTGGTGATCGGGCCTGCTCTGAGGCTTCCACACCCTGCTGGGGGTAAAGCCAGGCCAGAGCTGCTGCATCTGAGGATTTGGCTTTGGATTTTGGAGTCTGTCTAAATCAGGGAAAGCTTGGTTTTGAATGTTGCTTAGACTTCTCAACTTTTAAGTGTTGAGTGTGCCTCTAGAGGGCACATCCAGGTTAAGACTCCTGCAGCCTTGCTGCTGTTGGAGTGGGAAGTGGGTGAAACACAGCGTGGGGGGAGATCTATTTTGTGTGGCTCACTGCTCAGCCTTTGTGCTTGGGAGGGGTACTAAAGTCCGTCCTGCATCATTTTAAGGGACACCAGATTAATCTGAAAATCAATTTACAGCATCATGCAACAAGAGGCTGCCCTTGCCCTCCTTTAGTGTGAATTTTTCACTGAAAAAATGGTAAACCTGTAAACCCAGTTCTTAAAAAGAGCCCCAGGATGTGTGAGCTTGTTGCTGGCCCGGTTATTATCAGGCTAGATTTTGAGAGTGCACAGATGAGCACATGCATGTGCACACACACTTTGTTCATGAGCAAGCCCATTTTATTTCAATACTGGCTGAGGCAAACCTGCCTACTTTGTGTTTTTATTTATTTTTCCTTTAACCTCCCCCACCCTTAGTTCCTTTCCTGCTGGGCCTACATTCCTAGGTCTTTGTCTCTGCCTGGTATTTTAGAAATTTTGGGAGAGGAAGGCAGAGGGTAGGACCTTCTGGAAGCTGGGGGGAAGGGAAGGGGGGTGGTCACTTGCAGGGTTAGAGGTCAAGCTGCCTCCATTTAGCTGGAGCAGCCAGATTGTCGCCAGGCTCGAAGGGGCGTGTCCACGCATCTGCCCTGGGAGCCCCAAACAGGCTACACCAGGCCCTGGAATTCCTGCCGCCAGAGGACTGCTTCCCACCCCTTCCTCCTTCATGTGGCTTATGGCCACTGCTACATTTGTAGCTATGGTTCCTTCTGCAAAGCTCCAGTTTATTCCTTTAACATAACCTCCCAGCTCTTTCCAAAGAAAATTTCACCCATGTACACCCTTACTTATTGTGTTCCAGCAACTCACATTGTGATTCTTTCAGTCTTGGTTTAAAAATATGGAAACCAAGTGTGAATATTTTTGCTTTTTATTATACCAATAGTTAGAAGACTTAAAATATCTTATGATTTTGGACAATGTGTTCTTTACAAAAAGTGTGCTTTTATTCAAGGCAATCACACGGAAGCTGTTCTTGTATTCATCTTGGCTTTTTGTTATCTGCCACTCCGTTCTGGCTCCCCTTCCCTTCCCCATTGTGGGCAGAGCATGTTGTGGGGTGTCCAGATTTGCTCTGATCTGTGGCAAGTGGCTCTGGGCAGGATTGCTTGTACTGGTCTTGGACTCATTTTGGAGGTGTCTAGAGTCAAGGCTGGCATGAGGGGGCGGAGGTTGGGCGCTCTGTGCATTCTACAGACACTGCCTGTTCTGATTTCTTTTCTGGCCACTGCATCTGTGGAATCCTTAAGACTGGCTATTCACAGGGTATCTGCCTATGCCCAGTATAATGGAAGCTCTATTTTAGGGTCAACAAAACTCAAATTCAGTAAGTTCAGAATTAACCTTGAAGCTTTGTGATTTCTATCGTCACATTCCCAAAGAAGGGATTTTTGGCACTTGAAGGTTGGGGAGGTTTCCCTGGGCTTCATAGTCAAACCCCATTTGTTTCACAAATGAGACTGAAAGCCAGGCTAGTCATAGGAGTTGACTAGACAAATGGCCCCATGGTCAGGTAGTAAGTAGCAGGCTGGCCCTAACTGTGCCTGGAGGAAGGAAGCAGGGGACTAGGCAATCCACAGAGCTGCCCCTAGAAGACCTCAGAAGCATGTTGTATTCTAATTTGATGATGATGTTGTTTGTTTTGTTGGTCTTGGCCTAGCCGCTGTCCCTGAGTTTTTGCTCAAGGCTACCACTTTGAGCCACAGTGCCACCTCCAGTTTTCTGGGCATTAATTGGAGGTTAAGAGTCTCATGGACTTTTCCTGACCAGGCTGGCTTTGAACCTCGACCCTCAGATCTTAGCCTCCTGAGTAGCTAGGATTTATAGACATGAGCCACCAGTGCCTGTCCCATTTCCAGCTTTTTGCTGGCTAATTGGACATGAGAATCTCAGAGTTTCCTGCCCAGAGCTGGCACTGAACTGCAGTCCTCACATCTCAGCCTCCGAAGTAGCTGGGATTATAAGCATGAGCCACCAACACCTGGTTTGTATTTTAATTTAAGAGAAACTTTGTGGGTGGGGGAGGGGGAAGGCTTTCACATTTTACCTGAGCACAGGCATGACCTCTGTTCCCATGACAAGATGAGGGAAGAAAAAAGAAGGAATGTGGCTGGGGTTGACAAAACTAGTAGAATTGCTTTTAGTGTACCACATTTTTTTTTTAAAGGCTGTCTTGAGTTTTTCCTGCATTTATCCAGCTTAGCATCTTTGCTTGATCACATTTGGAAGTAAGGTTACAAGCCTTATCACGTTTCCTTGAACAGAGCTCGCAAAACCTGCTCTTGTCAGGTCCATTTCTTTACAAAATTTAAAACATGTCCTAAATTTTGCTTCTCTCCCCCTGTTTCTGAATCCAGAAGTTTGTAGAGAAATAGCGTAATCCAGATTGGATCTTCTGTTTCCCTGTTAGCTCACCTGTTCCCAACAGAGCTTGAAAACCCGGGGGTGGGGAGTGTGGCAGCATTTTCTCTCTACACCTAACCCGGGCCCCTTTGGATGTGGCGCTTTCACCCTCAGGTCTCCACGAGACAGAAACAGCTCTTCTCTGCTTGTTTCCCAGTCACCATTACCTTGAAGTTTCCATACTGGACCTCCAGATCCCTGCCTAGTTGTCTGAAGGTGTTTTGTGCTATGATTCAAGTATAGCCAGTATCATACATATGTTGGAAACAGCTCTTGGGTGGGATCAACGTACTAGGGTTTGAACTTGAGCCACATCCACAATCTTGGAACCAACTTTTTTGGTGTGTCCGTCCTAGGACTTGAATTCAGACCATGGGTACTGTCCCTAACCTTTTTGGTCAAGATCAGTGTTCTACTACTGAATCCATAGCTCTACCTCCTGGCTTTTTGGTGTTTAATTGGAGATAAGTCTCACAGACTTTCTGGCCTGGCTGGTGGCTAGCTTTGAACCTCACTCTCAGATCTCATCCTACTGAGTAGCTAGGATTACAGGCATAAGCAACCGGGGTCTAGTCTCCTAGTATTTTATGCATTCATTTATTTAGCCATTCCTGGGCCTTGAACTCAGGGCTTGGCACTGTTCCTGAGTTTCTTTTGCTCTATCACTTGAGCCACAGCGCCACCTTCAGCCTTTTCTGTTGATGTGGTACTGAAGAATGGAACCCAGGCTTCATGCAAGCACTAAGCCACCTTCCCAACCCCTGTTTGTTTGTTTGTTTATTTATTTATTTTTTGTCGGTTGTGGGGCTTGAACTCTGGGCCTGGGCATCGTTCTTCAGCTCAAGGCAAGTGCTCTATCACTTGAGCTACAGCGCCACTTGTGGTTTTCTGGTGGTTTATTGGAGATAGGAGTCTCACGGTCTTTCCTGCCTGGGCTGGCTTTGAACCGAGATCCTCAGATCTCAGCCTCCTGAGTAGCTAGGATTACAGGCGTGAGCCACCAGCGCCCGGCTCCCTGTTTATTTATTTAGTTGTTTCCCTGCTAGTACTGGGGGTTGAACAAAGTAACAGCCTCTCTTTCAGGGCAGCCCTTGTGCCTTTTTCAGATCTTGAGCCACACCCCCATTTTTGGCGTTTGCAGTTTAATTATACATAAGAGTCTCAGAATTTGCCTGGGCTGGCTTTGAACCTGGATTCTCAGATTTCAGCCTTCTTTCTGAGTAGCTAGAATTTAGCTAGGATTATAGATGTGAGTCAGTGCTTGTCTGAACAAGCTTTTTAGAAAGCTTCTGTTGGAGCTGGGTGCTGGTGGCCCACACTAGTAATCCTAGCTACCCAAGAGGCTGAGATCTGAAGATCATGGTGTGAGGCTAGCCTGGGCAGGAAAATCCTGTCCATGAGACTCTTATCTCTAATAATAAACTGCTCAGAAAAAATACAGAAGTGGCTCAAGTGGTAGAGTGCTAGCCTTGATGAAAAGAGTCTCAGGGACAGTGGCTAGGCCCTGAGTTCAAGCCCCAGGGCAAAAAAGAAAAGAAAAAAAGCTTATCTTGGGTTTCTGACTTTGTCCTGGCTGTGTAGCTTGGAGCATATCACAGGTTTTCTTTCTTTGTGTGGATATTGGAGTACTTGGGGAAAAACAGTCCTCTTGAGCTTTACTTCCCACCTGTGTCCTGTCAGCTTTCCTTTACCCCAAGTATACACAAGGCCAGTGGAAGCTCTGCTGTTTTTTTCATTTTTTATTTTATTTAATTTTTTTTTGTACCAGTATTGGGGCTTGAACTCAGGGCCTAGGTTCTGTGCCTTTTTACCCAAGGTTGACACCATCTGAGCCACTTTCCCCACTTTCTTTTTGGGTGGTTAATTGGAGATATGAGTCTCACCAGACTGACTGGTTTGAACCTCGATGCCCAGATCTCAGCCTACTGAGTATCTAGGATTACTGGCCTGAGCCCTAGATGCCCATCAAAGCTCTGCTGTTGAACACAATCCAGCAAACTTTTACAGAGTATGGTGCCAAATGCCTTGCTCTGTCAAGAGATGTATTACAAGACTGGCCTAGTTTCTGTGCCAAGTAGAACTCTCTTGAGAGCTAGTGCCTTGTTTTGTCAGCAGGTGCAGGTTCTACCAGTCCAGCCTCCCAGCCACTTCCCCCCAGGAAAGTGTGTAACACTGCAGAAAGCAGCTTTATCAGCCCTGACTGCCTTCTAGGTTCATCTTCTTGGGTAACTTGGCAGGAAGAAGGAAGGCAAGAATCTGGCTGACCTCACTCTAGCTTTTTGGTTGAGTGCCTGGGATCTTCTGTTTGTGTACTGAGCTCCCTAATTGGTCGCTTGTATTAGCACTTGACCTTGCTTCACACCCAGAAACTGTAGTGGCAACTCAAGTTTTGGATATGTTCTTCCAATCAGACTACTGGTCTGACAGCATCTTTCAAGGTTTCTGGGTAATTGAGCTGAGACAGAGAGAAACTTTCCTGTGCTTGAATGGGTGTGTATGTGCTTCATTTCATCCCTGCCTTTGTGGGGGGATGTAGCATAGGGTGGGTCCCAATTTCTTGGTTGGGGTAGTGGTGTTAGAAAAGGACAGTGGATATTTGTAGTTACACTTAAAGCTGCAACACTTACACCCCCGACTGCCTTTTATAGGGGTAGGAAGTAGGGGAACACTTGGGCTCTGGGATCCAGAGCACCACGATGTTAACTTCCTTCCTTCTTGCCCCTCCCACCTCATCATTTATTCATGCTTGTCTCCTCTTTGGTTCCCAGGTGCTGCATCTGTACTGTGACACTTGTTCTGTGCCCATCTGCCGTGAGTGTACAATGGGCCGCCATGGGGGCCACAGTTTTGTCTATCTGCAGGATGCACTACAGGACTCGCGGGCTCTCACCATCCAGCTGCTGGCTGACGCACAGCAAGGCCGCCAAGCCATCCAGGTTAGTCAGTTCTTCTATCACTGACCCCTTCAAGTCCCTGTCCTCTCCAAAGGACATGTGGGGAGACAGATAGGCAGACAGACAGTGGTGTTGGGAGGCAGGAAGTGTGGAGTAGTGAGCAGTCTTGGGAGGATGGCAGGCTTGTGGCTAGATCCCACATACACTGCCTGAGCCCTCTGCTCAGTAGGTTTCCACTTGACCCCTCCCACAGCCAAGTTGGCATAGGCATTGCAGGAAGAGTAGGCTGGGGATTTTATTGAAGGTTCAGTCTTGATTTCTTCTGAGTAATAAAGTCCTTGCAATGAATAACCTTGTCTGTTGAATTCCCTCACTTTAGGCTCAGAGAAGGGCATGCATGACACTGAGAATTTGGCAAATTCCCTTGTGTAGTTAAATAATGGCGTGCTGGGATGATTTGGGGGGGGTGTTGGTGGTAGGACTTGAACTCTGGGCCTGAGTGCTGTCTCTGACTGAGCTCTTTAGGTCAAGATGAGTGCTCTACCACTTGGGCCACAGCACCACTTCTGGTTTTCTGGTGGTTAATTGGAGATGAGTTTCATGGACTTTCCTGCCCGGTCTAGCTTTGAACCTCAATCCTCAGATATCAGCCTTCTGAGTAGCTAGGATTACAGGGGTGAGCCACTGGTACCCACCTTAATTTCTTAAAATGATTTATTTGTTTGTTTATTTATCTATTTATTTATTTAGTACTGAGGCTTCATGTCTAAGTACTGTCCTTTAGTTTTTCCCTTCAACATTGATATTCTATCACTTGAGCCATACCTCTACTTCTGGGTTTTTTTGTTTTGGTTATGGGGCTTGAACTCTGGGCCTGGGTCTTGTCCCTGAGCTCTTCAGCTCAAGGTGAGCACTCTGCTACTTGAGCCATAACATCACTTCTGGTTTTCTAGTGGTTTATTGGAGTAAGTCACTTCTGGTTTTCTAGTGGTTTATTGGAGTAAGAGTCTCATGTACTTTCCTGCCTGTGCTGGCTTTGAACCGCAATCCTCAGATCTCAGCCTCCTGAGTAGCTAGGATTACAGGCATGAGCCACTGGTGTCTGGATCACTTCTGTTATTTGGGTGGTTAATAGGAAATGCTGTCTGGGCTGACTTCAAATGTGGGTTCTCAGAGCCTCAGCCTTCTGAGTAGGAAAGATTACAGGTGTGAGCCACCAGTGTACAGGTGCCTTTTTTTTTTGGCCAGCCCTGGGGCTTGAACTCTGGGCCTAGGCACTGTCCCTCAGCTTCTTTTTCTCAAAGCTAGTGTTCTACCACTTGAGTGACAGCACCACTTCAGGGTTTTTTTTCTGTTTATGTGGTACTGAGGCATCAAACCCCAGGGCTTCGGGCATGCTCGGCAAGCACTCTACCAGCAAGCCATAGTCTAGCCTTGCCTAGCTGCTTTTAAATCTTACCTGAGCTTTTAGAGAATTAGAAAATGTCTCTGTTCTCCATATTAGGGATAAAGTGAAAGTCAAGAAAGTTGTTCAGCTTCTAGCACACATTGCACAAGAAACATAATTACATTTTGTAGTATTAAGTAAAATAAGTTAATTTTGGGTTTTTACTTTTAAAGTAAATCTTTTTTTTTGGGGGGGGGGGAGTCCTACAAAATTGAGAACATGGGCTCCAGAGAAATTCGGGAGATTTTATTTTTTTATGCTTCTTAGCTATGCATGATACTGAAATGAGCCTGTTTCTGATGAGCCCAATTTTCTACTATTCAAGTCATTGGAAAAAAATTTTTTTTTTACCGTCTTCTGACATAACAAAATACTATCAGTACTATAGTAAAGTTTCCATCGTGTTTGCCAACTCACCCTTGATAGAGTCTAGCCTGGCCTCAGATTCCCAATCCTCCTGCCTCAGCCTCCCAGGTACTGGGATTAATATGTTTTCTTTAAAATGGCCTGTATGGTGTTTCTAGGTTGCTGTTCAATTTCTCCCTTGTCAACATCTCCACCGTATACCATTCTTCCAAAACATTGGTGTCCTCAAGCAGTGCTCTTTAACACTGCCCATCACCTGGGAGATTGGAGAGCTAGAGGTAGAGGTAACCATCCCATCCTATGGATGGTAACACAATCTTGCCAGCCCTTTCTGTCCTAGGAGGTTGAAAATACTACTTGCTTTGTGAGTCAGCCGCTCTTGGGAGATTTTTTTTTTTTTTTTTTTTGGGGTGGAGGGGGAGGTTGGTAGGCTAGCACTCTACCACTTGAGCCCCACAGCACCACTTTTGGCTTTTGGATGGTTAATTGGAGTTAAGAGTCTCAGGGGCTGGGAAGGTGGCTCAGTGGTAGAGCGCTTGCCTTGCATGCATGAGGCCCTGGATTTGATTCCTCAGCAACACATAAGCAAAAAGAAAAAAGCCGGAAGTGGCGCCATGGCTCTAGTGGTAGAGTGCTAGCCTTGAGCTGAAGAGCTGAGGGATGGCACCCAGGCCCAGAGTTCAGGCCCCATGACTGGACCCCCCCCCCCCAAAAAAAAAGGAGTCTCAGGCTGTTCCTGCCTGGGCTGCTTTTGAACCGCAATCCTCAGATCTCAGCCTCCTGAGCTAGGATTACAGGCGTGAGCCACTGGCACCTGGCTTGATTTTTTTTTTTTTTTTTGCCAGTGCTGAGGCTTGAACTCAGGGCCTGGCACTGTCCCTAAGCCATTCTGTGCTCAAGTCTAGCACTCTACCACTGGAGCCACAGCACCACTTCCAGCCTTTTCTGTTTATGTGGTAGGGAGGAATTGAACCCAGGGCTTTATGCACGCTAGGCAAGTACTCTACCACTAAGCCACATTCCCAGTCCTAGATTGTTTTTTTTTTTTTTTTTAACATTTCTATAGAGAGAATAGATGGGTGGAAGGTTTGTGTGCCGGCTGAACTTTCTGAATTAATTACAGTCTAAATATATCATATAAAGTTAAATATGGCCACTGAGAGGCTGCTGTGTAAACATAAAACACCCTTAGCATGGACCATAGGGGCCAAATACTTGTCAGTGGTATGCTGGGTCACGTGTTGAATGGAGCAAGCATATGGTAGATGTGTTACTTGTATGGGTGAGAGAGACACAGTGTTAATCATGACTGTATTTCCATCCACAGGTCAGATAGCAAGTCTGCTTTTCAGAAGGTCCTTGTGTAAACCATGGTGTGTGTGTGTGTGTTGCTTTTCTTTCTTGCTTCAGATCATAATTATTCGAAGCTTACATACAACTAGTGAAGTGGAGTTTGGACTATGACATACTTGCTTTTCTTAAAGTGCTCACTGAATTGGTCATTCTCTTAGAAAAAGTCAAATATTAGATAGGGCAGAGGCTTTGTAGGAAAGCAGGGCGTGGGTGTCATAAGTGGTCCCTAGGTGTTGGTGTGAGCATCTCCCCTCTATTCTTTCTGAGTTACTATGAGGTACCAGTACAGGCTTTTGAGGCTGTAGTAGAAGACAAGATGAAGTTTGACATTAAACTAGAACTCAGGCTATTTGCACTAAAGCCATTTTATATTCTCACAGAAACAGATGTTTCCAATGTCACAGGCCAGGAGATGGGAGAGGTTCAGTTTCCCATAAGTATAAGTGTTCTGAGTTAGAATTGGGATGGTTCTGTGTCATTTGAAACAGATTAAGTAAGAATGGAAGAATCCAGCCGGGCACCAGTGTCTCACGCCTATAATCCTAGCTACTCAGGAGGCTGAGATCTGAAGGATCGTGGTTCAGAGCCAGCCCAGGCAGGAAAGTCTGTGAGACTCTTATCTCCAATCAACCACTCAGAAAACCAGAAGTGGTGCAGTGGCTCAAGTGGTAGAGCTCTAGTCTTGAGCTGAAGAGCTGAGGGACAGCGCTCAGGCCCAGAGTTCAAGCCCCACGACCGCAGCAAAAAAAAAAAAAAAAAAGGGAATGGAAGAATCTATCAACTTGTGGTCCCTCCATTGTTCCTGAGAATGTTTGCTCTCAAGGTCATGCCTTGGAGCTAGGAATGTGGTTTTCTTGACCGAAGCTCAGGACAGTGCTCAAGGTCCGAGTTCAAGCCCCAGGACTGGCAAAAAAGGTTCATGCCTTTGTGCTTAGCACTCTGCCTCACTAGGCAATCTAACTAACTCTACTTGCAGGGTAGATGTACGAGGCTCTCCTGAGCCACCCTGAGCTTCTTTTCCTCCTGTTTTCCTTCCTTTCCCCTCCTTTGGGGTCTGGGTGACTCATACGTAAAGCCAGGGTTGGGGTAGTTGATTGGTTTGGTCTGTTTTCCTAGGTTTCTCTCTTAGGGCACAGTCCTGGGGCCAAAAGCTTTGTGCTCCTCCACATCTCCTTTCTTTCTACCAGTACGAATAGAAGAGCAAGAACACACCCCTTAAGAAAAGGATACACTGTGAACTAATTCTGCAGTTACATTTAAGCCAGTGGAAAGCTTATACTACTCTTTTTTTCTTTCTTTCTTTTTCTTTTTGGGTCCAGTCCTGGGGCCTGAACGCTGTCCCTCAGCTCTTCAGCTCAAGGCTAGCGTTCTACCACTTGAGCCACAGCACTACTTCCGGCTTTTTTTCTTTTTGCTTATGTGGTGCTGAGGAGTAGAACCCATGGTCTCAGGCATGCAAGGGCAAGTGCTCTACCACTGAGCCACCTTCCCAGCCCCAGCTTATACTACTCTTAAATGTCTCATCAGTGATTTTTTTTTTTTTTACAATCCATTAGGACTTGTGCTTTAATGTCCATTTCCAACTTTTGTTTAAATGGTGATATTTTATGCTGTGCCTGGGGATCTTACCCAGGGCCTGGATAGTACTGGGCAGGTGCCCACCACTGAACCCCAGCAGAGGTGGGGAACCTTTTTTTCTGCCACAGGCAATTTGGGTATTAATGTCTTTCCAGGGTCATATAAAATTATCCACACAGGCAAAGAGGCCATAGGTAACCAAGAAGCATGCATATGCATTACTGTATGATTTAAAAAAATTTTTTTTTTGACAGTCCTGGGGCCTGAACTCTGGGCCCGGGCGCTGTCCCTCAGCTCTTCAGTTCAAGGCTTGTGCTCTACCACTTGAGGCACAGCTCCACTTCTGGCCTTTTCTGCATATGTGGTGCTGAGGAATCCATTTCAGGGCCTCACACATGCAAGGCAAGCGCTCTACCACTGAGCCACCTTCCCAGCCCCTACTCCTACTGTATGATCTCCTCCTTCCCAGTTGTGGGGCTTTAACTCAGGGCCTGGGTGCTGTCCATGAACTTTTGAGCTTAAGGCTAGTGCTCTACCACTTTGAGCCAGAAGGCCACTTCTGATTTTTTGATAGTTAGAGTCTCACATACAAAGCCAGCCTGGGCTGTCTTTGAAAACCGCGATCCTCAGATCTCAGCCTCCTGAGTAGCTAGGATTACAGGCATGAGCCACCAGTGCCCAGCTGTATGTATCATTTTCGTGGACCTTATACAATCCTTGGGACAGATTATTTTCCATCCAGTAAAGACATCTTTTCAGGAAATCTGTTCACTTTCTGTGGGCCCAACTAACTGTAGAGTGTTCACCTTCTCCTGGTCATTTTGATCTGAATCATACCAGTGATGATGCTTTTATGGATGTGTTGGTGGTAGGCCCTTCTCTGCAATACAGTCTGCATGTCCTGACCCCTACTGAGGTGCTTTTGCCTATGTTGCTTCATTTCCTTGATATCCTGATTGCTTATTTTCAAGATTAGTTTGTTTACTTATTACGAATGGGAAAGGATGTACTTACTAAAGGTTTACTTCCCTCTTGTTTGTCTGGTTTTTATCTTTTAAATTAAACCTGTCAAGACAGTGTAACTGTGGCTGATAGCTTCTCTTGACAATCCCAGTTCTAGGAGGAGCCTTGTATATAAGTTGTTGAATTAATTCAAGATATCTGATAAAGAAGATTACCCACCCAGGATGAGCTTGGAAAGGTGCCTCCAGGCAAGAGAGAGGATGGCGCCCTCCACTGTTTTAAGGCTGTGCTCTGCTGTTACTGCCCTTTTGAATATTGCATTGTATTCATTTTGTCTCTTTCTGAGATTGTAACATTGGTCAAGTTTTATAAGGTGCACTAATTTTCTGGAAGTATTGATGAAAGGTCAGGAATTACATCTCAATTATTATTAATATTTTTCTTAATTACTGTAGTTTAGCTCATTAAGTTTTTATTGACAGTAACAGGAAAAGCTCCAACTTCATTTATTTGGTAGGTTGTTGGGCTTGGGGCTTGAATCCAGTGCTTGGGTGCTGTCCCTGAGCTTTTTTGCTCAAGGCAATGTTTTTTCATGTGAGCCACAGGCCACTTCTGGCTTTTTTGGTGGTTAGGCTGGCTTTGAACTGTGATTCCTAGATCTCAGTTTTCCTCTGTGTCTAGGATTACAAGCATGAGCCACTAGCTCCTGGCTCAATCTAGTTATTTTCTGCTCTGGCAGCAGACACACTCCAGAACCTTTTGGGTTCTTGTGGCAGGATTTCCTTCTCCTGGTCCTCCCAACCCAAGCTGAGGTGATCCTCCTTGGTCTCTGATCCAATCCTTGGTGTGCTCTGTGCCCTAGGCTTCTCTCATACATGTTTAACTTTTCCATGAGTTAAAGTCTATAAATTATCTGTAATTTAATCTCTGTAAAGTTATCTCTATAAATTATCTTGTGATTTCAGCCCCCTCCCCCCATCATGAATCCTAATGGCATGAGGTGTTCAAAACGTGTCATTTAATTTGATTGTTCATTTAATTTTTATCTTTTGGGTCTGACTGAAAGATAAAATGAACCTGTCTGCTTAAGTTTATTGGTTTCTTACTATGGTCTTACTTAGGTCTGTTGTAACAAACAGGTAGCATAAAACAACACGAGCCCATCTCTGGTGGCTCATACCTGTAGTCCTAGCTATTCAGAGTCTGAGATCAGAGGGTCATGGTTCAAAACCAGCCTAGGGCTGGGCGCTGGTGGCTCATGCCTGTAATCCTGGCTACTCAGGAGGCTGAGATCTGAGGATCATGGTTCAAAGCCGGCCCAGGCAGGAAAGTCTGTGGGACTCTTATCTCCAATAAATTACTCAAAACTGGAAGTGGTGCTGTGGCTCAAGAGGTTCTAGAGCCACTCACCTTGAGCTGAAGAGCGCAAGGACAGTGCCAAGCCCAGAGTTCAAGCCCCCATGACCGACCAACAAACAAACAAACCAGCCCAGGCAGGAAATTACCCTGGTTAATTAACCAATTAGCCACCAGAAAACTGGTGCTGGAAGGACCTTTCTTTTCCTCTTCGCCGCTTGTAGGAATTGCTGGCGGAATTGTGTGCACCTGTATCACTACTAATTTCTGCCTCTGTCTTTTTTTGGGGGGTTACAATTACATGGGCACGATAATGAGTACATTTCTTTTCTTTTCTTTTTTTTTGATGGGACAAGTGAATAACAGTTTATTTGCATATACACAAGAAGAGTCGGCCTTCTGGGGCAAGAGTACATTTCTTTCTTTTGGG
>NW_012267326.1:5657653-5663373 GCF_000151885.1 Dipodomys ordii
CATTCATCTACTGAGGGGCATCTGGGTTGGTTCCATATCTTAGCTATGGTAAATAATGCTGCAATAAACATAGTTGTGCTGGTAGCTTTAGTGTGGTCTTGTTTGTAAGCATTTGGGTAAATGCCCAAAAGTGGGATTGCTGGGTCATAGGGGAGCTCTATGTGGAGTCTTTTGAGGAACCTCCATACTGCTTTCCAAAGTGGTTGAACACATTAACAAGAGCAAGGATAAGAACCACATGGTTATCTCAATAGATGTAGAAAAAACATTTGACAAGATCCAACACCCGTTTATGATGAAGGTTTTGGACAAATTAGGAATCCATGGATCATTTCTCAATACAATAAAGGCTGTATATGACAACCCTACAGCCAGCATTATACTTAATGGTGAAAAACTTAAGCCATGTCCTCTTAACTCAGGAACAAGACAAGGATGCCCACTCTCTCCACTTCTCTTCAATGTAGCATTAGAATGCCTAGCTGCAGCAATACGACAAGGTACGAAGGGATCCAAATAGGGAAAGATAATAAGTAAAATTCTCCCTCTTTGCAGATGACATGATCTTGTATTTAAAGAATCCCACGGACTCCACTCTCAAATTACTCAAGCTGATTCAAAACTTTGGCAAAGTAGCAGGGTATAAAATTAACCCTCAAAAATCAATGGCTTTTCTGTATGCCAACAATGAGAAAAGTGTGGCTGAAATCAGGAAAGCAGCTCCATTCGTAATAGCCCCACAAAGAATAAAATACCTAGGAATTAACCAAAGAAGTGAAGGAGGGCTGGGAAGGTGGCTCAGTGGTAGAGCGCTTGCCTTGCATGCTCGAGGCCCTGGGTTCGATTCCTCAGCACCACATAAGCAAAAAGAAAAAAGCCGGAAGTGGCGCTTTGGCTCAAGTGGTAGAGCAGTAGCCTTGAGCTGAAGAGCTGAGGGACAGCGCCCAGGCCCAGAGTTCAGGCCCCACAACCGGACCCCCCCCCAAAAAAAAAGAAAAAGAAGTGAAGGACCTCTATGATGAAAACTTATGCCTCGGTCTTACTCCTCTGTGTCTTTATATTGCCTTCTGTGGACACACCAGTCATTGGATTTAGAACTTTCCCCAATCTAGTGTAACCTCATCTACCAAGGCTGCATTTCCAAAGCAGGTTACACTTGGAGGTGTGCCTGTGTTTTGAGGAGTGCATTGAACCCAGTACAGCTACCTAATGTAAATGTGCTTATTATGGTCAACAGCATATGCAAATAGAAACTTTGTAAGTTCTTCCTGTAGAATGATTTGTTACCCCCACGGACTCTAGTAGCATGAGCTGTGTACTTAGTTCCTACTTGGTTTGAAATGGAGCAGAAATGGGTCATCAAAAAGAGGTGGTGTCTGAGCTGGACTCCGAGCTGGACCTCAGAATTGAGGGGGGGGGGGATTTTGGGGCAGAGAGTTTAGAAAGGTAGCCCTGTGAGGGGCGGGGGGGGGGCAGGGGCAGCGAGGAACTGCTCTTTGGACATTGACATATGTAGAGAGGTAAGGGCGCCCTTACTTCCCACAGAGCTGACACAGCAATTCAAAGCTTAGTATTACTGGGCTGGAAGAGTGTCCATAAATTAAGACACCTCATCTATTGTATGTATGCATGTTTGTTTTTAAATGTTATATCAAATAACCAGAAAAGACTTGGTAAATTTGACAGATGGAATTGAAGAGTATCTGACTACTGACTGCTGTTTATGGAGGGAGATACTGGTGCTGGTTGCCTAGTATTTTTTATTTTTTTGGTGGTAGGGGTGGAGAAGGCAGGGAGGAGGGGAGGTTGGACATGGAGCTTGAACTTGGCCTGGGTACTGTCCCTGAGCTTTTCTGTTTAAGGCAAGTGCTCTACCACTTTCGGTCCACAGCTCTACTTCTGGTTTTCTGGTGGTTAGGACTTTACTGCTTGGGCTGGGTTTGAAATGTGATCCTCAGATCTCAGCTTCCTGAACTGCTAGGATTACAGGCGTGAGCCACCAGTGCCCAGCTGGTTGCCTACTAGTGAACGTACAAAATGTCCCTAATGGTAAAATTGGTTACATGTACATTAGCACAATTTATACACAGAGTAAGGGAACCAATGTGACTTTGGCCTAGCCAGGTATATGATCCATCTTGGTGTGACACCCACTTAAATAGGCCAGACAGTGGTTGAGTTCCAGGTGTGTTTGTCAGCCAAGACTTAACAGCATGCTTTATTCTGTGCTATGAGCTGTGTTCAGCTCCTGCTTTCTATTTTCTTGGCTTTCCTTCACATTGGCTCTTACCCAAGATGGAAAAGGTTAGGACCATGTGCAAAAAGCCTTTAGCTAGTAGGAGCTGTATTTGAACCTGAATTACCTGACTCCACAAACAGCTCATGAGCCCAGGACTGTTTTTGGGTTTTATCATTGATAGTTCCACATTCCAGGGACCCCTTCAGTCCAAGGCAAACACTGTGCATCTTCTTGATTTCCTAGCTTGTGTCCTAGTTGTGATCATCTACTCTAAAAAAATAAGTTGTTCCACTAGCCAGTAGATCAGAATTCCCTAGTTAGTACCTTAGTATCTAAAACAAATCCTTGTGGTTTTACAAGACACATCATGTAACATTAATGGTAACATGGGGCCTTGTCTGGATTAATTTTTTATGAATGATAATATGCCTGATTAAACTGATTTATTCAGTCTATTAGTATAGGGTGTAGGCTTTGTGGTGGTGTGTGGATGGGTCTAACCACAGGGTCCAGTTTCTTAGTAGATCAAGTGGTACTCCCAGGTGCACTGGCTGTTGGCGTATGTCCAGGTAAGTTAAGCTGCTGCTGACTAGATAGGAGTATGATGGGGTAACCACCAACCTGTTGGGGCACCTTCTCAGGAGGGGTGTATTGGCATGCAGGATTTTCTCTAGGAAGGGAGGAGATTGTTTGTGTGCCCGGAGTTGTAGGTTTTAAACTGATCCTCAGTCCCATTATTGGGCAGTCACCCAGCCATACTAGCTCCACTGTTTCAGAGTATCTCTTCAATAGTCTGACATTTCACTCTGTAGGCGCCACTTCTCACACAAAGAAATCCAGCCTTTGCCAGGAACTCCTTCAGCATCCACTTGTGAAGGTTTGGACCATGTGAGCCTTGTGGGGGTCTGATTGCAGGGTGAAGGTGTGAAAGCCTCAACACTGTTTTTGCTTTTCCAGCTGAGCATCGAGCAGGCCCAGACTGTGGCCGAACAGGTGGAGATGAAGGTGAAAGTGGTGCAGTCAGAAGTCAAAGCTGTGACTGCCAGGCACAAGAAGGCCCTGGAGGAGCGGGAGTGCGAGCTGCTGTGGAAGGTAATATGGAAGCATGCCCTCCTCACCCAGCTGCCCCAACCCCACAGCGTGTTTCTGAAAATGCCAGCAGGTTTCCTCGTTTCAGATCCTTGACCTAAGCTCTTAAGTCCAGAGCATTTTCTAATTTCCCAGAAAGACTCTGGGTAGGAGGGGCCATTCAGGCCGCCCCTGGAATATTGGGAGTGCTTTCCACTCAATAAAGCAACAGGGAGCCTTTTCTGAACTACTTGGGTAGCCTAGACTGGAAGGAGGCTCAGGTTTTCTATTGCACACACTCAAAAGGAGGCAGAAAGAAGGGAGAACAATCAAACTGTGTTAGGAAAGGCAGGCTTGTAGGAAACGTCCTTATTTTTGGTGTCCTGGCTGGCTGCACTTCCTGACTCCTGTGGAAGCCAGTTTTCTACTTGTGAGGGCAATGAGTTTATGCCCTGTCTTCCTGTTGGAGCAGGAAAGGGTGCTGAACACACTGGTGTGTTGTTTAGATAAAAACCAGCTGGAAAGTCTGCCACCCCACCCAAGTCAGCAGCCCAGCTATTCTGACTTTATATCCCCATTCAGGAAGTTGGAGAGTTAAGTCTACCAGCAGGCCAGGACCCTACACCACTGCTTTCATTCTAATTACATTCTCTGAACACACGCATGGCTGCTGCTTAGCGAAGGTGCTCTCTCTCTCTCTCTCCCCCCTCTCTCTCTCTTGCGAAGAACAGCCAGTATGTGGGGTAGGCAGGTTAGCAAGACTCAATGCAGTATATATTTTACATATATACATACATATAATTAATTAATTAATTTTCATTTATTTATTCTTGAGTGCCTTGTTGGGCATGGCATAGTTTTCAGACAGTCAGATGTCCCCAAGGTCTGCCAATCTCAAGCCACCCACAAATGGTAATTATAACTGGAGAGGCTTCTTGCAACCTGAGAGCTGTGTAGTGAGCTCTGCCCCAAACTTGCTCTTCTGGATTTCCTGATGAAAAAGGCCTTTGTGTGTGGGGTTCCACACAAAGTATGTATTTAACTACATATACTCCCGCTGTGAGCAGCCCCACCCCTCTCAGATGGTTGCTTCTCTTTCAGAGAACACCTGGAAATCAAGTGTTTAGGAAAGTATGTTTGGGAGAAGAGCCAATCTACACTTAACGATAAGTTGCTTTTTCTTACCTAAGGAATCATCCTCAAGGAGACGGGAGATGGTGGCTCATGCCTGTAATCCTAGTCCCTCAGGAGGCTGAGATCTGAGGATTTTGATTTGAAGCCATTCCCAGGCAGGAAAGTCCATGAGACTTAGCCACCAGGAAACTGGACATGGTGATGTGGCTCAAAGTGCTAGCTTTGATTCAAAGAGCTCAAGGACAGCACCCCCCGGCCTTGAGTTCAAGCACCACAACTGACCAGAAAAAAGAGCTAGCCTTTCATGTTTTAGAATGGTTCCTTGCTGCCTGTCCTGTAACAGACATTCCCTCTCTGACGATTGCCTACGTTTTCTGTTTCAGATCAGAATTTCCCAGCCAGCTCTACCAGGTGTCTTTGTGATCATTTCATTTCATTTCCCCTCTGGGTATTGAACATTATTAAACTATGAGGGTCTAGATTCAGTTTTCAACTTGCTAAGCTATTCAGTTTTATGTATCTGGAAATACCTCTTCATTCTGTTTCCAGCATACCCTCCATCTTACTACTAGTGTCGCTACAGCTCCCTAGTTTCATGGGTTAGAATTAAAGGTAAAGGTTTGATCTGGGGTATAGGTCCAAAAGCTCAAGAGTTCTTTTATATAAACCCATCCCAAACCTTCTGCTCACACATACCAAGGTTTCACAGTGAACAGAAGATAAAACAGGAATGGGTCAAAATCATTACCATTCCTCTAGGGAAGATACAGATTAGCATCTAAGCCCTAGAACACTGTGCCTTTGCTGTGACTTAGACTGGCTTTCAGATGAGGAGAACATTGAGAAAGCATGGTCCTTTACAAAAACTGTGAACCACTTGGGTAATGTTCTCTCACAGTAGGTAAATCATTTAGAATTAGAGCCACTTTTTTTTTTCTTTCATTGGTCATAAGGCTTGAACTCTGGGCCTGGGGTGCTGTCCCTGCGCTCTTCAGCTCAAGACTAGCAGTCTACCACTTGAGCCACAGCGCCACTTCCAGTTTTCTGGTGGTTTATTGGAGATAAGTTTCACAGACTTTCCTTCCCAGGCTGGCTTTTGAACCATGATCCTTAGATCTCAGCCTCTTGAATAGCTAGGATTACAGATGTGAGCCACCTGTGCCCTGCCTCTCTCTCTCTCTCTCTCTCTCTCTCTCTCTCTCTCTTTCTTTCTCTTTCTTTCTTTCTTTCTTTCTTTCTTTCTTTCTTTCTTTCTTTCTTTCTTTCTTTCTTTCTTTCT
>NW_012267326.1:5663438-5681628 GCF_000151885.1 Dipodomys ordii
CCTTCCTTCCTTCCTTCCTTCCTTCCTTCCTTCCTTCCTTCCTTCCTTCCTTCCTTCCGTCCGTCCGTCCGTCCGTCCGTCCTGGGGGTGAGAGGTGGTCTGTGAATTTTTTTTGCTCAAAACTAGCAAGAGATAAGAATCTCCTGGCATTCCTGCCTGGGCTGCCTTTAAACCATGATCCTCAGATCTCAGCCTCCTGAATAGCTAGGACTACAAAGTAAGCCACTGTTATCAGCAAGAATCATGTCTTCTGTTGGTAGTTGTTGTTTCTATAATGCCTGGCACAAAGTATGTGCTCTGTTAGACAACTTTGACCTTCATTTCTCTTTAATTCCTAACCTACAGTAATTGTGAATAATAATTAACTATTAAAAATAACAACTGTGCCAGGCACCAGTGGAAGTGTCTCCATGTTTTGTATAGGCATAGTGGTATTTCCTAAATATTTCCTAAGCACAAGTGGTTGAATTTAAGACTGTAGAACTTGCAGGTCCCAAGTGCCAAATATCTATGCTATAACTTGAATGTAAGTTAGAAATCTGGAAACACCACCTCTTTACCACTGAGTATTGTTTATTTCCTCTGAACAAAGACAGTCTCTTTCATAGCCTAAAGATTGTCAATCAGCACACAATCTTGATAGCATACCAGTAGTTAAGCCTCAGTTCACTGTCATCAAGTTTCTTCTAGGGGCTGGGAAGGTGGCTCAGTGGTAGAGCGCTTGCCTTGTATGCATGAGGCCCTGGGTTCGATTCCTTAGCACCACATAAGCAAAAAGCTGGAAGTGGCACTGTGGCTCAAGTGGTAGAGCACTATCCTTGAGCTGAAGGACAGCGCCCAGGCCCAGAGTTCAGGCCCCATGACCGGACCACCCCCCCCCCCCCCAAAAAAAAAAAAAAGTTCTTCTAGTAGTTTTATTTATTTGGAGAATACTAGTACTGGGAATTGAACTCTGGGCCTGGGTGTTGTCTCTTAGTTTTTTACTCAAGGCTGATACTCTACCACTTGAGTAACAGCTCCATTTCCTGCTTTTTGGAAATAAGAATCTCCTGGACTTTCCTGCCTGGGTTGGCTTTGGGCCTTGACCCTCAGATTTCAAGAGTCACAGAGGCATTATGCCTTTGTGTTCTTCTCCTAACAGTATCCTCCTTCAGACTCACTGTGTGTGAATCTTTAGTGTCCTGTATATTTTATCAGTGTGGGTTTTTTGTTTGTTTGGGGTTGGCATTGGTCATGGGCACTGTCTTTAAGCTTTTTGCTCAAGGCTAGCACTCTACCACTTTGAGACACAGTTCCACTTCTGGATTTTTTGGAGGTTAATTGGAGATAAGAGTCTCACAGACTTTCCTACAGGGACTGGCTTTGGACTATGATCCTCCTGAGTAGCTGGGATTACAGGCATGAACCACCAGTGCCTGGATTCTTCCAGTGGTTTTAGTAGCTGTTTCTCCTCATTTTTTTTTGGTGGTGGGGGGACTGGATTTAAAAAAAATTGCTGTTCTTTAAGAGTACAGGTCACACTTGAACTAATATGCACAGGAAGGAACTTCCTGAACAGAGTCCCAGGGTCACAACAAATTGGAGAGAGACTTGACAAATGGGACTACCTTAAAATAAAAAGCTTCTGCACAGCTAAATCTATCGCAACCAAGCTAGAAAGACAACCAACTAATTGGGAAAAAATATTTACCAGCAATATATCAGACAAGGGGTTAACATCCTGTATATACAAGGAACTCAAGAAACTAATCCCTCCCAAACCTAACAAACCAATTACTAAATGGGCAAGGGAACTAAAAAGGCACTTCTCAAATGAAGAAATAAAATGGCAAAGAAACACATGAGGAAATGTTCATCATCCTTGGTGGTGAAGGAAATGCAAATAAAGACAACCCTGAGATACCACCTTACCCCAGTCAGAATGTCCCACATCCACAAATCAGCCAACGACAAATGCTGGAGGGAATGCGGAGAAAGAAGAACCCTATTACACTGCTGGTGGGAATGTACACTTATACAACCACTTTGGAAAGCAGTCTGGAGGGTCCTTAGAAAGCTAAAGATTGACCTCCCTTACGACCCAGTCATACCACTTCTAGGCATCTACCCTGAACAACAGGAACCAATATACAAGGACACGTGCACCTCCATGTTTATTGCAGCACTGTTCACAATAGCTAGGATATGGAAACAACCCAGATGCCCCACCATAGATGAATGGATCCAAAAATTGTGGTATCTATACACAATGGAATATTATGCAGCCATTAGAAATGACAAAATAATGGCATTTGCAGGGAAATGGATGGAGCTAGAAAGAATCATGTTGAGCAAGATAAGCCAAGAGCAAAGAGACAAACGGTACATGGTCTCCCTGATAAGTGGATGTTAAATCCAAAATGTTAGGTGATACGACAAAACTAACAGGACTTAAGAAACAAAGAACTCCCACTCATCTGGTTGAACCACTACTAAATATCCCCATGCTGATGATCACATGTATGGTGTATAACATGTGTACACCGTTATATGTTATAGACTGTGATAGACAATTTGCTCCAGGAAAGTTAGAATGAACTTGTGACTTTAAATGAGCATCATTATCCCACAAGACTGTGAAATTCGGGAAATTATGTAATCACTTAATCACAATCCAAAAAAAGAACTTCGGGGAAGGTAGGGAGGGAAGGGATGGTAGGGGGAAAACAATGGAGGGGGTAACAATGCTCAATAGGAAGTGTACTCATTACCTTACTTATGGAACTGGAACCCTCTGTATAGTATCTTGACAATTAAAAAAAAAAATACAGGTCACATTTTTGTGGCCATCCCTTAGCCTCTCAGTATAGAGCTTTCTGATTGGATGGATGGATGAGTTTCGGTTCTCTGCTCCTAAGTCTGTGTTCTCTCAACTTTTCCTTCAGGTAGAGAAGATCCGCCAGGTGAAGGCCAAGTCTCTGTACCTGCAGGTGGAGAAGCTGCGGCAAAACCTCAACAAGCTGGAAAGTACCATCAGTGCCGTCCAGCAGGTCCTGGAGGAAGGTCGGGCACTGGATGTCCTGCTGGCTCGAGACCGGATGCTAGCCCAGGTGCAGGAGCTGAAGACCCTGCGGAGCCTCCTGCAGCCCCAGGAAGATGACCGGGTCATGTTCACACCCCCTGACCAGACACTGTACCTTGCCATCAAGTCCTTTGGCTTTGTTAGCAGTGGGGCCTTTGCACCACTCACTAAGGCTACTGGTGATGGCCTCAAGCGGGCCCTCCAGGGTAAGGTGGCCTCCTTCACTGTCATTGGTTATGACCATGATGGTGAGCCACGCCTCTCAGGAGGTGATCTAATGTCAGCTGTGGTCTTGGGTCCTGATGGCAATCTGTTTGGAGCAGAGGTGAGTGATCAGCAGAACGGGACTTACTTGGTGAGCTACCGGCCCCAGCTAGAGGGTGAGCACCTGGTGTCCGTGACCCTGTGCAACCAACATATTGAGAACAGCCCCTTTAAGGTGGTGGTCAAGTCTGGCCGCAGCTATGTGGGCATCGGGCTGCCGGGCCTGAGCTTTGGCAGTGAGGGTGACAGTGATGGCAAGCTCTGCCGCCCTTGGGGAGTGAGTGTGGATAAGGAAGGCTATATCATCGTGGCCGACCGCAGCAATAATCGCATCCAGGTGTTCAAGCCTTGTGGCTCCTTCCACCACAAATTTGGCACCCTGGGCTCCCGGCCTGGGCAGTTCGACCGACCGGCTGGGGTGGCCTGTGATGCTTCACGCAGGATCGTGGTGGCTGACAAGGACAATCATCGCATCCAGATCTTCACCTTTGAGGGTCAGTTCCTCCTCAAGTTTGGTGAGAAAGGAACCAAAAACGGGCAGTTCAACTACCCTTGGGATGTGGCAGTCAATTCTGAGGGAAAGATCCTCGTGTCAGATACGCGGAATCACCGCATCCAGCTCTTCGGGCCCGATGGGGTTTTCTTGAATAAGTATGGCTTCGAGGGGGCTCTCTGGAAGCACTTTGACTCCCCACGGGGCGTGGCCTTCAACCATGAAGGTCACCTGGTGGTCACCGACTTCAACAACCACCGCCTCCTGGTCATTCACCCTGACTGCCAATCCGCACGTTTTCTGGGCTCAGAGGGCACTGGCAATGGGCAGTTCTTGCGCCCACAAGGTGTGGCCGTGGACCAGGAGGGGCGTATCATTGTGGCTGATTCCAGAAACCACCGTGTGCAGATGTTTGAAGCCAACGGTAGCTTCTTGTGCAAGTTTGGTGCTCAAGGCAGCGGCTTTGGGCAGATGGATCGCCCATCTGGCATCGCAGTCACTCCCGATGGCATGATTGTCGTGGTGGACTTTGGCAACAATCGAATCCTCATTTTCTAATCGCATCTTTCTGGGTTTCTGTGTTTGGGTTGTGTTTGTGTGTGTGTGTATGTGTGTGTTTGTGTGTGTGTGTATGTGTGGTCTCCGTTTGAATTTCAAAGAAGAAGCAGTCTCAGGGATTCTTTTTCTTTTTTTCTTTTTTTTTTTTAAAGAGAACAAGAAAAGTACAACATTACTTAAGTCCTACCTCATCTTTATTTTTTTACAGATGAATGTACTTACCTTTTGTGCAGGGATTGAGCCTGTGAAATGATAATTTCTATCTACCTCATGAATCTTTGCATGTCCTCCAGCAGGCCCTCTTCCCTCCTCTGTGATATTAACATTCCCTCTTCAACGCACGGGCAAGGTGTGCACAAGCCTGGTAGCGAGGGCATCGGATGTGTGTGGTGGGTGCATTCTGTAGATTGAGCCAAGGAAACACAAAAACTACTTAAAGACAGAAACTAAAACTTGGAAAAGTGGGATTTGAATTCATAGAGCATTTGTGTTTTTGAGAATATTATTCCTGTGAGGTTAGATTGTGTTGTGTGGTTTGATCTTTTGGGGAAAATTGTCCTTTTTCTTTTTTTTTTTTAAATGCTGCAACAGAAGGCTTTCCAGTTCTTTTATTAATAACTCAAAGTGTGTCTAACATCTTCCCTCAGTTTTCTTATCCCTAGGAGAGGTGGCTGTGGCTTGCTAGCCAAGAAAAGCAGACCATTTATATTTTAGGGTGTTTAAATTTTATTTTTTGTAAGGGAGGAGTGTGTGTGTTGTGTGTGTGTGTTGTGTGTGTGTGTGGTGTGTTTTAAAGCCATCTTGCACCCCAGTAGTGAAGCTGGAAATGGAAATGACTTACCACATCCCAAGAAAGGTCTCTCCCCTCCCCTCTTACACTTCTAAGAAATAGATGTAGCTCAGGACTCTTGATTATAAGTATTCTTAAAAGTGTTCTTACCTTATTGGATATGAAGAGTTAGGTAGAAGGAAGGAAACTCATCTTGGAGAGAGAGTTTTCAGACATGGACTGACTTGCTGCAAGAGCAAGTAGAGGGTACTCAAGATGCAAGGCACCCCCCCAAACTAGGGACTGACTATTCAGGTGGGGCAGGGCTGAACCTGACCCTGAAGTGAATGTACTACAATGCTAGGAATTGCTTTTTCTAAGAAGACTCAGTAGGTTAAGGAATAAACTTTTTGTTTTAAAAGCACAATTTTTTTTTTCCTGCTTTGGAAGTTCAGGGAAATAGAATATTTGAACCTCAAGTTAGTGGGAACAGCCTGTTCCTATACCCTCCGCTCGGGTCACCTTCGCAGGATCCTGTACCCGAGTTGTGCTGTTATACCTCATGAGTAACATGAAGCTCTCCCCCCACCTCCACCCCCTACCCAAGGCTTTGAATGTAAAGGATTTGTAAACCCAAATCATCCTAACCTGAAATGTGTAGGACATCATACCTCTGCTTAAACCTGTTATTCGGTACCAAAGAATGAAAATGTATAAGCCAGAGTTCTACCTCACAAATAAGGGGGTTGGCATTTGTCACTTTACAGGATTAGTTTGCTGTAAGCTGGGCTTGGGTACAAACTTCATGCTTTTAAGTATTGTCTGTTTTAGAACCCCGAATAGCTCCTATATTCCTATTAGAGCCCCGAGTAGGTCCTATATTCCTATATCCTCCCTCCCCCCAATACCAAAATAAGAGCAGATGCTGGATTAGCAGTCCTCAGAAAACGAGGCGTTCCTGCACTCCAGTGGCATACCAGGGAGACCTCTTGCTTGAAATCATCAGATTACTTACCTACCCCATCTTGTGGGCATTTAGTTTACCAGTTTGACCTTCCTTGTTTCTTGCTTTAGCTCTGTAAGTTTCAGTTTCTTCCTTTTCTGAGTGACCACAATGGAAGGGGGGGTGGGCAACTCATCTCACACAACCATGCAACCAGAGATCCCAAAACTGCCCCCCAGCTTCCTGATTCCTGGGTAGATAGAGCCTCACAGTATCCTGTTTGAAAAGTAGCACCTTTTCTTTTAGGATCTTAAGTTCCAGTTCCCAATTCCTTTTATTTTGCCCCTGTGTTCCAGGTTCTTTGGTAAGGAGTGGAGTAACTCAGAGGTGACTTTCTTCCTACTCCTCATTGGCCAGCAAGTCACCCTTTGATATCAGACAACTGCCTTTACACGCTTCTAAGTTTTTTGCTTTTGGTTTTTAAGTGAAGAAATGGATCTTGATTTAAAAAATATTCTCAGAATCCTAAGTTTGGTTGTGGCTGGAAAAAGTTTTTTTTAGTAGATTTCTTCCACTTTGATGTTCTGTTCTTTTAATCCACTTTCTTCCCAGGGTTGTCTTCCCTCCTTTGTTCCTAACTTCCCCTTCTGTAGGGGGAATACTGTTAAGTAAATGAGAAATATTCTTGGTAAGCAGCAATTGGGAAAAAAAAAAACCTTAACGTTTTGCTGTGGGTTTGGTTGTAAGCCGAAGTTTCACCTCCATGGCTGCAATGATGAGGTCAGTTCTTTAATAATCAGTAGAGGGACCAGTGTGCAGGCAGGCTTAGAGCAATTGTGTATGTGAGAGATGCTGCCTCTGCATCCTCCAATGTGGGGCTCCCCTTAACCTTTTTTGCACCCAGAAGGGTGAGTGACTAGCATCTGAGAAACATTAGTCACATTTGGGAAACTTGTTTTTAAAGCAAGTAGCTGTTTGTGGTTGCCCACCATTGACTTCTAGCCCCTAGGGATTGGTGCTAAGCACTTTGGATAGTGTTTATTGGTATAGGTGGAATGTTCCCAAACAAAGCCAGATGATAAAGGCCAAAGTTTGGTGCTCTCCAGTGTAAGGCTGGTCTAATACCTGCATTCAAATGTGTTACTCCCGCCCATTGTGAGGTGGGTAAGAATTGGGTCAAAGAGGATTGTCTTCAACAAGGTGAAAACAGTAAAGTCCTTGGCTGCAGAGCTGAAAATGTTTCTAGGGAGTGAATGATGATTGCATGGTGGTTTTCCATGTAGAACTAGTGGTCTGGTGGTAGCGGTGTGTGTTTTGAGGTGCCCATTGGCATTAGGGCTATATAGGTTTGGCTATTGAGATGTTAAAATAAATCGAAATGGCCCATAGGTTGGCACCTACTTAACATTTCAAAAGGGTGGTCTTTAAAAACAAAGAAACAAAAGATTGATTTCCTGGTACAGTTTGGAGCAAATCTGGTCTCCACCTGTGCTTTGTTGAGGCTGCCAGGAGATCCCTGAGTGAGCTGGGCCCAGCGGCCTGGGCTGAATCGCAAGTGCACTACTAACTCCTCAATCAATGCCCTTGTAAGTTTAACTTATTTGGGAAACATAGAAGGGTACCCCAAACAGATTCTCAGTTATGTGTTGGGCCAAAGAAGTTGCCAGAACGAAGACACTTTGTGATGGAGCTTTGAGAGAATAGCTTGAGGTCGGTTGGCCTCAGTCTGTTTTAAGCCAAAGCTTAATTCCAGGAGAGAAATCTTTTAGGCTTGAAGCAGCAGAATTCTGTTTGTTATGTGTTGTTTTCCTATTTGGAAGATCCTAGAATTGCTGTGTTCTGGTAGATAGTGAAAGATATGCCAAAGTTTTAGGCTTGTTTTTTTTTTTTTTCCTCCCCCGTTTCTGTTTTGTTTTGTTTTTTTAATCCAGTGGTGCCAAAAAGTACTTAGGGTATTTATTTAGGACCTCCCTCTTACTGAGTTTTCAACAGTCTGGGCCTGTATAAAAGTCACACTCATGCAACGGTGATTGCATAGGGTCAGGTCTTCCTAGGCCTGCAGCTTTCTCTGGCTTCTCGTTGGCTTCCTGTGGGCCAGGGCACAGGCACAGCACTCCATCCACATTGATTGCCTTTGTTTGGTTTCTACCTCACTTGTGATAAAAGTCTTATCTACCTCACTTTTAGCAAAAACAGAGCTTGAAAAGAATTGTTGTAATCTAGTGGGGAGCAGGCAGAAGTGGGAAAGCTACCTCTCAATCTAGACCAGATCTTTTCATAAATCTGGACCTGATGTCTCTCAGGAGAAAAGATTAACCTTTAAAAATAAATGCAAGTAGTTCTTAACCAATCTGGCTCCCCTTCCCCTCCCCTCAATAGAATTATACATATCTCCGTCTACCACATTTTTCAGTATTATGAAACTACTGGTTAATTTGACCCATTATAGGACTTAACTGAAAAAATGAGGACCTTTAGGTCTCTTTTTCTCTTCAAGAGAAAAATATTTTATCTGTATTTGAATGTCTGCAAAGAGAACTTTTTAGGGGAATACCCTAGAGGTCAAATTGGAACATCAGGTATTTGAAGGGAACGAGGCCCTTTGACTTTGCGATTGTATTGAGAGCCTTCTAAACTCAGCTGTTTCCACTGCAGTGACTGGAGAAAGATGTGTTGCTCTTTTGTTTTGATTTCCTTTTCTACCAAAGGTGACATGAACGGGTTGTTTCCCTCCCTCCCCCTTATTTTTCTTGTTCCTTGTTTGTTGAATACTTGATAAATTTGAAGAAGCACATTATCAGGATATACTGTATTGACCCTCTTCCTGTCTTCTTCCCTGGTAAAATGTCAGATATGATTGGATGAGAGGGTCTGAAGACCACTGTTATGGTCCTCCTAAGTTGGGTTTATGACTGTCATGGTTGAAGAAATATACCTCAAGGATGTCTATTTTAAAAACTGATCTTACGGGTTAAAAAGCCAGCCTGGTGAGATGTTTTTCCATCTCCATTTAACCAGTAATGGTTTTAAAAGTGTTGTGTTCCACACGGTCTTAGACCTCTTTTAATGATTGTATTAACTTCCAGCTCAGGTAGTGTTTTTCTTAGGGTTATCTCAGCACACTGGCAGAATGTTGGCGTGTGTAGGGAAGTGTTTACTTTCTTGAAATCATCAGTTCTGGAATAGTTCTCTTTCTAACAGTCTGTAGTTATCTTTCTTCAAAGGAAGATGTTTCTCATTTATTGGATTTTCTTGTTTTTAGGGTCATAAGAAAGTTGTTTTTGTTTCTGTTTTTTTCCTTTTCCCCTAACGTCAATGCAGACGGGGGTGGGTGGGTAATAGGGATGTTTAGCATGTTACATGTAGTTGGGTGGGTGGGAGGGTTGTTTGTATTTTTTTTTTTCCTTTTAATGAATCTTACTTAATACTGTCCATTAGCTCTCATGCCTGGTCAGCAAAAATGCTTTAAGTGTAGAATATATGACTCAGTTTTTGTTTTTAAAGAGAATAAATACAGAATTTGGCAACATGTCACAGAGTCAGGTTGCTTGATATTAGACTGACCAAACCTCTGATTTTCTGTTATTTTCTCCAAGGCAAATCAATAGGATTATGTGCCACCAGAATACCTCCTGGGCTGCAGGAAGCTCACTACAAGCCCAGTTGGGGTGCCATTGCATACTACTCCATTGTGAGTGGGCATTGGCTGTGGCAGTGTGGACCACACATTGCCGTGGGTAGGTGGGGCATTTCCCCAAGCTTTTTGGCAGAAGTGGGTTTCTGTTCATTATACACACCTGTCTCCCTGACCCTTCCTGTTTTGTTTTTACTTTTAAACCTTGTATGTTAGTATTGCAGGCCGCAGGCATGACAGGCAATGAACAGGTGAAGAACCAATGGAAAAGTGTTTAAACTCCTGTGTTTGCTAACAGGCTTCTGAATGTATCGCTGTGGTCCACAGAGAGGGCTGGACAAGGTGGCAAGGAGATGCTGTATCAGCTACCACAGCCTTAAAACAAAGTTGGTGTCTCTTTGGACTTTAAAAATGTTCCTATGCAGCTTATTTTATTTTTGTTTAATCAAATAAACGAGAGGGTTTTTTTCCATGGATTTTATGTGTCTGTGTGATCTTTAATCCAAGGTAAAGATGCATGTCATTTTGAATGGAGGAAATTTCAAGAGCTTCGACATTGTTTATAAAGCCTAGAATTAGGCCCTAGCGGACTGCCTTCTCTGCCAGAGGAGCTGAGTAGCAGATGTCCCTTCAGAGAGACAAGTACTGTGTTTCCCCCTCGCTGCTCTAGTGGGTTCTGATCTTATACTCTGCCTGGTGAAGAGGGCCAAGGAACCATTGATGGGCTCAGCTTTGCGCTGTGGCAGGTGATCCTCTGCTATACTTGGCTTTCCCCCAGGTGCTGTGGGGGACTGGGACTGAGACCTAGGTGCATTAAAAACTCCTTGTTTTGGGGCTGAGTGATCACAGCTGGCAGAGAGAGAGAGCGAGAGTGTACACGTACGCATGCGCACACACACACACATGGGGGGGGCGGTACTGGTGTTTGAACTTGACACTACTGCCTGAACCAGTGTATGTATTACACCCCCCACCCCCATCTCCCATGCTTTTGTTGGGCTTAGGTCTCCATCCAAATGTGGTTTTTGGCTTAAAGCTTTGTGCAATCTACATTCTGGGCTGCAGGTCTTTGAGACTGGATTCCACCTGAAAATGGCCAACTTTCTAATAGACTCCTAGTTCAATCTCTCAAATTGTAGCTTCTCAGTTTCTTGCAATTGAATTCTCATATAAGAAAATGAAATAAGTGAATGCATATAGTGTAGGTCTGGGTGGACTACCAAGGTTGGGAAGGAAGATTTGGGAGTGACTACAGTGGAGTTAAACATATTCTGGAATTGGACAGTGATAGTAGCTTCACCTTGGTTGAATATCCTTGAAATCTGAACTTTGCCCATTTATTTTTAATACTATTACTTGGCAGCACTAGGATTCGAACTTGCTAGGCAAGTACTCTTCCACTTGAACAGTGCCCCCAGCTCTGAACTTTTTGTTTATTGTGATGATCTTTATGATATGAGTTATGTTAATATGATAGGCACAGGAAGAAATAAAAAGTTTGATCATCCTATCACATCAAAATTTATGTTGAGAGTCTTGATTTCCTGTACTGGTCCTGTTGGGCCAGTTTGACCAGCAGCTTGTGAGCGGCAGTATTTTATTGCCAGTGTGCCTTGTCCAGAGGCCTCATCAGCTTTTGCCTAGATGAGTGCCTGACCCAGAGCTGCAGCTGGTCAACCAAGAGTAAGGGCCATTGTGAGCCAGGAACACAAATTCTCTGTGAGAGGCCAGCTGTGGATGTAGCAGAAGAAAGGGAGTATGGAGATGACTGGTCAACATTATCAAAGGCACCTGGCACTGGTGGCTCACACCTGTAATCCTAACTACTGGAGGAGGAGGCTGACATCTGAGGATCACCGTTCAAAGTTAGCCCAGGCAGGAAAATCTGTGAAACTCTTAGCTCCAGTGAACCCAAAAGAAGCTCGAAATGGCACTGTGTCTCAAGTGGTAGAGCACTAGCCTTGAGCACAAAGAAGTTCAGGGATAGTATGCTGGCAGGCCCTGAGTTAATACCCTAGGATCAGCAAAAGCCAGCCTTAGGACTTGAATTTAGGACCTGGGCACTGTCCCTAAGCCTCTTTGTGTTAAGAGTGGAGGTTATTAGTTACTAGTTTGTTTCTCCCTAAAAGCGACATTAAGTTGCAGGTGACTTTTAGCCATCTTATGTGTAAATTTGTGATATTTTTTTGTGGTACTATGGTTGGATTTCCATTTGCTAGACAGGTACTTTACCGTTTACACTACAGCTCTACTTCAGACTTTTTGGTGGTTAATTGGAGATAGAGTTTCACAGACATTACTGCTCAGACTTTGCTTGTCTGGCTCTGAACCACAATTCTCAGATATCAGCCTCCTGAGTAGCTGTTTTACAGCACTCCATTCTGGTTATTTTTTTAAATAAGGTCTCACTTTTGGCCCAGGCTAGCTTGGAGCACAATTCTGGATGTATGCTTGCCCTGTTGCTGGAATGACAGACTACCCACTAGCTTTTCTTACTGAGATGGAATACCACCAACTTTCTGCTCTGGCTAACATAGAACCAGGAACCTCCCAATCTCTGCCTCCTGAGTAGTTAAGGTGACAAATGTGCTGCTGAAGAGGCTGAGATCTGAGGATCGTGGTTCAGAGCCAGACCAGGCAGGAAAGTCTGTGAGACTCATCTCCAATAAACCACTCAGAAAACTGGAAGTGGTACTGAGGCTCAAATGGTAGTGTAAGCCTTGAGCTGAAGAGCTGAGGGACAGCACCCAGGCCTAGAGTTCAAGTCCCAGGACAAAAAAAAAAAAAGAAGACTCATCTCCAATTAATCAGAAAACTGGAAGTGTAAATGTGGCTCAAAGTGGTAAGAGCACTAGCCTTTAACAAAAGATTTCAGGACAATGCTCAGGCCCTGAGTTTAAACCCCACAACCAACAGAAACCTATAAACATCCAGCCATACTTTTAATTTCTTGTAAGAGAATTAGAAATATATATATATATATATATATATACATATACATATACATATATTTATGCATATATGTACATACACATATATATATATGTAAGAAACTAAATTGTTCCTTTTCAACTATTTTCACTAAATATCTTCTAGGTTAATTTTATCTTTTATTTCTTGGTGCTATTAGGGTTTGAACTCAGGGATTTGCTAGACAGGTGTCTTTTTTTTTTTTTTTTTGGTGTGTGTGTGGGGGGACAGTCCTGGGGCTTGAACTCAGGGCTGAGGCACTGCCCCTGAACAACTTTGGCAAGGCTAGCACTCTACCACTTGAGCCACAGCACCACTTCCTTCTCTTAATGTTTTTGTGGTACTGAGGACTCCAACCCAGGGCTTCAAGCATGTTAGGCAAGCACTCTACAACTAAGCCACATTCCCAGCCATAGATAGGTAGGCTTCTAGCCCCTCCAGAGGGAGAGAGAGAGAGAGAGAGAGAGAGAGTGTGTGTGTGTGTGTGTGTGTTTTCTTTTTGTCAGTTGTGGGACTTGGATTCTGGGCCTGCGCGCTGTCCCTGAGCTCTTCAGCTCTAGGTAAGTGCTCTACCATTTGAGCCACAGTGCCACTTCCAGTTTTCTTAGTGGTTTATTGGAGGTAAGAGTCTCACGGACTTTCCTGCCTGGGCTGGCTTTGAAACATAATCCTCAGATCTCAGCCTCCTGAGTAACTAGGATTACAGGCATAAGCCACCAGCACTTGGTCCTCACTCTTTGGTATTTAGGATTAAAGGCTGAGCTACAGGTGTCTCACTTATATGTTATTTTTATATAAATTTGTTGATTTTTGTGTGCTTTCAGTGTCTATGTAAGTATGTAATTAATTATTTTTTTGGTCTGGTCGTGGGGCCTGAACTCTGGGCCTGAGCGCTGTCCCTCAGCTCTTCAGATCAAGGCTAGCGCTCTACCACTTGAGCCACAGTGCCACTTCTGGCTTTTTTCTTATGTAGTGCTCAGGAATCGAACCCAGGGCCTCAGGCATGCAAGGCGAGTGCTCTACCACTGAGCCACCTTCTCAGCCCCATGTAATTAATTTTTCTTAAACAGTCTCTCAATAGATAGCCCCTGCTGGCCTCAACCACATGATCCTGTGGTCAGCCTCCAAGCTAGGTCAGTGTTGCTTTGTTTTATGGGTGTGGGATGGGAACTGTGGTTGAGACGGTCTGTTTGGAGAGCCTCTGGCTGACTTCAAGCAGTTCTGCCTATAGCCTGTGTCCTGTTCCTGACTGCACAAGTATTTATGGTGCAGTGCATTGAGTCTTTTTGCTTGTTTGTTTTTTGGTTGTGGGGCTTGAACTCTGGGCCCGGGTGCTGTCACTGAGCTTTTCTGCTCAAGGCTAGCACATTACCATTTTAAGCCACAGCTCCACTTCCGGTTTTCTGGGGGTTAATTGGAGAAAAGAATCCTACAGATTTACCTCTCTGGGCTGTCTTCAAACTTAAATCCTTAGATCTCAGCTTCCTGAGTAGCTAGGGTTATAGGTGTGATCACTAGCACTCCCACTTATACCTTTTGTATGGTTTGCCAACTTCTTTATTCTTCAGATGCAGCAGAGTTATGACTTGTATGTACTTTTTTTTTTTTTTTTTTTGTCGGTTGTGGGGCTTGAACTCTGGGCTTGGACGCTATCCCTGCACTTTTCAGCTCAAGGCAAGCGCTCTACCACTTGAGCCACAGCAACACTTCTGGTTTTCTGGTGGTTAATTGGAGATAAGAGTCTCATGGACTTTTCTGCCCAGGCTGGCTTTGAACCGTGATCCTCAGATCTCAGCCTCCTCAGTAGGTAGGATTACAGGCGTGAGCCACCGGCACCAGGCTGTATGTACTTTTTAATATTTTTTCCCCCAGTACTGGAGTTTGAACTAAGATCCTTGCTCTTGCTAATCTTTTTTGCTCAGTTGACATTCTGAAGACTTGAGTCACACTTTAAGTCTGGCATTTGGCTGGTTATTTTGGAAATGGAGTCTTTTTCTGTTCCGGCTAGCTTTGAACTACAGTCCTCCAGATCTCAGCCTCTTACTGAGTAGCTAGAATTACAGGTATGACCTGCCAGTGCCTGACATAGATTTAATATATATTATCTTTCATTCCTTGTATTAGAAGAGGGCACTGCTGGAAGAAACAGTTTGGAAGGCAATCTTGCCTAGCTAGGGTAGGAAGTTTACATACAGGGTTTGGAGCAATTTGGGGAGCTGAAACTTGTACTGTGCGTACTGAGGTGAACAAACCCTCAGCCAGAAGTTGTGTGGATGCAGTGAGGCTGTGCTTTCCTCCATGGCTGCCTCTCCTAGAAGCAGCGCTTTCTGCTCTCTGCGCCGTCTGGGGGCTGGCTAGGACAGGTGGTCAACAACTTGTTTTCCTGGGTGGAGTAGTTTCCTAGTATTCTAGTCACAAGATGTCAACTTTGATTTCAGTGATTGAGGCTAATCTTGGCCAATTATATTTTAGTCAAGTATTCCTAGTATGTTTTGAAATGAGTCATGGATGAGACTCCGGAGTATGTCTGCTAGTATTTCCTTGCTGCAGAAGGTACTGGACTGAGTTAATGGCCACTGTTTATCTAATGTTTTTGTGCCTGCCCTGGGGGCTTGAACTCAGTTCCTGGGCACTGTCCCTGACCTTTTGTACTCAAAGCTAGCACTCTACCACTTGAGCCACACTTCCTTTCTAATGTTTTTAACTCTTCCACTAGGAGACCCTACTGTCTGAGGAGATGTCAGTGGTGTGTGGACCACTATTTGCTGCCAGACTAACCACTGGTGGTGCAACAGTACTCAGCCTCTGGTCTCCACTGAGATAGCTCCTCTGAGGTTTGAGAACTTGGCTTAGAAATGTGCACATAAGGGCTTTGGAAGGTGGCTTAGTGGTAGAGTGCTTGCCTAGCATGCATGAAGTTCCTCAGTACCACATACACAGAAAAAGCCAGAAGAGGTGCTGTGGCTCAAGTAGTAGAGTGCTAGCATTGAGAAAAAGATATTCAAGGACAGTGCCCAGGCCCTGAGTTCAAGCTGCAAGACTGGCCAAAAAAAAGAAAAAAAAAGAAATGTGCACATAAGCTGGGCACTGGTGGGTCATACCTGTAATCCTAGCTACTCAGGAGGCTGAGATCTGTGGATTGGGGTTCAAAGCCAGCCTGGGCAGAAAAGTCCACGAGACTCTTATCTCTAATTAACCACCTGAAAACTAGAAATGGAACTGTGGCTCAAGTGGTAGAGTACTACGTTTGAGCACAAAAAAAGTTCAGGGACAGGGGGCGGGGAAGGTGGCTCAGTGATAGAGTTCTTGCCTTGTATGCATGAGGCTCTGGGTTTGATTCCTCAGCACCACATAAGCAGAAAAAAATGCAAGTGGAGTTGTGGCTTAAGTGGTTTGAGCTGAATTGCTGAGGGAGAGCTCCCAGGCCCAGAATTGAGGCCCCACGACTGACCAAAAAAGTTCAGGGACAGCACCTAGGCCCTGAGTTCAAGCCCCAGGACAGAAAAAAAAAGAAAAAGTGTATTTCTCTTCTCAGAAGTTGGAGAAGTCTGTTGACTAGCTTATTATGTGTAGTTCCTTGGATGTAATGAAGACATGAACTAGTGACTCCTTCCCCCTGCTGAGTGCAGGGGAAAATTGTCAAGGGTTAGACCCAAGGCAGGAGTTCAGACGGGCCAAGCTGTCCCAGAATATTCCCAAGGCACATGTGTTTTCTTTACTGTGTTTTGTGATTCAGCAGAGCCAATGGTCAGTCAGGAGACTGATGAGGTCGTGGAGTGTTTTCTTGTTTTGTGGGATGTTGCTGCCTGTGATGACTTGAGTTTATATGAAGTTTCAGTTATTGTTAATACGCAGTTTCAGCCCAGCAGGCTGCCACCCCTCTTCCACTCATTGCCTCTGACTGCACCTTTCCTTGGCATCTACTTTGCCAGGCATTCCTTGCCTGTGCTTTCTTCATTTAGCAGAAATAGTTGGCAAAGAGCAGTTGTTCCCAGAAGCCTTATTTTTGGAAAGGATTTTTTCTTTTTTTTCTTTTTTTTTGTCATGGGACTTGAACTCTGGGCCTGGGCGCTCTTCAGCTCAAGGGAAGCGCTCTACCACTTGAGCTACAGCGCCACTTCCGGTTTTCTGGTGGTTTACTGGAGATAGGAGTCTCACGGTCTCTGCTGCCCAGGCTGGCTTTGAACTGTGATCTTCAGATCTCAGCCTCCTGAGTAGCTAGGATTACAGGCATGAGCCACCAGCGCCCGGCTAGGATTTTTTTCTTTTAAACAGAGCCAGGTGTGATTTCTGTTCTATTATAGAATTGTGTTCAAGTCTCTCTTATTCTGTTATACTTATTAAAATTATCTTTTACTACAGAATTCTCTTCAAACCCTATTCCACATAGTACATTTTACGGGAAACGATCTCCATTCCACCATGATATTCGTGTTCTCACAATGGACACTTTATATTCACCTCTTCACCTTGAGATCATCCAGTAGGCTGTGCATGATTTGGAAAGCTATGAGAATGTAGATAGTGATCAGAAAACTTGGTTAAATAATTGAATGAATCTTTATGTAGCTGTGGGAAAGGCTGTTTTGGAATATAAGTAGAAAGTTGTTTTTTTTTTCTTAGTTACAGGGGTTTGAACTCCAGGCCTCACACTTGGTAGGTAGGTGCTCTACTGCTGAACCACTTCTCTGGCCCTTTCTTTCCCTGGTTATGTTGAGATAGGGTCTGCCTTATTGCATGCCTAGACCTTCAATTTAACTGTGTGCGTGCGTGCGAGCGCGCTTGTGTGTGTGTGTGTGTTTGTAATGCCTGCCTGTTATGATGCTTGAACTCAGGGCCTGAAAACTGAACTTTTTTTTTTGTTGTTGTTCAAGGCTCTAGCACTCATCATTTATGGCTTTTTTGGTGGTTAATTGGGGATAACAGACTTTCCTGCCCAGGCTGGCTTCAAAGCATTGTCCTCACATCTCAGCCTCCTGAGAAGCTAGGGTCACAGGTGTGAGCCATTGGCACCCAGCTTCAATTTGTCTATTTTAAGGTTCATATCAGGCCGGGCACCGGCTGAGAGCTGAGGATCGTGGTTCAAAGCCAACCCAGGCAGGCAGGAAAGTCTGTGAGACTCTTATCTCCAGTTAACCACCAGAAAACCAGAAGTGATGCTGTGGCTCAAGTGGTAGAGCGCTAGCCTTAAACTGAAGAGCTGAGGGACAGCGCCCAGGCCCAGAGTTCAAGCCCCATGACCAACCAAAAACAAAACAAAAACAAAAAAGGCAGGTTTATGTTGTGGGTTGGGATGATCAGTGCCACATCATAGCTGGCTATTGGTTGAGGAGAGTCTCCTGTGGCTGCCCAGTTTGGGCCTGCATCAGAATTCTCCTGATCTCAGCATCACAAATAGTTAGGATTAGAGGTGTGGTCCTCAGCTATTTGTTATTCTTTCAGTACTACCTATAAATATTCATTGGTTATTTATATATATATATATATATATATATATA
>NW_012267326.1:5681678-5702094 GCF_000151885.1 Dipodomys ordii
ACAAATTTCATCCAGGTCTATGCTTGTTCCACAATCCTATTTTACACTTCCTCCAATAGGTGAGCTGACAAATGTGTACCACTATACCTAGGTGCTATCACTGAGATGGAGTCCCATGAACTTCTTTTTTTTTTTTTTGTCTTGGTTGGCTTGGAACCATGATTCTCCTGATCTCAGCATCCTAAATAGTTAGGATTAGAGGTGTGGTCCTCAGCTATTTGTTATTCTTTCAGTACTACCTATAAATATTCATTGGTTATATATATATATATATATATATATACACACACACACATACATACATACATATATATATATATATATATATATATATATATATATTTGCGTTATTTTCTAAGAACAAACCAAATGTAATACTACTAATTTTGGAACTCAATGAACGTCATCAGTGTGATTAACTACCTCTTTATATTTATGAAGATGATAGAGGATTTATAATATCACAGATTTGGTTTGTTTCCTAAGAAGACAGCTGAGCATATCCCAAGGTGTGATATGCATATAATCCCAGCACTTGAGAGATTGGAGCAGGTGGATTGTAGCCAGGACTCCCAAGGGAGATTTAGCCACTCTTGTTTCCTTTGTTTTCTTGTGAACTATTTCTTTTTCATTGTTTTCTTTTACCTATTATTGAAGTCTTTGTCTTATTTCAGATAAACTAATTTGTGTAGGAGCTCTTTCAATATTTTTCACATTGTTCTAAGTGCTAAAGGTCTAGTAGTCAATAGAGAAGCAAAAATCTTTAACCATAGGACTTAAATTGTATAGTTTTACTAGCACAGGACTTCAAGGCCTCCCTGCCCTGCACTGGGACTCACCTTGAAAACTGCTATAGTTACGAAAAGGCTTCGGCCTGCAGGGGGCAGCAGGTACCACAGCAGTTTCCAGGCTACAGTTACCATTGCCTAGACGATTTCACCTAAAGGCAAAACGAAAATATTTTAAAATATACCGGAGAATTCCATGGAAGAAATGTTCCTTCAGTTTTATATCCATAATATCAGGCTATATTCCTCAAGAAAGGCTAGTGATGTGTGGAAGGGGGTAAGGGAAGGGAGAAAATAATAGATACGGTTATTCCATGCAAAATGTAAGATAGTACATATCTGAAATAATGAAATTACTTGGTACAATTCATACACAATTGTAAAAAGAAAATGACAGGAAAGTAAAACAGGCTTGCATGAGAGGAGGAAGGGCTAACAAAGAGGATGAATAAGAATGAATATGGGGGCTAGGAATGTGGTTTAGTGGTAGAATGCTTGCATAGCATGCACAAAGCCCTGGATTAGATTCCTCAGTACAACATAAACAGAGCCAGAAGTGGTGCTGTGGCTCAAGTGATAGAGTGCCAGCTTGGACAGTGCCCAGGCCCTGAGTTCAAGCTCCAGGACAGGCCAAAAAAAAGAATATGGTTGAAGTACTTTGTAGGTTAAGAAAAAAAAAAAAAAGATGAAATTAGCTGGGCACTGGTGGCTCATGCCTGTAATCCTAGCTAGTCAGAAGGCTGAGGTCTGAGGATTGTGCTTCAAAGCCAGCCTGGGTAAGGCAAGTCTGTAAGGACTGTTATCTCCAATTAACAACTAGAAAACCTGAAGTGGCGCTGTCGCTCAAGTGAAGAGTACTCACCTTAAGCTGAAGAGCTCAGAGACAGCGCCCAGGCTGTTCAAGCCCCAATATTGACGAAAAACATAAAGATGAAAATAGCCAAAATTGTTTTAAGAAAAGGGGGAGTTGGATAGGAGAGAGTGATAGGGGATGATGTTGATTGGAAAAAAAATTGCTTACATGTATGAAAATATTAGGAACTCCTCTTGTCCAAGTAACATATGCTCATTTTTAAAAAGGTAAACTATTGGCTGGGCACCGGTGGCTCACACCTATAATCTTAGGTACTCAGGAGGCTGAGATCTGTGGATTAGGGTTTGAAGCCAGGCCAGACAGGAGTCGAGACTTTTATCTCCAATTAACTACCAAAAAAGCCAGAAGTAGAGATGTGGCTCAATTGGTAGAGTACTAGTATTGAGCAAAAGGAGCTCAGAGACAGCATCCTGGAGGCAAGTGCAAACCCCAGGACCAGGCACCCCCTCCCCCCGAACAAAAAAAAAGAAAAGGAAAAGAAAGCAGGAAGGTTGGGTATAGTAGCTCATGCCTGTATTCCTGCTTGCTTAGGAAGTTATGATCAGGAGGATCAGAATTAAAGGCCAGCTTGTGCAAAGCATTTGCAAGACCCAGTGAGCAAGCCTGGCATGGAAGCATAGGATCAAAGTCTTAGGCAAAAATTGAGACCCTATGTGTGTGTGTGGGGGGGGTGGTGGAGGAGAATGGACCATAAAGCAAATAGTGACTAAAGTGGCAAAATATTTGTCTATCAACTATAAGGCTTGTGAGTTCAAAACCCCAATAGTACCAGAAAATAGGGATGCAAAGCTGTGGCTTAAGTGGTAGAATGCCCAGATTTTGAGTTCAAGCCCCCTTAATGGCACAAAACAAAACAGGAAGGCAGGAAGGCAGATAAGAGATGCCACATTGTTTGCTGGCCCTGAAAATAGAGGAAGCTTACCTGAACTCTAGAATGTAGTCTCCAGATGCTGGCAAATGCATGGTTCTTTCCTAGAAATTGTAGAAAGAACCAGCCCTGAGAACACACAGTGACACTTTGAATTTCTAATTGCCAAAACAATAAAATGATAGTTTTTTGTTTTAGGGTTTTTTGGAGAATTGGTCGTGGGGCCTGAACTCTGGGCCTGCGCGCTGTCCCTGGGCTCTTCAGCTCAAAGTTAGCACTCTACCACTTGAGCCACAGCGCCACTTCTGGCCTTTTCTGTTTATATGGTGCTGAGGAATCAAACCCAGGGTCTCATGCATGCGAAGCTAGCACTCTACCACTGAGCCACCTTCCCAGCCCCCAAAAGATAGTTTTTATGTGTTTGAAATCAGTGAATATGTGGTAACTTGTCACAGAAGCAACAGAAAATTACACAGTGAGACTCTGATATTGTATATAATGAGATACTGACAATTTCCCCTTTTCTCAATTTCATAATTGAGCTAGACTGAATCTTGACCAGGTAGATTGATTCCACTTCTCAATGACTTATATCCAAGAATAAACTTTTTGGTAGTCAGCAATTATTACCATTTCTTTCCTTTTATAAACCAAGAGACCCAAGGAATACATATTGGGCCTGCCTTATAAATGAGAATCAACTCCATTGCATGAGGAGAGTTTAGTGATCGGGGCCAACTATTTTAGCATGGGTACATTTTATTACATCATCAGCTTAGTATGTGTCATAAATACTGCTCGCAGAAGTCACTTTTTTGCTTTCAAAAGCATATGTATGGGCTGGGACTGTGGCTTAGTGGTATAGTGCTTGCCTAGTATGTATGAAGTCCTGGGTTTGATACTCAGTGCTACATAAACAAAAGAGCCAGAAGTGGCACTGTGGTAGTGCTAGCCTTGAGTAAAAGAAGCTCAGGGATAGTGCCCACACCTTGAATTCAAGCCAGGAAATGGCAGGGGTTGGAGAAGGTGAGGGGATATGGAAAGGAGATAGAAAAGCATAGCTACTGATGATGCGAGACTGCCATCTGAGGAGAGCGTTATGCTGTCAGTCCCTGGCCCAGAATTTCCTCCAGATAGGCAGGGGTTTTTGTTTGTTTTTTGGTCTAAAGTCCTGGGTCCTGCATTATTATTTTCTAATAGGTTTCTCTCTCTCTGTCTCTGTCTCTTTCTGTCTCTCTGTCTCTCTCTCTTTGTTGGTTGTGGGGCTTGAACTTAGCCTGGGTGCTGTCCCTGAGCTCTTCTGCTCAAGGCTAGTGCTCTACTACTTTGAGCCACAGCACCACTTCTGGTTTTTGATTCGTTAATTGGAGATAAGAGTCTCGAGGACTTTTCTGCCCGGGCTGCTTTTGAACTGTGATCTTCTGATCTTCAGATCTCAGCCTCCTGAGAGGCTAGGATTACAGATATGAACCACTGGCCACAATGGTTTTCTCTTTTTTATCTAAGACCTCAGAAAAGATAATACACACCATGGTGGAGCCCCTGTAGCCTGCCTGTCTACCAGTCACCCGTGGCTGTCCATTGTATCACCTGGAGAACGCAATAACTATTTCTCTTTATGAAGACTTTTACAAAGTCCCTGAGGGATCTTTCATACACAAGGTGGCACTATTGCAGTTGTTTATACGCTATATTTATACACACTTCTAGACAAATACTTTGTGTTTCTAATTGTGTTTACAACCAAGGTTGTGTGTGTGTGTGTGTGTGTGTGTGAGTCACATGCACAGGGAAATAACATGGTGACACCCACTAAGAACTGTTAAAAGATGTGGGTTGGGAGGAGGGATCTAACAAGGAGCAATATGTAAAGGATGAGTTTGACCAATATCTTGCATAGTTACACGTATGCTAATTTTAAGTAGTAGAGAATTCCCCAGTGTCTTTGGCTCATGCCTGTAATCCTGGTACCTTAGGAGGCCAAGATTGAGGTTCAAAGCTTAGCCTGGACATGTAAATCTGTGAAACTCAACATTTCCAACTAACCACTAAAAAGCTGAAAGCAGAGCTGTGGCTCAAGTGGTAGAGTACCGGTCTTGAGCAAAAAAGCTCAGGATAAACCAGGCATCAGTGCCTGCAATCCTAGCTGCTCAGTGTGTACTTTACAAGCTGTCCATACAGTTCATTGTTACAACCCTGAGTGTCTCCACTCACAGTTTCATTTTGATACTAAAGCTTGGCTCCTACCTGCTGCTCTATGCCACAACTCCCCATGCAGGCCTTGATGATTGACAGCTCCCACAGACACGGGGATTGCTGTTGCAATAATGCTGGGCCCACCAGGGGTCGCCATAGTTTCATGTTAGGCACCTGACCCTGTGCTGTGTCCTATGTAGCCTGGGGTAGGGTTTGTGCGTCTGTTCCTCTCTGCTCTAGATGAGAAATTTCATGACACACGGTGACGATGAATATCAAGAGTGTGGAGGTTGGCCTGTAATTGGCTTCCATGCCTTGGGCATCTTCCCTCTCTGGGAAGATTTGTTCCTAAGTCATGTAAGAAATGATATTACTGAAAAATTGATCTTCTGGAAATAGGGGTGAGGACCTACTTTTGAATGCTTTTCAACCCTTCCTGAAGGGTAACGTGCTGTTTTTCCAGTACAGTAGAGCACTTACTCAGCCAACCTCAAGACTCACTTTGTCTAGAGCAGCAGTCTTGGAAACCTGGATGGTGACTCATGATTCACCCTGGTAATTTCTGGATTCCCAGTAATGGCTGCAGACAACATGCCAGGCTCCACTGTTTGAGGAGAGGAAGGTATTTGCTCCTGTGCATTTGATTTATGTGCATTTTCAGTTAGTGCCGTGTTGAGCACATACACATATGTGCATATATATGCTGGCCACCACGTACATACATGTTGGGCACATGCTTTGTACTTTGCAAATGTTAGTACCTTTCATCATAACTAGTAAATCTGCAGGCGTACTTTCATATTAAGGGGAACAGGAAGACATGGTCATTGAGGACCAGATTTATTATGAAATCCAAAAATATGGTTAATGGAGACACATAAGAACAAACTGTCCACTTCTCTACACTTGGCTATCCTTTTAGTAGTAGTAGTAGTAGTAGTAGCAGCAGCAGCAGCAGCAACAGTGTTTTGTCAGTCATGGGGCTTGAACTCAGGATCTAGGTGCTGTCCCTAAGCTCTTTTGCTCAAATCTAGTACACTACCACTTTGAACCAGAGCTCTACTTCTGGTTTTCTGGTGGTTTATTGGAGATAAGAGTCTCATGGACTTTCCTGCCTGGGCTGCCTTTGAACCCAGTCTTCAGATCTCAGCTTCCTGAGTTGCTAGGGTTATAGGCATGAGCCACCAGCTCCTGGCTTCTTCTTGTTTTTATAAAGAGTGGAGGTTTATTGAGCTTGTGCTACTGGAGGCTGTGGGGGCGGGGGGACTATGGCTGTACCTGGTGGGCATTCTGCAGTCTGCCTATCTATATCTAGGCAAACAAGATTGTCCTTTTTCTACTGTGTTAGTGGACTTCAGTCTAAAGATACTGCTTACTTAGAGAACACTGTGTATCTTGAGTACTCACCACTGGATTTCCATGAAAATGAATTAAACAGCCCATTGATCCACAATTTACTGATCATTTCTACTGCACATGACCAGTGAGAAATGAAAATGTGTGTGTGTGCGCGTGTGCGCGTGCACATGCACATACAGTGTTGGAGATTAAATCCAGGCTCTTGCTCATGCTAGGCACATGATCTGCCCTCTACCTGCACAACAAACACATTTTTAAAAAGCTCCTTCAAAAACAACTTTATTTTTTTATCTAACAGAAGCCAACCCTTCCTAGCTCTGAATTTTGGAAAATGAGTCACTCATCTCATTTTCTGTTTCCTCCCTCTCTGAAAAGCCCCACTTGAACTCAGGGTAGATGGGTCTCACAGGAAGCCACATGCCTTTCAAAGGCACCTGTGCTGCTTGAGCAAGCCTGGCACTGCCTCACAGATCTTCCTCAGAGCCACTTCCAGAAACAAGGTAAGTGGGGTGGGGGTGTTCCCAGGGCCTCTGGCCACCCACTGCTCTCCAGACACGTGGCCCGGAGGCAGCATCAACAGCTGGCCAGCCACTCACGCAGCCTCCGCATTCAGGCTTCTCTGTCCTGCTATATTGTCTCTTCGCTTTTCCATCTCTCACCTGCTGCCATTCAGATATTGGGCTCTTCCTCCGCAATCAAGCCCCAGATACCCCGACGACTGTCATCAAAACTCCACACTGTCCTGCTTCTTGCTTCTATCAAGATCCCAGACTACACATAGAAGATCTGCAGAATGATAATCTTTAACCAGCTCTCCTCTTGCTTGTTCTAAGACTCCTCACATCCTCAGCCTTAATTTTACCCTTTCACTGGTACAGATTTTTTGGAGAGCTTGTGGTACAGCATCAGACCTTTCATATGTTTTTTTTTTTTTGGTCGGTTGTAGGGCCTGAACTCTGGGCATGGACATTGTCCCTCAGCTCTTCAGCTCAAGGCTAGAGCTCTACCATTTGAGCCCCAGTGCCACTTCTGGCTTTTTTCTGCTTATGTGGTGCTGAGGAATCGAACCCTGGGTCTCATGCATGCAAGGCAAGCGCTCTACCACTGAGCCACCTTCCCAGCCCCTCGTGCAATTTTAAGATAAATTCCAAATCTCCCTGTGGAGGGACATGGTTTTGGGTATTCTGCTGCGTGGTGGGAAGGCTGCAGGTGGGACCCTAAGGGATTAGGTATGAATTATCAAGCAGAGTGACAAGTGTTACAAGGGACGCAGCCAGCGGTGGTCCTGAGTCCTTCATGAATTGCTCTGCTCTTCAGGGGAGCATGCGGGTCACCAGTTGAGACAAGACACCAAGGTGGGTGAGGAGTAGCGATGCCCTTTTTGGCTCTGGTGTGCCTTTCTATGTCAGGCTAAATTCCCCACACAGAAAAAGAGCTCAGTGCATAGGTTGGTTTTATATCTAATTTTGATTAGACCAAAAATCTCCCTCAAATTATCCAACTTAGTATGTACTTCCTCCTGAAAAGCCTTATAAACACACTTGCTACATTAGCATCAGATTGACCCAGGAGTCACTGGCTGTCCATACCAGAAGGCTCTGCCCGTCCCCACCTGAGAGGTGCTCCTAGGGTGCAGGAGCTGGCTTGTGCCAGCTTAACATGCTGAGCGGGTGTGTAGTGTAGTTCGTAGCCTGGAATTGGCCAGCAAGTGTGGTAAGTCAGAGCTTTTTGCCACTTACCACTGAGACCTGGTTTATCAGTACATCCTTGAGACTTGTGCTTCAAAGACCACAGCTGCGGAGGTCACTTAATCACAGAACGTATTTGCCACCAGTCAATTGTGCTTGCTTAGGTGAGAGTGTGGGAATTTTGTTGGGATGGGAGTGAATGTACAAGACTGGAAAGTACTTTAAGATCTATGCAGTACAAAGCATGCAGGAGGCATTTCTTTTTATGTAGGGGCAAGTGACTACTAACCTAGCTTCCTTCTTAAAAGAAGATTACCTAAAGAAAGCTGGATACCAATAGCTTATACCTATAGTTCTAGCTACTCAGGAGGCTGAGATCTGAGGATCATGGTTCAAATCCAGTCTGGGAAGGGAAGTTTGTGAGATTTTTGGGGGGGGGCTGGTCTTGAGGCTTGAACTTGGGGGCCTGGGCACTGTCCCTGAGCCTCGTGTGCTCAAGGATAGCACTCTACCACTTGGGCCACAGGGTCACTTCTGTTTTTTTGTTGTTGCTGTTGTTGTTGTTTGTTTGTTTGAGTAATTTATTTAGATAATAGTCTCTCAGGCTTTTCTTCCAGGGCTGACTGAGCCATCATCCTCAGATCTCAGCCTCCTGAGTAGCTAGGATTACAGGTGTGAGCCCCCAGCACCTGGATGTCCATGAAACTCTTATCTCCAATAAACCACCAAAAAGTTGGAAGTGAAGCTTCAGTTCAAATTGTAGAGTGTTACTTTTGAGCAAATAAAAAGCTCAGGGAATCAGGTTCCGGTGGCTCACCCCTGTAATCCTAGCTACTCAGGAGGCTGAGATCTGAGGATCAAAGTTCAAAGCCAGCCCCCACAGGAAAGTCCATGAGACTCTTATCTCCAATAAACCACCAGAAAACGGAAAGTGGCGCTGTAGTTCAAGTGGTAGAGCACTAGCCTTGAGCTGAAGAGCTGAGAGACAGCGCTCAGGCCTAGAGTTCAAGCCCCATGACCAACAACAACAAAAAAAAGTAGAGCTAAAATCTAGAAAAATACATAGATTCATTATGTTACTACTACTACTACTATTATTTGAGCTGTGCTGAGACAGCACATTATTTGAACCCAGGGACCTACCTGTATGTCCAGACACGCGCTTTACCACTGAGCGCCATGCATACATTCTTTCTCTTATCTACACGAAGGGCCTGGGTGCAGTCACATCCTATTGGGAAGAGCAACTGATCTGGTCATCCTTGAAAGTGAATCCAACTCTTGGAGGCACAACCTTCATGGGTGCCACTTGAAAGGGAAATGTCACTTCCCTCACAAATGTGAACTGCACTGCCTGGCAGAGGATAAGAAGATTGACATGTGAACCCCATCCAGGCTGGATTATTTCGTGTGGCAGCAGGGCACTAGGAAGCTTTGGGCCCCTTCCCTGGGGAAGGGCGTGTGTTGATGGGGGGAAGCTGTGTCCTGCCTGTAGTACTCTTGCTTTGTTGTTCTTACAGAAATCTGCTCTGCTCTTCCTCTTATTAGCTTCCTCTGGTTGGCCAGTCTTGAGGAGCCTGTAGAGTTACAAAATGAACCCCACAAATGTGGCAGACACCACCACAGATGACAGCATGTACAGTAGTTACTACTTGGATGAGAACATCCCCAAACCTTGTACCAAAGAAGGTGTCAAGGCGTTTGGGGAGCTCTTCCTGCCTCCTCTTTACTCCTTGGTCTTCCTGTTCGGTCTGTTTGGAAACTCTGTGGTGGTCCTGGTGCTATTCAAGTACAAGAGGCTCAAGTCCATGACGGACGTGTACCTGCTCAACCTTGCCATCTCGGATCTGCTCTTTGTACTTTCCCTCCCTTTCTGGGGCTACTACGCTGCCGATCAGTGGGTGTTTGGACTCAGTCTGTGCAAGGTTATCTCCTGGATCTACTTGGTAGGTTTTTACAGTGGCATATTCTTCATCATGCTCATGAGCATCGACAGGTACCTGGCGATCGTGCATGCGGTGTTTTCCTTGAGAGCGCGAACCCTGACCTATGGGGTCATCACTAGCGTGGTGACGTGGTCTGTGGCTGTGTTCGCCTCCCTTCCGGGCCTGCTGTTCAGCACTTGTTACACCGAGCGCAACCACACCTATTGCAAAACCAAGTACTCTGTCAATGCCACGACGTGGAAGGTTCTGAGCTCCCTGGAGATCAACATTTTAGGGCTGTTGATCCCCCTGGGGGTCATGCTGTTTTGCTACTCCATGATCATCCGGACCTTGCAGCATTGTAAAAATGAGAAGAAGAACAAGGCGGTGAAGATGATCTTCGCCGTGGTCGTCCTCTTCCTTGGGTTCTGGACGCCGTACAATGTGGTACTCTTCCTGGAGACCCTGGTGGAGCTGGAAGTTCTCCAGCACTGCACCTTCGAGAGGTATCTGGACTACGCCATCCAGGCCACAGAAACCTTGGCTTTCGTCCACTGCTGCCTCAATCCAATCATCTACTTTTTCCTGGGGGAGAAGTTTCGCAAGTACATCGTACAGCTCTTTAAAACCTGCAGGGGCCCCTTCATGCTGTGCCAACCCTGTGGGCTCCTCCAGATGTATTCTGCAGACATCCCCAGCTCCTCTTACACCCAGTCCACTGTGGATCATGACCTCCGTGATGCCTTGTAGACAATGGAAATGCAAAACAGTTCACCGGCTTCCCACATTTGTAGCTTCCTTACCAGTGTGCTTGTTTAGTAAGAATGTCCTGCACAAGTGTTCATGAGCGTGGGCTCCTCAGCCTGCAGTGGGCGCCCCCTTCCCGTGACATCTGACCACACCTCCTCCCGCCAGGCCTGCCTGCATGGAGGAGCAAATCTGAGCAGAGTTCTAAGCAGCATGGCCTTTAAGGAGTTGTAGATTCTGTGGAAGAGAAAGCGTTGCACAACCCCTTCTGGGGGTGGAAGCGGTCCTCTGTCCGCTCTAACTTTTGTGAAAGGGTATAAAAAAACCAACTTGGATTGGCTGTCATGGTGTGTCTTCAGTCTGGTGCCTGAAACATTGTATATTCTGTGAATGTATACAGCAACAATGACACTTCGGTGTTGATTTTTTTTTTTAATCGAAGCCAATTTTTTTCTGCTGCTGATGTAAGCATATGAAGGCTTAGCACAGTTTGATTTCCAAATGGAAAATAGGAATCGAAGAGGAATTTTTATTTAGAATCCAAGAATACTTGCTGAAATTCAAACAGTTGAATTTGGGGATATTATTTTTAAAATGATATGCAAATCTTTAAAATACTCCATAGGTCCTGGATGTAGGTACAAATACCTACAATACTAGCTACTTAGGCGGTGTTGGCAGGAGGATCTTGGTTTGAGGCATAGCAAGAACTTGCCTCAAAACACAAAAACAAAAAAACAAGATTCAGCTCTGTGTCCCCAAATAATCTTTTTTTTTTTTTTTGGTCAGTCATGGGGCTTGAACTCTGGGCCTGTGTGCTGTCTCTGAGCTCTTCAGCTCAAGGCGAGTGTTCTACCACTTGAGCCGCAGTGCCACTTCCAGTTTTCTGGTGGTTAATTGGAGATAAGAGTCTCATGAACTTTCCTGCCCAGGGCTGGCTTTCAACCATGTTCCTCAGATCTCAGCCTCCTGAGTAGCTAAGATTGATTACAGGTGTGAGCCACTGGCGCCTGGTCTGAAATAATCTTTAAAGTGTGAGCTGTTGTAAATCTTAATAAAGCTATATTCCCAGACCTCATAATCGAAGTGGTATGTGCCTTGTCTGTGTGAGGCTCTGGATTTGAGCCCCAACACTGCAATAATTGTATTAAGATTAATATTATTCCCAGGCCCAGAATACATTTACCTAGGCCTTTTACTTGCTTACAAACAGCCTTCGAAATTAAAAATAAGGGACTGGGAATGTGGCTTAGTGGTAGAATACTTGCCATGCACGAAGCCCTGGGTTTGATTCCTCAGCACCACATAAACAGAAAAAGCCACAAGTGGTACTGTGGCTCACGTGGTAGAGGCTAACCTTGAGCAAAAGAATTTCAGGGACAGTGCCCAGGCCCTGAGTTCAAGCCCCAGGACTGGCAAAAAATAAAATAAAAATAAGGTAGACAGGTAAAGTATGAGGAGATGGACCATCAATTGAAGTAAAAGTTATCAAGTAAGCCGGGCGCTGGTGGCTCACGCCTGTAATCCTAGCTACTCAGGAGGCTGAGATCTGAGGATCGAGGTTCAAAGCCAGCCCCGGCAAGAAAGACCATGAGACTCCTATCTCCAATAAACCACCAGAAAACCGGAAGTGGCGCTGTAGCTCAAGTGGTAGAGCGCTCGCCTTGAGCTGAAGAGCTGAGGGACAGCGCCCAGGCCCAGAGTTCAAGCCCCACGACCAACCCCCAAAAAAAAAAAAAAAAGTTATCAAGTAAACGCTGATTATGGCATAAAAATATCTTTTAAAATTATAAAATTGTACAAGGCATCCCTTCCTTTACATTTTGGGTAGTTCAAGAGTTTGAGTTAGTCACTGTTACAAATTATTTAATCCTTTGTTATGTTATATATTTTTTAGATGAATTGATAAGTTTTTTTTTTTTTTTTTTTTGGGTCCGGTTGTGGGGCCTGAACTCTGGGCCTGGGCGCTGTCCCTCAGCTCTTCAGCTCAAGGCTAGCACTCTACCACTTGAGCCACAGCGCCACTTCCGGCTTTTTTCTTTTTTCTTATGTGGTGCTGAGGAATCGAACCCAGGGCCTTGAGCATGCAAGGCAAGCGCTCTACCACTGAGCCACCTTCCCAGCCCCGAATTGATAAGTTTTTAACAAAGATTCCAGTGAAGTCTGTTAAACCTCTGTCTCTAAGAATAGCTAACATTGCAAGCTATTATATTAAAATGCTTCTATTGTGTTGACACATTATTGCATGCCTTATAAGCCTTTTTTTTTTTTTTTTTTTTTTACAAAGTACATTTCCAGGCTAGGTGCTGGTGGCTCATGCCTATAATCCTAGCTACTCAGGAGGCTGAAATCTGAGGATCATAGTTCTAATCCAGCTCAGGCAACAAATCCACAAGACTTTTGTTTCCAGTTAATCAGCAAAAAGCTGGAAGTAGAAGCAAGGCTCAAGTGGTATTGTGCTGACTATAAGTGAAAAAGCCAAGCAGTAGTGCAAGGCCCTGACTTCAATTTCAGTATGAGCACCAAAAAAAAAAGAATTTTCAGAAAAATGTTGAGTGTGCATGCATGAGTGCGTGCATGAACTGGGATCAAACTCAGGACATTGTGCATTCTAGGCAAGTACTTTACCAATTGCATCATAACTTCCTAGCCCTTTCACTTTTCAGATAAAGTTTTACAGATAAAGTCTCTTGATAATTTAGTCTGGGACTGTGTTCCCTCTTTCTCTACCTCCCTAGTGTCTGGGACCACAAGCATGTACTCCCATTAAGTGGTATTAGTTGTTGTTGCTTTTGTAGAAAATAAATGACTTTTTTTCCCAGTCCTTCCTGAGCCTGTTCACCAATGGGGCTGAGAATCAGAGCTGCTGGTATCCCTATTGCTTTACTGCATGCTGTAGATGCTATGGACTCAGCCTTGGGAAGAAATCATAGTTGCTGGCTGTTAAATTATCCACTTGGGATGGAAAAAGAGTTCCTATGTTGTGGTGTACTTGTAGAAAAGGGAATACAAAATTAGGGGTATGCAGAGTATGCAGAATCTGTGAGCCTGAATGTGTTACTTCCCTATCAGCTTCGGTTTCCTCCTCTGTTACATGGGATGCATTTCAGAATGATAGAATAAGTTGGGCAAAATAGGCTTCTACCTGTAGTTCCAGCAATCCAGAAAGTTGTGATCACAAGGATCTGTTAGTGACCAGCCTGACCAGAAAATTCTGAAACTCCATTTCCCAAATAGCCAACAAAAAGCTAAGCTGAAAGTGTAGCGTAAGTGGTAAAGTACCTGTCAAGCAAGCATAAAGCTCTGAGTTAAATGTTGGTACCACTGCAAAAGCAAACAAAAGGAGTAAGACAATTCTTGCAAAGTATCTGTGTTCCTAAGTCCTAAAAAGAGGTTTGGGATGTACTTAGCCTGTCCCTGGTAGAGCTTGCAATTATGCTTATTTAATCACGGTGACATAAAAATGTGGTGCATGTTGGGTGCTGGTGGCTCATACCTGTAATCCAAGCTACTCAGGAGCCTGTGATCTGAGGATCATGGTTAGCTAGGGCCAGTAAGAAAGTCCATGAGACTCAGTTAACTCCAAGTAACCAGCAAAAAGCTGGAAATGGAAGTGTGACTCAAGTGGTAGAGCACCAGCCTTGAGCAGAAAAAAGCTAAGGGATTGTGTCTCAGGCCCTGAATTCAAACCCCGCTATAGACACATACACGTGTGCACACACACCAACCACAAAACAAAAAACAATTTGATGAACCAAATTACTGAGAGGGAGTTGTGGGTTGTGCTCTATTGGCTTTCATTCTCCAACCAAAGTGGGGGGGGGGCAGGGGTACCCTCAGGACAGGTATTTAGCATCTCCCAAACATGACTCAGAACCACCAAAAAAAAAATCTTCGTTCAATAACCGGATACAGAAAGCCAGCCAGCCTGGCTTCTGCATTGAGTACCTGGCTGATTACAGGTAGTAGCTCAGCCCTTCCTGGCTGCTACACATCTGCCTTCTGGGGCACACAGGTGTCATTTGTTTCCGAGTGACGGAAGTACATTTACTTTTGGTATGACATTAATGCTTTGGAACTGCAGAGTCAATGGGCTGTAAAATATTGTGAATATACTGATACTGAATTGTATGTATGAAAATGATGGATTTTGTGTGATTTTTTTGTGTATGTGTGTATAGGTGTACGTTGCATAGGTGTGGGCATGCGTGTGTGAGGGTGTGTGCATGGATGTTCCTAGGGCTTGAACTGGGGCCTGGATGTTGTCCCTTAGCTTTTCCACGTTAGGTAAGCACTCTACCTCCTGAGCCACAAGGGGGCTGAGGTGGCTTCGTGGTAGAGTGCTTGTCCTGGAGTGACCTGGGTTCAATTCCTTGGTACTACATAAATAGAAAAAGCCAGAAGTGGCATTGTGGCTCAAGTGGTAAGAGTGCTGACCTTGAGCAAAATAAGCTCAGGGACAGTGCCCAGGCCCTGAGTTCACACCCCAGGGGTGAAAAAAAAAAGGAGATAATCTCTGACAGCCAGTGCAAGTGGCTCACGCTTGGTAATCCTACCTACTCGGGCTGAGGATCACAGTTCAAAGCCAGCCTGGGCTGGAGAGTCTGTGAGACTCTTATTTCCAATAAACTACCAGAAAAACAGAAGTAGAGCTGTGGCTCAAAGTGGTAGAGTGCTAGCCTTGAACAAAAAGAGCTCAGGGACAGCACTCAAGCCATGAGTTCAAGTCCCGTGACCAACAAAAATAAATAAAAACCTCTCAGACTTTTCTGCCCAGCCTGCTGTGAACCATGATCCCCAGATTTCAGCCTCCTGAGTAGCTAAGATTAATTAGAGGCATAAACCACCTGTGCCTAGATTTTGTGTGATTTCTTCCCTCACCCCCAAATAACAATAGAATAGCCCAACCAATACCTGTTCCCTAGCAGATGCTCAAGTTCTGCTAAGTTTCACTTCCCGTGAGAAGGCAAAATGCAGGCTGAAAGGGTCTCCAGGCCTTCAGAAAGATTTGTTTTTCCCCGTAAGAAACACAACAGTCGGGGCTGGGAAGATGGCTCAGTGTTAGAGCCTTGCATGCATGAGGCCCTGGGTTCGATTCCTCAGCACCACACAAGCAAAAAGAAAAAAGCCGGAAGTAGTGCTGTGGCTCAAGTGGTAGAGCACTAGCCTTAAGCTGAGGAGCTGAGGGACAGCGTCCAGGCCCAGAGTTCAGGCCCCACGACCAGACCCCCCCCCAAAAAAAAAAGACAACAGTTTTTAGGACTATTTGATGCAATTAATTTCTACCTGTTTAATGCCTGGTTTTCACCAAGCAGAATACTAAAAGGTAACAAGAAAGGGACTAGGAGATTTACAATCTGATAAGAGAAAACCAGATTAGCTATAGTGCACTCTAGACAACTGTGACCCTACGGGGACCAGCCTTTCTTGCTGCCACGCCTGAATGTTTGCAACCGCGGCAAAGCTATGCAGGCGCAATTGTGCAGCAATGCAAACTGCGTACCGTGGCCAAACTTCACGGCTGTACAAGAAACCACGGGGGATTTACAAGGAGATGTTCACCCGGAACAGCCGGAGGGCCACAGTTCCAGAGGAAGAAGCTGATTCCATTGCGGGTTTTCATAATACAATTAGCTTTTGAGGTAGACTTTGTAGGAGGAGCACCATTTTGTTGGGAGGGGAGGAGGCTGGTGGGATGGCAGGGCAGCAGGAAGATGGGAGAGGCGGTAGATTCCTGGGACAGAGAAGACACAGGAAGTGACATCTAAGAGGCAAGAATCTGGAATTATTTTTTTGTGCCCGTTCTGGGACTTCAACTTGGGGCCTGGGCACTGTCCCTAAGCTGCTTTTGCCCAAGGTTAATGCTCTACTACTTGAGCTAGAGCTCTACTTCTAGCTTTTAATTGCTGTGGTTTATTAGAGTCTGTATTACAGCAGGGTGCTGGTGACTCATACCTATATTCCTAGCCACTCAGGAGGCTGAGTTCTGAGAATAATGGTTTGATGCCAGCTCAGGCAGGAAAGTTCCTGAGACTCTACTCTCCAATTAACCACCAGAAAACCGGAATTGGAGCTGTGGCTCAAAGTGGTAGAGTGCTGGCCTTGAGCAGAAAAGGTCAGGGATAGCACCTAGGCCCTGAATTTAAACCCCACAATCAACACCCCTCACAAAACAAAAATCACAGACTTTACTGCTTAGGTTGGATTTGAACCATGATCCTCAGATCTCTGCCTCCCGAGTAGCTAGGATGGTCTGGAATGACTGATGTGGCTTCCATCCTGCAGTGGGCTGAGTGGTGCACTGTCCACCCGAGCATTCACTGTACATGCTCTGCATCTTGGCAGCTGATGTCTCAAGTAGGCTTCCTCCAGGACATGCCCTTCCTTGGGGGCTCATATCCAGTGAGTGGATAATGAGGAGCCAAGCATTTTCCCTGTCACTTAGGTTTGGGTCAACTCTGAGGGTGGCTGAGATACAGGTTAACTCTTCTATGTCCTTAGAGATGCTGTTCCCAAACAGGCTCACTGTGAAATCCACCTCCTGCATAAAGCAGTGGTTGCTGAATCCTACTGGGGCAGGCGAACAACTCTCATGACTGGACACTGCCCCAACTGTTGGAAAATGAGACATAATCTTGGCCTTATCCCCCTTCTCTTCCTCCCCTCCTGACTGAGTTTTTGTATTCTACTTCAGTCTAACCTTGGCTTCCTCCGTAGTTTGCCCCTGTAAACCCAAGGCATCTTCCCCTATACCACCCTCTGCCCTTGATCACGCCACAGCACCTGACATTCTGAGTCATGTTCTTGTCAGTGATGGCTCCATCCCCAGCCTTTCTCAGCTTGAGTAAAGCAGGCTTCATTCACTTCAGAGTGCGTGCGTGTGTGTGTGTGTGCACGTGTGCACGTGTGCATGTGTGTAGGTCAGTACTGGGGCTTGAACTCAGGGACTAGGCTGGCTTTGAATCACAGTACTTCCAAATGTACTTACGTACTTAAAGATTCTAAATTCTTCAGAAAATTGGAAATACATTAAGTGCTGCTTTCATATAGTAAAACTCATTTCAGCTTTTTAAAAAGTATGAAGGCTGGGCTGGGAAGGTGGCTGGTCTTGCATGCATGAGGCCCTGGGTTTGATTCTCAGCACCACATAAGCAGAAAAAGCCAGAAGTGGTGCTGTGGCTCAAGTGGTAGAGTGCTAGCCTTGAACTGAAGAGCTGAGGGACAGCTCCCAGGCCCAGAGTTCAAGCCCTACAATCGATCAAAAAAAGATATAAAGGCTGGTGTCAGTGGCTCATACCTGTAATTCTAGCTACTTAGAAGGCTGAGATCTGAGGATCACAGTTCAAACCAGCTCAGGCAGGAAAAGACTCCTATCTCCAATTAACCAGCAAAAATCTACAAGTGGAGCTGTGGCTCAAGTGGTAGAGCACTAGTCTTGAGCAAAAAAGCTCGGGGAAGGCCAGGTACCGGTAGCTCACTAGCTACTCAGGAGGCTGAGATTTGAGGATCACAGTTCAAAGCCAGGTCAGGCAGGAAACTCCGTGAGACTCTTATCTCCAATAAACCTCTAGAAAACCGGAAGTGGCGCTGTGGCTCAAGTGGTAGAGTGCTCACCTTGAGCTGAAGGACAGCGCCCAAGCCCAGAGTTCAAGCCCCATGATCGACCAAAAAAAAAAAAAGCTCAGGGACAGCACCCAGGTTCTGAATTCAAGCTCCCCTACTGGCACACACACAAAAATGTAGATGTAGGTGGATTTATTAATCCCAAGAAATTGAGGTTCAGAAGAAACAGTATTCTAATCATGAACTGAGCTAACTCTGCCAACAGTAACCACAATCTCACTGTGTAGTAAAATGCAGAATTCACTTTTTTTTTTTTAACTTTTATGAGTGTCCTATCTTGTAAGTAATCTGGAGTGGCAAGTCAAGTTTCTATTCAACTACACAAAGTTCACTAGTCCTAGCTCCAAAATCCCCAATGTGTTTCTAATAAAATTTTACACGGCTATGTTCAAGGACTGAGTGAATTGTTCCAGAAATAGTGGGTGGGTTTTAGGTCAACTATTACTTCATGAACAAATGTGCAAGAGTCTGTATTTCCACCTCTGGGAAACTGAAAGAACATCAAGAAAGCAAGAATTTAAAAACTCATAAATGCCTCTTTGCAATAAAATTTGAAAATACGGATTCCAATAGAATCTGCCCAGAGCACCAGATATGAGGCAAAAGTTATGGGGAAAAAAATGAAGAGAAAGGCAAGGCCGGTTGCTTCCTGCAGGAAGGGCTGTGCAGAAGCTGAGACCAGCTACTGCAGCCCCCTGAAGGCACACGCCAATAAGCCCAGGGCCAAGGAGGCTGATGCAGAATTGAGGCCAACCAAAGCTAGAGTGAGACCTTTTCTTTTAAAAAAAAAAAGTGTAGCTATGTTTTCTAGGCTGGCTTTGAACCCCAGAACACTAGTGGTACTCCTGTCTTGGCCTTTTTACTGGGACTGTAGGCACATGATACTCTGCTTCGAGGTTGAATTTCTCTAAACATGTATTATTTTCATAATCTGCCAAAGCAATCAAGGTGTTGTATTTCCATCTTGGGAGAAGAGTCCACAGATATTCGTGTATTCTATAAAGCCACAGTGGGCAGGTGAGTTAAGTATGTGGATGCCATCCTGATGTGAACCTGCCCACAGAGATGTGTGATACTTTGAAGGTGTTGACGTCAGTCTTTTTATTGTTTGAGATGAGTACAAGATAGCATGTGAAGAGTCCACAGAAGGTTTTGGTCTTTATAAGATAAACCAATACTATTGGAGGACAGCAGGCAGGAAAAGGACCTGCATGAAAGACAAGACAATACAACTACGGTTGTCTTGGTTACAGGATTTCCTTCTAACTTGGTGCTATAATAAAAAAAAATCACATAAAATGAGCAATGGTTTAGGCGGAATGTATGATCTAGCTGAGATCCTCTTAGAACAAATGAGGAATTTAGAGTTTGGACAAAGGGTAAATACAAGTTAGAAATGAAGGTCTCATCTGTAATTTGAGAACTTGATGGTTAGAGACCCACTAAGTGCCCCATCAAGGAGACAAAGTTTGGAGGCCTTCCTCTTCCCCAACGTGCAGTGCTCATTAAATATGAAAAATAATACAACCAAGTTTGAAAATGACTGGGTACAAATGCTACTGTTGAAAAATTGCTTGAAAATACTTTGTAAAGGGGAACTTAAATCTATAATACATTTACCCAGGAACAATGTAACTTTTGTATCATACAATGACATCCAAAAATACTTTTAAGCATGTCACTAAAGAGTGGAGGATACTTGCCCCAAAATTGGGAACAAGAAAAAAAATGGGAACTTCTATTCATATTATACTGGAGATCCAATGAGAAAGACAGACATAAAGAGGAAGGAGGGGACATGCAGTTTGGGAAGAAAGTAAACTCGGTATAACATGATCTTGTAAAAAATTCTAAGGAGGCTGGGCATGTGGCTTAGTGGTAGAGTGCTTGCATGCATGAAGCCCTGGGTTCCATTGCTCAGTACCACATAAACAAAAAAAGCCAGAAGTGGTGCTGTGGCTCAAGTGGTAGAGTGCTAGCCTGGAGCAAAAGAAGCTCAGGGACAGTGTCCAGGCCCTGAGTTCAAGCCCCAAGACTGGCAAAAAAAGAAAGAAAAAGAAAATTCTAAGGAATCTACACAGAAATATTTATTAGAGCTAACAAATGAGCTCAAGTGGCAGCACCCAATATTAACATACAAAAATCAACTGCACTTTTTCTATTTAGTAGCAGTTAAATAGTCCAAAAATGAAAAAAATGCCATTGCCATAATGTTGGAGAGTAGGAATAAGCTTAAGAAGTATAAAATTTGGGGCTGGGAAGGTGGCTCAGTGGTAGAGCGCTTGCCTTGCATGCATGAGGCCCTGGGTTCGATTCCTCAGCACCACATAAGCAAAAGAAAAAAGCCA
>NW_012267326.1:5708745-5739479 GCF_000151885.1 Dipodomys ordii
CTGGAAGTGGTGCTGTGGCTCAAGTGGTAGAACACTAGCCTTGAGCTGAAGAGCTGAGGGACAGCGGCCAGGACCAGAGTTCATGCACCATGACTGTTCCCCCCCCCAAAAAAAAAAAAAAAACAGAAAACCAGAAGACTCCTTTTGGAGGGAGTGTTTGTCCCCATCCAACTGTTGCTTAGCTGACTCAGCATGAAGAGGAGGAAACATTGTTCTGTAAGTGGGAGATGAAAGGCTCCCCACCTCCATCCCTCACCCCCCCCCCCAGGACCCACATCATCAAAATGAACAAATGAACTCATCAGTTCGGTTTTCAGGAGGGGAAATCAGTTTTTGTGTTGCAGGCTCCTATACCAGGTAGTCCATGGGACTCCTAACAGGAATTTTGTAATGAAACATTAAAAAATCGTTTATAAAAGTTGGGCAGCCGGGCACCGGTGGCTCATGCCTGTAATCCTAGCTACTTAGGAGGCTGAGATCTGAGGATTGTGGTTTGAAACCAGACTGGGAAGGAAAGTCCATGAGACTCTAATTTCCAATTAACCACCAGAAAACCAGAAGTGGCCCTGTGGCTCCAAGTGGTAGAGCGCGAGACTTGAGCAAAAAAGCTCAGGGACAGCTTCAAGCCCTATGACCCCACCAAAAACAAAAATTTTTTTTAAAGGTGGGGCATTGGTGGCTCATGCCTATAATCCTAGTTACTCAGGAGGCTGAGATCTGAGGATCACAGTGCCAAGTCAGCTTAGGAAGACACATGTGAGACACTTCTTTCCAATTGACCAGCAAAAAAGCCAGAATTGGAGGTGTGGCTCAGGTGGTAGAACACCAAGCAACACCAAGGCTGTTGAGTTCAAGCCCCAATATTAGCACCAAAAAAAAAAAAAAAAAGTCCAGGCTCAATGGATTGTACCTGTATCACAGCTACTCAGGAGACAGAAATCAGGAAGATCTCAGTTCAGGGCTAGCCTAGGCAAAAAGTTAAGTGATACCCAATCGTAACAAATTGGTTTGTTTTTGTTTTTTTTTTGGGTCTGGTCCTGGGGCCTGAACTCTGGGCCTGGGCATTGGCCCTCAGCTTTTTAGCTCAAGGTTAGCGCTCTACCACTTGAGCCACAGCGCCACTTCCAGCTTTTTCTGCTTATTTGGTGCTGAGGAATCGAACACAGGGCCTCAGGCATGCAAGGCAAGCGCTCTACCACTGAGCCACCTTCCCAGCCCAACTGTAACAAATTGGTTGAAGTACAGCATGTCTGTCATTTTAGTTACATGGGAGCCACAGGTAGGAGGAACATGGCCTGAAGGCAAAACGTAAGACCTGATCCAGAAAAATAAAGCAAAAAGAGCCCGGGGAATCATTCATGTAGCAGAGCACATTCCTAATAAGCACAAAATTCTGCATCCAAAGCCCAATACCACTAGAAAGAAATTGTTTCAAAAAATGAAGTCCTGAGCCAGTTGCCGGTGACTCACGCCTGTAATCCTAGTTATTCAGGAGGCTGAGATCTGAGGATCGCAGGTCAGAGCCAGCCCAGGCAGAAAAGTCCGTGAGACTCTTATCTCCAATGAACCATCAGAAAACTGGAAGTGGCGCTGTGGCTCAAGTGGTAGAGCGCTAACCTTGAGCTGAAGAGCTGAGGGACAGCGCCCAGGCCAAGTTCAAGCTCCATGACCAAAAAAAAAAAAAAAAAAAAGTTGGGACTAAGAGAGTAATAGAGGAGGTGAATTTGATCCAAGTACATTATATGCATGTATGGAAAACAGCACATGAAAGCCTTTGTACAGTTATATACACTAGAAATAAGTAAGAATTTTGTCAGAGGCCAGTGACTCATGTCTGTAACCTTAGTGATTCAGGAGGCTAAGTTCTGAGGGTCATGACTCATGACTCAAAGCCAGGCCAGGCCAGAAAGTCCGAATTCACCACTCAAAGAAGCACCAGTCTTGAGCAAAAAAGCTAAGGGATAGTACCCAAGACCTGAGTTCAAGCCTCAGGGTCAGCACACAAACAAAACAACCAAGTGCCCTGTGGGCAAGGAAAGGAGATGCCACTGGAGAGACGCTTCCAGTTAAGAACCAGGGAACAGAAGCCTTCTGGAAGGGAAGAATTTGGAATGTTGAAGTTGAAGAGATTAAGAGCTCTGCAGGCCAGTCCTTGAGCCCAGAGTCCCTCCAGTAGGCCTACGCTGCCCACTGCAGTCCCAGCTCATTGTCAGAGCCCCCTTTTTCCTTTCTGTGTAGGCCCCTGGTCTGTGTTCTGGTTCACATAAGACATATCCTTCACTTGTGTGTGTGTGTGTGAGAGAGAGAGAGAGAGAGAGAGAGGGAGAGAGTACATGTTCACATGCATGTGGGTTGTGTGTGTATGTTGAACTCAGGGTCTTGAGCTCTTGCTTAGCATTTTCCCTCGATGATGTTTCTACCATTTGAGCCACTCCTCCACTTATGACTTTTTGCTGGTTAACTGGAGACAGTAGTCTGTCAGATTTGTCTGTCCTACCTAGCTTTGTGTGTGTGTGTGTGTGTGTTGTGGAGTTTGAACTCTGGGCCTGGGCACTGTCCCTGAGCTCTTTACTCAAGGCTAATGCTCTACCACTTGAGCCTGGGCTGGCTTTGAACCACAATCCTTAGATCTCAGCCTCCTGAGTAGCTAGGAATACAGGTGTGAGCCACTGACACCCCGATTACATCATTTAATTTGAAAAGCCTATGAAATGAGGACCATAAAGAGGATGCTTGCTGAGGGAAAAGTGAATCACCTGGGTTTGTGTTCTTAGAGCCTGCTCTGTTCAGCCTTAGGAGACAACACTGCTGGTTTGGGAGTCTCAGGACATGAACTTCTTCCCCCATGGGAAAGCCCCTGTGGGGTGCCGGGAGAGCAACGGTCTGATGAGAAACCAGTCCAGATTTTCACTGGGTTATTTACAGCCAGAAAGCCACCAGACATCCAACTCTATTATAGCAGGATTCAGGCAGGGACAGCCCAGTTAAATGGGGACAGGAAATGGGCCCACACATTGGTCACCTGCTCCCATCCATCTTTTGGACATTTGCCTGACTTGCCTGTCCCCATACGCACTCAGCCCACATTGAGCAATTCTACCATAGACCAGACAGATCCTTCTCATGACTAAAAAGTGACTTCAGAAATTGACTCCTTTTTCATAAAAGGGAGAGAAAATACCACACAAGATCATTTCCTATTTGTGTCATCTGACAAAAGTCACATCACTTATTTGGAAACATTTGAAAAAACAAAAAATAACCCAGTCTTAGACAAAAGCTCAACAATCTCATTCTGAATAAGCTGGATTTACTGAGAAACAAAGATACATTGAAAAGACAAATAGAGAAAGTTACTAAACAACCTCATGTAGAGAAGGGAAGAGGGCAGAAGCAGAAAGGATCTGCCCCTGTACCTATTCATCATCCTTAGCACTTTCTTCAAACGTCAAATATATCCACGTGTAAGGACTCACACCTGTAATCTTAGCTACTGGAAAGGCTGAGATCTGGGGATTGAGGTTCAAGCCCAGCCCAGACAGAAATATCTAAGAGATTTCATCTCCAAAATGACCAGCAAAAAGCCAGGCTCAGAGAAACAAAATGATGGATATTTTCTCTCATATGATGAAGCTAGATCTAAAATATTGGGACATACAGGTCTCTAGGCATTCACACACAGTGAAATCAAAAGACGTTATTCGTAGGAGAGGAACACAAGGCACAATGCCTGTGTGATTTTTTTTTTTGGGTCCAGTCGTGGGGCCTGAACTCTGGGCCTGGGCGCTGTTCCTCAGCTCTTCAGCTCAAGGCTAGCGCTCTACCACTTGAGCCACAGCACCACTTCTGGCTTTTTTTCTTTTTTCTTATGTGGTGCTGAGGAATGGAACCCAGGGCCTCATGCATGCAAGGCAAACGCTCTACCATTGAGCCACCTTCCCAGCCCCGCCTATGTGATTTTTATCATAAAAAAGAATATCTGTCAAAAATGAACTCCAGAAAATGGAAATGAGGCTTTTTCTATTTTTCTGTTATTTTCTTTCATGCATGATTTGTTTGTCTATATGTCTTCGGAGTAAAAGGGGAGGCAGAGAATGGAGGGACAAAGGGTGAATAAATGCAGTGTTGGGACTCACTGGACCCTAGGTGGTAAATAAACTACACAACTTGTGGGTGAGGATGGGAGGGAAAAACTGGGAGAAAGCAAGGGAAGGGGTGATATTGTCCAAAAGGAAATGTACTCTTTGCCTGACTTACGTGACTATAGCCCCTCTGTTTTTAGCATTTTCAAATAAAAATAATTTTAATAAAGCCAGGCTGGGGGTGTGGCTCAAGTGGTAGAGCATCAAGCAAGCAAACAAGTCAAGGAAGCAGGAGGCCCTAAGTTTAAGCTCTGATATCATCATCAGAAAAAAAAACCCCATGATCACAGAAAGAATTGAATAGGGCATCCATATGAGCATTATTCATAATAGTACAAAGGGGAGCTATTTCAGAGGCATAGTATACAGCAATAAACAGGAACCAGTTTCTGGACATGCCACCATATGAGTGAGCTTCAAGAGTGTATGTGATGCTCAATGAAAGAAGTCAGACAAGGAATCTGATACTTTGTTGTCCCAGTTATCTAAAATTTCTAAAAAGGCCAACCTAGTGTACTTGAAGATGGCAGCAGTTGCTGAGAGGTTGCTCCAGGCCTCAGTTGCCCGGCATGCAAGCACCATCTCTCAGGGCATTTCTGCCTCTGCAGCCCTTAGGCTTCTAGAAGACCATGTTTGACAAACCTACTATGGTCTGGCTCTACTCAAGCCAAATTCACCTTTAGCACTAGTTCCTTATCTTCTGCTCCTGCTGTCACTCAGCAGATACCTTACTTTAAAGGCACAGCTGTTGTCCACAGAGTGCAAAGAGCTTAGTCTTGCTGACTTTCAGGGGAAATACTGGGTGCTTTTCTTCTGTCCTTTGGATTTCACCTTTGTGTGTCCTACAGACATTGTTGCTTCTGGTGACAAAGCCAATGAGTTTCATGAAGTGACCTATGAGGTCCTCACAGTTTTGGTGGACTCCCACTTGGCCATCTTGCCTGGATCAATACACCAAGGAGGAATGGAGGCTTTGGCCAGATGAACAGTGCACTCTTGTTGGATTTAACCAATTTCCCCAGACCGTGGCGCGCTGTTGGAAGGCCCTGGCCTTGCACTCAGAGGTCTCTTCACAGTTGACCCCAATAGTGTCATCAAGCACATGAGTGTCAGTGACCTATCAGCCAATGGGCCGGAGCATGGAAGAGACGTTCCCGTCTGTGGAAACCCATGGAGAAGTCTGCCCTGCAAACTGGACACCCCATTCCCCTACAATCACGCCAAGCTCAAAGAATACTTGGAGAAGGCCATGAGGAGATGACCTGTGTGTACCTGAGGCCTCACCACCTCGGCAGGTGCCCTTTTGGCATTTCAAAGATTATTTATAGAAGGAAAAACCCAATCATGCTTGTATTTATAGATGTTACTCTTTTTTTTTTTAAACAAAGAAAACCCTCTTGTTTCCATTTCCTGGAGAGAGATTACTCTTAATGTTTTCTTTTTCTTTTTTTGTAAAGCTGAATAAGACTTTGTCTGGTGATTAGTTGCTAAGAAGTCTGTCCTTGGCAATGTCTTTTTTTTTTTTTGTCTTGGGGCTTGAACTCTGGACCTGGACACTGTCCCTGAGCTCCTTTTGCTCAAGGCTAGCACTCTACCACTTGAGCCACACCACCACTTCTAATTTTCTGGTGGTTAATTGGAGATAAGAGTCTCACATATTTTCCTGCCCCAGCTGGCTCTGAACCGTGATCCTCAGATCTCAGCCTCCTGAGTAGCTAGGATTACAGGCGTGAGCCGCTGGTGCCTGGCTGTGCCTGGCTTCTTGGCAATGTCTTTATTGATCATGTCTTCAATGGGCAAAGGAAACACTCTTTTTCCTTAGTTTTAGTCCCTGAACCTTAGCTGCACCAAAGTTATACAAGCACAGAATGGTTCCGTCTAAGGGTCCTGATTTTTCTTCCTGAAGTTCTTTGTATTAAACTGAATTTCCTCTAAGGCAACATAGCTTTACGTTATTAGGCTCTGTTGTCTAAGCTAACACTCAAAATGGATGTCTATGTGCTGGAAATAAATGTGAATCGAGACTAAAACATGGTGGCAATGTGACTTCCGTGACTGATCACGCATGACCCTGCCCGGGTTTATAGTGTACAGTCACTTTACTTATTTTATTCATTTGCTGATTTCATTCAGTGGGTATTTTCAGATAATAATTAGATGTAATTATAAAGGATTATATTAAATACAGAGATTGAGTTTTGATTCAAGTGCTTGATGTAAAATATATCATAAAAATAAACCTACTTAAAAATTTTTTTAATGGCAAAAGTATAGAGAGAAAAGACAGCTAGAGCACAGACAGCTGGCATAGAGGTAGAAGGGCGGCCTCAGTGCCAATGGGTGTGAAGGAACTTTCTGTGGTGAAGCCAGTGTTCTAACCCAGGGAACGGGCAAGGCAAGCTGTATAAATTCAGTAAAATACATGTAATTCAGCCTTAGTATGAATTTTAGAGTATGTAATTTGGACCTCAATAAAACAAAGTGGGCACCAGGCACCAGTGGCTCACACCTATAATCCCAGCTACTCAGGAGACTGAGATCTGAGGATCACGGTTCAAAGCCAGTCCTGGCAGAAAAGTCCGTGAGGTTTTTAGATAACTGTTATCCACCAGAAAACTGGAAGTGGTGCTGTGGCTCAAGTAGTAGAGCTAGCCTTAAGCAAAAGGAGTTCAGGGACAGCACGGAGGCCCAGAGTTCAAGCCCAAGTCCCCTCACCCCCCACAAAAGTGCTACAGGTTATATAATTGTGGGCTCCACAGAGCCAAAAAAGACAAAGGCCAAGGCTGCAGGGTCATCTTCAGCTTACAGAGAATGCGTACTGTTCTAAGACGTGTGGCTGGCTTAGCCCAGCTCTGCTTTGGAATTCCTGAGATATTAAAATAATCTTAAAAGCCAGGCGCCGGTGGCTCACACCTGTAATTCTAGCTACTCAGGAGGATGAGATCTGAGGATTGGGGTTTGAAGCCAGCCCGAACAGGACACTCTGTGATTCTTCTCTCCAATAAACTACTCAAAAAAGCCAGAAGTGGCACTGTGGCTCAAGTGGTAGAATGCTCACCTTGAGCAAAAGAAGCTTGGGGCAAGAACCCAGACTGAGTTTAAACCCCATGACGGACAAAAAAAAAAAAATCTTAAAGATAAGTTCATGAGAAAAAGGTGAACAGAGCAGGTAACAAAGATGCCTCACCCCAGGTACTACTGGCTCACACCTAAATCCTAGCTACTCAGGAGGCTGAGATTTGAGGATTGTATTTCAAAGCACCCCAGGTAGGAAAGTCTGTGAGACTCTTATCTCCAATTAACTACTACAAAATTGGAAGTGAAGGTGATTCAAGTGATAGAGCACTGGCTTTGAGTGAAAAAGTTAAGACACAGTGACTAGGCCCTAAGTTCAAGCCTCAGTATCAGCACACATGCATGCACGCACACACACACACAGAAGTCACAGATAGTAAATGCGAGCCCATGAGAGCAGCGGAGCGTCAGATGGTTTGTGTGGAGGCTACATGCTTTTACATAGGTATTAAGATTTTCCTTTCCAGACACCTCTTGAGCAAGGAATGGCACAGTAGAGAAGGTGGGCAGCCCTCAAGACTCGGGAGGATATACCAGTTTTGTTTTGCTTGCTGGTCCTGGGGCTTGAAATCTTGGCCTGGGTGCTGTCCATGAGCTTTTGTGTGCAAGGCTAGTGCTTTGCCACTCGAGCCATAGCTTCACTTCTGGCTTTTTGATCCCATGGGGGAAGAACATACAAAAGAAACAAAAAAAAATCACATAGTACATTATAAGTACATTAAAAACAACAGCAATAAAGATAGACCTCTTGTGTCCCTATCTTGGGGTTCATTTCACTTAGCATCATCTTGTATGGTCATATGTACATAGCTTTTGACCTTTTCTGCTTTTCCTAGCCATATACTAGTTATTGCAAATAAGGAAAACCATGGGACCTATGTTTCTTTGAGTCTGGCTTACTTCACTTAATATATATATATTTTTTCCAAATACAATGGTTAGATGCCACGAAGTAGGGGCTAATGTCTTAACCGTATGCATGTTGTCAGGCTTAAGGGGAGTGCTAACCTCTTCTCCTTTCATACAACACTGTTTTAATGTGTTTTGGACAAGGTCCAGCTGTGTAACCACGTGGCCTGGAACTCATACTTCTCCTGCCTCTGGATCCTGAGTGCAAGAATTAGAGGTATGGGGCTGGAAAAGTGGCTCAGTGGTAGAGTGCTTGCCTTGCATGCATGAGGCCCTGGGTTCGATTCCTCAGCACCACATATGCAGAAAAAGTTGGAAGTGGTGCTGTGGCTCAAGTGATAGAGCACTTGCCTTGAGCTGAAGAGCTGAGGGACAGCGCCCAGGCTCAGAGTTCAGGCCTCACGACTGGCAAAAAAAAAAGAAAAAAGAAAAAAAAAGAATTAGAGGAATGAACCACTGAGCCTGGCTTAGACCAGGTTAAAAACCAACTCTCATGCCAGGGTGTGGCTCAAGTGGTAGAACACTGAGTCTAAACTCCAGAATAAGCAAAAAAATAAATAAGCAATACCAGCTATCTTTTACTCAAGTGTTAAATATTTTCGTCTGTCATATGGGTTTACTGCTACTTACCCCGTGGTGTGGTTCTAAAGATCAAATGCACTTCAAGAAGGCACCCTTCCTGTCCTGGAGACCATGTGTGTGACTGAGGGAGAAAAGCATGGTTTACTAATGGAGGAGTGCTTTAACAGGACCCTGCGCCCGCCCCTTCCCCCCTCCGCCCCCCCTCTAGTGTTTGTCTGTCCTGATTGTTCCATGTGTTCACTAATTTAGCTGAGGAGGAGGCTGTGAGTCCACAAAACACTCTCAGCCAGCAGAGTGTGCAAACATGTGGAAAAAGGTACTGTGGAAAATAAACTTAAGGGGCTGGGAGGGTGGCTTAGTGGTAGAGTGCTTGCCTGGGTTCTCTTCCACAATACCATATCAACAGAAAAAGCCAAAGTGGTGCTGTGGCTCAAGCGATAGAATGCTAGCCTTGAGTAGAAGCAGCTCAGGGACAGTGCCCAGGCTCTGAGTTTGAGCCCCAAGACTGGCAAAAAATAAAAGAAAGAAAAGAAACACGTGTTAGCCTCAGTTTATCTCAACGCATACGTACCTTCAGCAATTGGCCCACCCCATTTTAAATGCCCTGCTGAATTACCGATTTGTGCCTCTGAGAGGAAAGACCACTACCATGTACATGGGGACCAACACACAAATCCTCTTCTCCCTCCTTTGTGAAAACTGTGTATTCTCTATATTCTCAATGAAAGACAGAACAGTAAATAACCACTCAGGAACCCCCCAATATAACCATACGAAGGTTTTGTTGGTCCAATTCTGAAATTTTCCTATGTAATGCAAGCAGGAATCAACATCTCATGTTTGTCTAGACACTAGACCCAGACCATCTGGGATCAAACTCCATCTCTACTACCTATAACTCTACCGTCTGATAAACCAGCAAGCCAACAATCAGATCTTATAAGAGGTGTGTAAATTAAATATGGTCTTCAGCTGGGCACTGGTGGCTCATGCATGTAGTCCTAGCGACTCAGAGGCTGAGGTCTGGGACTGAGGTTCAAAGCCAGCCAGTGACGTTGTGGCTCAAGTGGGAGAGTGCCAATCTTGAGGGAAAAAGGCAGGTTAAAGCATCAGAACCCAAGTTCAAGCTCCAGTAGTAGAAAAACAAATCACACATATATATCATATAGATCAGATACATATACACACATATATAGGATATATATGTATATGATAATGGTCTCAAGGGCTGTGCATAGTATAAACAAGTACTCAAGAAAGGAGCACTACAATTCCATATACATTATTCAGCAGCATGGCCCTGTTGACATGTCACGCACACATGCCCACACCCATGTGTGCCTGCCCACTGGCATGTATATAAGAGTACAGTGAGCTGGGCGCTGGTGGCTCACGTCTGTAATCCTAGCTACTCAGGAGGCTGAGATCTGAGGATCGTGGTTCAAAGCCAGCCCGGGCAGGAGAGACCGTGAGACTCCTATCTCCAATAAACCACCAGAAAACCGGAAGTGGTGCTGTAGCTCAAGCGGTAGAGTGCTCGCCTTGAGCTGAAGAGCTGAGGGACAGTGCCCAGGCCCAGAGTTCAAGCCCCACGACCGACAAAAAAAAAAAAAAAGAGTACAGTGAGTGTGCAGATATGCACTGTTCTTAAGATTAGTGTTTTCACATGAACATCTGCACATCTGCATCATTTTATTCTTTTTTAATTTTATTGTGTGTGTATGTGTGTGTGTACATTGGTACTGGGGCTTGAATTCAGGGTGCTGTCCATTAGCTTTTTCCCTCAGTGCTGGTGGCTCTACCACTTGGGTCACAACTCTACTTCCAGCTTTTTGGTGGCTAGTTGGAGATAAGAGTCTCATAAGGGTTGGCTTTGAACTGTGATCCTCAGATCTCAGCTTCCTGAATAGCAAGGATTACTGGCTTGCGTCATCATATTCATGGTCAGCTACCATTCTACCATGCAGATGGACTATACTAGCTACAAGGTGAGTTGATCACACAGGTTACGTGCATAATTGCTATGAGATGTAATTAGGCGTTACCTGGTGGTTATCACAGAAATTCAAGAGCGAGTCAAATAAGGATCAGAAACGCAGCAGTCCACTAGATCAAACCAGGCCCATTTACGATTTCTTTGAACCTCTAGCAAGTGAAGTGGCTTATGCAGCCCACTCAAGTCTAGTTATGATTTAAGTCAGACAAGAACCGTTTAATACCAGCTCCAACATTAAAGAAAAAAAAAGGAACACCATTGAATACAAATTTTATTTAGCAAAAAGACAACATGATTCTTCCAAAATCAAAATCAGTGACACTTTTTCAGGCTTCCCTCTTTGCTGATTTGTTTGTGACTGTGCTGTCATCTCCCTTAAGTTCAAGGGAGAGAGGGAGTCAGGCACGGTGGGGCTCTAGGGAAACCTCCAGCAACAACCCTACATTTATTTTCCAATCTAAGTCTCTAGAGAGTGTCGGCTCTACTGGGGGGGGGAACTCATGAGGGATGGGCAGGACGGGATGTCCAGGAAGCCTCAACCATCACTCGTGGTTCTCTGTCAGGCCTAGGATTTGGTCGGTCTCCTCTGTGCTAATAACTGGCTCATCCACCAGTTCAACGATACACGGTTCCAGGGCGTGGATCCTGCAGGGTGCCCACTCCAGTTCCAACACTGTGATGTTGTTGGGTGCTGACGTGGTCAGGATGTGCTGTGGCACAAATAAGGTCTTCTGGGGTCCTCGTGCTGGCCAATAGCGGCCAAGGTTAAAGCCATTGATCCACACCTGACCCTGAAGAGAGACAGAGGGAATATAAAACTATCAACCCAGGGTAAGGTGACAGCTTTGAGTTACCTCATCTTGGTCACATGTCCACTCAGTTTCTCAGATGAGTAGTAGAACAATGAGGACAGAAGGAAAGAGCGCATGTCTGCCCAGCAAATGGCAGACCCTGAGAAACACTCATGTTCACATCCCACAGAGTAAGTCAGTGATCAAAAACCACCTGCTGGATTAAGTCATTTAGAGAAAGGATGACAGTTTCACACTTCTCAGAACTATTTTACTTTTTTTTTTTTTAAACCACGGGATGTTATCTCCATCCATCCTAAAAGATATATTCAATGACTTTAGAGTCACTAGCTTTATATCAGCCTAAGATCTGCCAGGGCCTTGGTTTACAGTAATAGAGAACAGTAGCACTGACTCTTATGATAGAGGGAGAAAATGCCTGTGAAAGTAGACGAGCAGCACATGAGGCACAGCACAGAGGCGCAGGTTTCAGTGACACCTTCTTGGCCAAGGACAAATAGAGCCAGGGAACAAAAATGAGCTTTGTAGATGTTCTACATCGATGAGTCAATCAAGAGCATGTGGTACATCTGTACAATGGAATTGTATTCGTCGATCAGAAAGGATAATAGACCATTTTCAGGGAAAGGGATGGACCTAGAAAAAATTATGTTAAGTAAGTTGGGCCCATGTATCAGAGAGCCCATGTATCTCTCACATGTGGAAGTTAGATCTAAATACAAACATACATAATAACATAGATGGGGGTTTATGCCTAGACACAAACACTGAAGGATGGTAACCATTGGCCTCTTCAGTCTAATGGTGTGATTCCTCTTAACAACCAACAACCTGTTTAACAAGATGAATACCAGGAAGCAGAAAATATGTTTTGAGGGGGAGGACAAAAGGAATGGAGGGAGGAAGGGTGAGTAAATGCAGCCATTATATTCAATGCACATTATGTAAAAACTGAACTACGTAACTTGAGGGTAGGGACAGGAGGGGGAAAGTGGGGCAGCACGAAGAAAGGGGTGACATTGATAAAAGACACATTGTATTTATAACCTAACTTATGGAATTGAAGCCTCTTTGTACAAGTACTTAATAATAATAACAAAACAACAAAAAATCTTGAATTTTGGTCTTGTCTCACATCTTCGTATCTAAGAGAATGGCCCTCAATCCCTTGTGCTCAATGGAGTGCACTGACCTGCTAAGTAGGCCAAGAGCCATTCTGAGTCCCCATGGCTAGGTGGCTGGGGGATTGGGACTGGTGCAAAGAGAACTAAGCAGAGCCTGGGAAGATGACATAGAAGCCACTGCTGCGTCTCCTAGTAAATCACCATGGTTGGCCTCGGGCAGATAGCAGTCTCTGGCATGTTCTAGCTTACTGCTGGGTCTCCTGGGCGCCACACCTTCTATATCTTCCTGACTGCGGGTCCTGCTGGCCAACAAGCAGAGCAACCGTTTGGACAGATTTCTCTGTAGCTCCCTCAAATCCTACTGGAGTCTGGACTTGGATTGTGTGTGCATGTGCGCATGTGCTCAAGCACTCAGTGCCGGCCTCAAGTTTTTGCTTAGCTTTTCTGCTCAAGGCTGGTACTCTATCACTTGAGCCATACCTCTGTGTCTGGCTTTTTGCAAGGAGAATTGGAAATGAGAGTTTCTCAGATTTGTCTTCAGAGGATCTTGGCTCAAAGTGTCCTGAGTAGCTAGGATTAAAGGCATAAGCCACAAGTACGCTGCTAGGACTTACTTTCAGATTCCCTTTGGTTCCTGCCTAGGGCTCAGGAGAACAGGGGAGGTCAGTCTCACACTTCTGGTTCACCTTCCCAGCCCCTTCCCCTCTAAGCAGGTCTGGTTCCTTGAAGTGACTGCAGAGAGTAGCTGGCTCCTCTTCCCAGAATGAACCGTGACAGATATAAACCGCCGATGCCAGCAGCCTACTTTCTTTCCTCTTCACCCACTCTTCCTTCCTATCCACACCTGTTACCTGGGTCTGGGCTAATTTGCTGACGGCAAATATATTACACACTGAAAGAAAAATAAAATGCTTGAGTTCCTTCCTTGACTTGGCCCTATCAAAAAATACTTTAGGTGGGCACTGGTGGCTCACGTTTATAATTCTAGTTACTCAGAAGCCTGAGATCTGAAAATTGCAGTTTGAAACCAGTCCAGGCTGGGAAGTCTGGGAGACTCTCACCTTCAATTCACCACTTCCTGCAAAAAAAAACCCAAACAAAACAAAACAAAACAAAAAACAAAACAAACTGGAAGGAGAGCTATAGCTCTAAGTCTCAAGCATAAAAGCTCAGGGACAGTGCCCAGGCCCTGAATCAAGCCCCATGACCAACCAAAAGAAAAAACAAAACCCAAAGTGGAGGTTTGGTGAAATCTTAAGCATAAACGAGTTCAAGCTTTAGGACTAGCATCCCTGCCCTCTCTCTGCCAAATAGTACTTTAAACAAGGCCCCAACAGCTCACATCTGTAATTCTAGCTACTTAGGAGGCTGAGATCTGAGGATCACAGTTCAAACTGAGCCAGAGGCAGACAAATCTGAGAAACTCTTATGTCCAATTAACCACCAAAAAAGCTGGAGGTGGGGCTGGGGCTCAAGTGGTAGAGTGCTAGTTTTGAGTAAAAACAGCTGAAAGAGCAGGGTGCCGGTGGCTCATGCCCTATAATCCTAGTTACTCAAGAGGCTGAGATCTGAGGATCACAATTCAAAGCCAGCCCGGGCAGGAAAGTCCGTGAGACTCTTATCTCCAATAAACCACTAGAAAACTGGAAGTGGCGCTATGGCTCGATGGTAGAGCACTCGCCTTGAACTGAAGAGCACAGGGAACCTCCCAAGCCCAGAGTTCAAGCCCCATGACTGACCAAAAAAACCCCCCAAACCAAAAAACAGCTGAGAGAGAGATGGAGGCCTGGAGTTCAAGCCCAAAAACTTGCATACACATATACATATACACTCACTCAAAAGCGTTTTAAGAACTTGGCGGCTCAGCCTGGGCAGAAAAAAGCCTGTGAGATTCTTTGACTACCAACCAAAAAGCTGCAAGTGGAGGTGTAGCTCAACTGGTAGAGCACCCAGCTGTGAGCAAGAAATCCAAGTGAGAGCACTGAGTTCAAGCCCCAGTACTGCTACCTTCCCCCCAAAAAGAAAAAACTTGTTTAAAGTATACTGTATGGCAGGCGCTGGTGGCTCATGCTTATAGTCCTAGCTACTCAGGGGCTGGGAAGGTGGCTCGGTGGTAGAGTGCGTGCCTTGCATGCATGAGGCCCTGGGTTCAATTCCTCAGCACCACATAGCAGATAAAGCCAGAAGTGGTGCTGTGGCTCAAGTGGTAGAGCGCTTGCCTTGTGCTGAAGAGCTGAGGGACAGTGCCCAGGCCCAGAGTTCAGGCTCCATGACTGACAAAAATAAATAAATTAATTAATTAAAAATCCTAGCTACACAGAAGGCTGAGATCTGAGGATTATGGTTCGAAGCCAGCCTGGGCAGGAAAGTCCATGAAACTCTTATCTCCAATTAGCCACTAGAAACTTGGAAGGGTGCTGTGGCTCAAAATGGTAGAGCACTACTCTTGAGCCAAAAATCTCAGACAGTGCCTAGGCCCTGAGTTCAAGCCCCATGGCCGACATAATTAGTTAATTAATAACTTTTAAAATATTCTGTATGTATCCATGAAATTGCCACAGTGAACATCTCTTGTACTATTAATGTATGTTAATTTTAAAAACACTTAAGAATGGAAGTTAGACAGGCACTGATGGCTCACACCCATAATCCTAGCTCCTATACTCATGCCTATAATCCTAGGAGACCGATGTCTGAGAATCGTGGTTCAAAGCCAGCCCAGGCAAGAAAGTCTGAGATTCTTACCTCTAACTACCAGAAAAGCTCAAAGTGGAGCTGTAGCTCAAATAGTAGAACACTAGCTCAGGGACAGCTCCCAGGCCCTGAGTTTAAGCCCCCAAGACAGACAGACAGACAGACACAGACACAGACAGACACACACACACACACACACAAAGACTAGAAGTAAAAAAATTCTAAATATGTATGTTCATGTGTATATATGTACACATGTATATGTGAACATATATACATATGTTATATGATCTATATGTTTTGATTTTTCTCTTTTAAAGTTATGCTGAAATTATTGGTAAATGTGACCTGAAGGAAGATAGCCTCCAAATTCATATGGTAAACTCTACAGAAAAACAAGCCTTTGTAGCACATATTAGTGGCTTCCAGGGTGTCCAGAGGCTGAACAGCTGCCATAGCTCCTGACATGTCTGCCTGACATCGCTTGGTATCCGGGTGCTTCCTACCCCCTTGCTCCCAACATTGAGGTGACAATCATAGAGGAATTCCCAGAAATGCCCACCCTGCTTCTTACTGCATCACCAATGAGTATGCCTGGGAATGTCCATCTGTCTTTTAATTTACCTGAATTTATCTTAGTATTATCAGGAGGATGTAAAATTTCAATACTATTTTAAGTTGTAGTTTACATTTTTTTCAACTGTTTTTCCTGGGAGTACCTTTAAAAGTGGGACAAACACTACACAATCTGAAGGACATTTACTCATGTGGAAAAGTTGAAAAAGATAAAGGTCCAGTTCTGAAGTGGACAAAGGTTTTCAATACACATAACTCATAAACTGGAGAGTTAACTTGTAAGAAATAAAATTAAATAAGTAATAAAGGAATCCAGGAGTTGGTGGCTCATAGCTGTAATTGTAGCTACTCAAGAGACTGAGATCTGAACATTGAGGTTCAACACTAGCCAAGGCAGGGGCAGGAAAGTCTGTGAGAATCTTTGTTGTTGTTGTTGGTCTTGGGTCATGACCTTGGGGCCTGGGCACTGTTCCTGAGATTTTTTGCTCAAGGCTAGAGCTTAGCCACTTTGAGCTACAGCTCTGCTTCCAGTTTTTAGGTAGTAAATTGGAGATTAAAAAGTCTCATGGATTTTCCCTAGGCTTCAAAACAAGATCCTTCTCCATCTCAGCCTCCTGAATAGTTAGGAATAGACAAGTGAGCCACCAGCTCCTGCCTATCTGAGACTCTCACTCCAATTAACCACTAGAAAAGCTGGAACTAAGGGTGTGGCTCAGGTGCCAGTCTTGGGCATAGTGCCCAGGCCTTGAGTTCAAGCCCCACAATTGACAAAGAGAAAGGAGAGGAAAAGAAAAAAGAAATACTAAATCTTATATTGGGTAAGCATAATTGCAAATTGGGGCAAATAGAGTTAAAAAAAAAAGCCCCTTAAGTTTAAAATGAAAGGGAGGAGGTCAAACAGCACAAAGCCATGGCGGAATATAGAGCAACAACAATAAAGGTCATTATCGTTTGCAGCTCCCTCTCTGCAGAGCTAGAATCAGTTTCTCTATCCTCAGATCTGGCAGATCTGACATGTCTTATTTTGGTCAAAGAATATAGATGAAGTGTCCTGTGCTGGGCTGGGAATGTGCCTTAGTGGTGGAGTGCTTGCCTAGCATGCATGAAGCCCTGGGCCCATTCCTCAGTACCACATACGCAGAAAAAGCCGGAAGGGGTGGTACAATGCTAGTCTTGAGCAAAAGAAGCTCAAGGACAGTGCCCAGGCCCTGAGTTCAAGGCCCAGGACTGGCAAAAGAAAAGAAAAGAAAAGAAAAGAAGTGTCATTTGAATTTTGACTTGGGCCAAGAGAGAGAGGGGAGGGGAGAGGGAGAGAGGGGAAGAGAGAGAGGGAGTTCCAGTGTTTTGGCATTTAACTAGAGATGAGTCTCACAGACTTTCCTGCCCTGACTGGCTTCAAACCACAGTCCTCAGATCTCAGCCGCCTGAGTAGCTAGGAGTATAGGCGTGAGTCCCCAGTGCCTAGCGGCCATGCGGATTTTTGTTCTTTGAGTCTTGCCTCACATAATGTGCATAGGCTGAGGTCAGCTCTTGAGTGACAGGGACCCAGCCCGATCTTCTCGGTAGCCCAACTGACGGCCAGCTGACAGCCAAGGTTTCATGTCCACCCCAGCAGAATCATGCAGTTTGCAAATACTCCAGATTGCGAACTAAATCATTGAATTGCTTTAAACCACAAAAGGTAACTGATAGACATCTCCAGTGCCACAAAGCATCTTTGCATACTTTACAGGAAAGTAAATCAGATCTACAAACTCAACTTTTTTTTTGTCAGTTATGGGCCTTGAACTCAGGGACTGGGCACCGTCCCTGAGCTTTTTTCACTCAAGGCTAGCACTCTATCATGGAGCCACAATTTTCTGGTGGTTAATTGGAGATAAGTGTCTTACAGACTTTCCTGCCTGGGTTGGATTTGAACCATGATTCTCAGATCTCAGTCTCCTGAGTACTTAGTATTACAGGCGTGAGCCACCAGTACCTGCAAACTAAGTTTAAAACTGTAGGGTACAGGGCTTGGAGTGTGACCGAGCATTACAATACTTCCCTATCAAAGCAGAGATTGAGTTCAATCCTGGTACTATCAAAAAAGAAAAAATAAAAGTAAGGTCATCCTGTTTGTCAATTCCTCTTTCACTGATCAATCCCCCAAAGTTCCCCAGCCATGTCAGTGGGTCTCATGGTTAAGTCAGAGGATACCCAGGCGTACTCTGCCGAGCAATCAGCAAGTGGATATGTTTCAAATGTGGATGCTCATGCTCTTCTTTCCCACAGGTGGACTTCCCCAGTCCTCACCATGATGCTCAAGTTTAAGCTTCATCCCTACCCTCTTCTCCAGCAGAAGGGCAGCTTTCAGGGCTGACAGGGAGGAAAAGCTGTTTCATCTCTTTCAAGCCAGCAATGCCTCTTGAGCTTCCTAAGAGCTGGAAGATGGAAATGAGGGTCTCGCCAACTCAGTGGTAAAGATGACATACCATGAAATGAAGGAGTGGCCCCAGGTCCGGGACTTAAGGACCATACATAAAAAGAAGCCTGAGAAGGAAGACAGCCCCGAGGAAAGGCTAGAACAGCTGTCCGAGTGGCTTTGGCAGGTATTGAAGGTTTGAGAAATATCTGGGGAATGTGTTACCCTGGCAAAAGCCATCTCAGAAAGGGGCTAGGAAAGTGGCTCAGTGGTAGAGCGCTTGCCTTGCATGCATGAGGCCCTGGGTTTGATTCCTCAGCACCACTTAAGCAAAAAGAAAAAAGCCGGAAGTGGTGCTGTGGCTCAAGTGGTAGAGTGCTAGCCTTGAGCTGAAGAGCTGAGGGACAGCGCCCAGGCCCAGAGTTCAGGCCCCATAACCTGACCCCCCCCCAAAAAAAGAAGGGTGTGGGAGAAGAGTAGACATTTTTACCCACCTCCCTCCACTGCAGGGAGTCTTATCTGCTGGGTCCCTTGATGAACAGCACACCTGTGTTCACTGGTGTCTTATAGACAGGGTAAAAATGGCTGACCTCTTCACACTAAACTCTAGTTGATGCTCATTCAGTGTGAAACAGAAAGCCACATCTGGCCAGAAAAATCAGAACTGATCTTGTCTCATGAATCACGTTTATCAGTGCCTTCATTCACTAAATCAAGCGTAATCAATTTGTAACAAATGAAGCATAAAAGTGGCCTTATTGAGTGAGGCTCATGCCTGTAATCCTAGCTACTAAGGAGGCTGAGCCCTGAGGATCACGGTTCAAAGCCAGCCCAGGCAGGAAAGTCTGTAGGACTCCCATCTCCAGTTAACCACCAGAAAAGTGGAAGTGGTGCTGTCGCTCAAATGATAGAGTGCTCAGGTACAGTGCCTAGGCCAAGAGTTCAAACCCCGCAACTAACAGCAAAAACAACAACAACAATAATAGTTAAGTGGCTTCCTCTACTGGTGGAAAGGGTTAGGGGTTAGTGTAAGGTGGGGTGGTCAGGCACCAGTGGCTCACGCCTGTAATCCTAGCTACTTAAGAAGCTGAAATCTGAAAATCACAGAGTGAACCTAGCTGAGGCAGAAATGTTGGCAAGACTTTTATGGCTGAGGTTTTAGGCATCATTTGGCCCACTCTCCTTACCTCTACACCAAACCATCTGTCAAAGTGGGAAAAGTGAGCATTGTGGGGGAAGAGGTCTGTCTGATTATCCACAAGTCTGGAGCTCAGGTGTTCTCAGTAGCTAAGACCACAACAACCAGGGAATGCTAACCACCATGTCTGCTCAGCATGCACTGTATCTTCAGAGCTATTCAACTTGGATTCGCTAATCTCTTGGGTGGGCTTTCTTTTTCTTTTTTTTAAAGTTAATTTGCTTTATTGTTATTATAGAGGTAATATACAGAGGGGTTACATTTACATGAGTCAGGTAATTAAGTATATTTCCTTTTGCACAGTGTCATCTGTTCCCTCATTCTCTCTCTCCCTGGACGGGCTTTTCTGTGTGTGAAGCTTTATTGACAGATATTTATCCACATATACACCCACACACAATTCAAGGAAAGATAGGACTATTGTTAATATCTTAGGACAAGTTCTAAAACTACCCCTAAGAACTCCTAAGGAACAGCAGGGCCTTTTAGACAGCTGACTCCCAAAAGTGGAGAATTTCCTCTCATAATCAATTGCACTCTGCAGCTGGAGACATCACCTCATGGAAACCAGATTGCTCTCTTCAACTTCTCTGGAACCAAGGTAAACCAGAACTGAGGTAATGACCAGCCAGGCAACCTGGAATCAAGACTCTTAAACTGTGTATCTCGTTATCGCCTGCCCTTAATTGTTTCTCTACTTGAACCTACTGCTCATGTCTGTACTGTGAAGATGGCTGACGGGGAAGGGTCATCTTCCCACAGCATCATTCACCAAATCTTTTTCTTGCATCTTTCTTTCTTTCTCTTTCTTTCTTTCTCTCTCTCTATCTTTCTTTCTTTCTTTCTTTCTTTCATTCTTCCTTCCTTCCTTCCTTTCCTCCTCCTCCTCTTCTTCCTCCTCTTCCTTCTTTTTGTTGGTCATGGGCTTGAACTCTGTGCCTGGGCACTTATCCCTCAGCTCTTCAGCTCAAGGTAAGCACTCTACCACTTGAGCCACAGCACCACTTCCGGTTTTCTAGCGGTTTATTGCAGATCTGAGTTTCACAGACTTTCCTGCACAGGCTGGCTTTGAACCACAGTCCTCAGATGTCAGCCTCCTCAGTAGCCAGGATTACAGGAGTGAGCCACGGGGGGGGGGGGGGGGAGGCTTCTTCCATATTCCTTTCCCAATATTTTCCTATCTTTTTGTTGTTGTTGGTCATGGCAGGATTGAACCCAGGGCCTGGGTAGTGACCCTGAGCTTTTTTTTTTCTTTTGCTCAAGGTTAGTGCTCTGCCACTTTGAGCCACAACACCATGTCCAGTTTTCTGGTGGTTAACTGGAGATCAGGGTCTCATGGGAGACCAAAAGCTGGAAGTGGAGCAGTGGCTCAAGTGGGAGAGTGCCAGTCTTGAGCAGAAAAAGCTAAGGGATAGAGCTCAGACTGGCATGTGCGCATGTGCATGCACACACGCGTGAGTGGGCACACACACACACACACACACACACACACACACACAATTATCAAATCCTTCTCCTTTGAGATGGTAAAAATCAGATCTCCATGAATGGGTAGAGACAGAAAGAATGAAAGTATACATCTGGCCAAAGGAAGTCCTAAAGGTTTACCTGTGCTTTGGGTAGGCTTCACCCATCTTACCCCCTAAAGCCATTGTCTGAAGAATTAGTATCTTACTGGACTGACAGGTATTCTTCTGCCTCAGAAAGAATAAAAGCTACAGATAGGAACTACTATTTTAGGTTCCACTTCCTGCATGGGGAACAGGAAATACTTCTCTCTTTTTTAATCTCTCCTTACTTTAACCCTGTTATACTAAAATAAGCCCTTGCTAGAGTGTTCAGCTGGTGAGACTCTTTTTATAAGACACCTGAAATGCTTTATAACAGAGGACCTGAAGTTCCTGTGATTTTGTGGGCATACTGCAAAGCCAAGGGAAACCCTCACCTATCCCTCAGGGACAATCAGGCTGACCAAATAAGCAAACACCACGCTTGGATAGTGAGTCCAAGCTCCTTGGATAATGAGACATCCTGTGCCATGCCCCTGCCTTTCCACATGGACTTAGAGCTGGAAACCTATACCGCCTGCAGGCTACTCAGCTCTCCAAGCTGCCTACTGCTCACCTGCAAGCTGCAGATAGCCATAGGACATTCTGCACCACTGGTGACCAAGTCCTCCAAGTGCTAAGCAGAGGCCTGGGTGGGATCTAACCCAGCCAGGGTAAACCAACCCTGACCTCTAAAGTGTCCCATGCTTTTCATTTCTGTACCTTTGGTTGCACTAAGGAGGGCAGAAGAAAATAAGGGGGGAATATGCCTGTTTGCTGAAGGGGATTGAGCCAGGGAGGTGCTTCCTTTGGTTTTAGGTCCTAGAGCCTCGAGAGATCACTTCTTGGCTACTAAAAAGGAATTGGCAGAGATAGAAAGGAGGAATGAAGCGCAGGCTGGGTGGAGCAGTATGAGAACAGGGTTTTGGCCTGGAGGAAGAAGGTGGGGAGGGGATTCAGACCTCAGGCTTCCTCCTAGTAGTTCACTGGGCAGGAAGTGAGGGTAGAGGCAGAATCAGGTTTGACAGGAAGGCCCAGGGAACAAAGGAGTCACATAGTGAGGAGGATGAGGTCCTGGGGGAGGTGTTAGGTGAGGAAAGTATGGGAGGCTTAAGGAGGTCAGGAGGTCTAGAAAGGCCAACAGAGGGGCCAACAGAGGTTGTGGCTCAAGTGGTAGTATGAATGCCTTCCTAGCAAGTACAGGGGCCTGAGTTCAAATCCCAGTACCAACAAAACAAAACAGAAAGGCCAACAGGGAAGGGAGAAGAGAAATGAAGACTGTCTGAAAGCTTCTAGAGGCTGGAGACAGTGAGGGGACAGTGGCCATGACTAATGCATTGCAAAGGCCCACCAGCTCAGCTCAGTTATCCATGAACCAGCAGAGAAAAACCATAGTGGACCCCTTCCAAATGGAGGGAGAGAGGAAAGACAGGAAAGCAAGGGGTAAAAGACTCATAGAAAAAGGATAATGGGCCAGGTGCTGGTGGCTCATACCTCTAATCCTAGCTTCCCAGAAGGCTGAGATCTGAGGATCATGATCGGAAGTAAGTCCTAGCAGGAAAGAATTTTTTTTATTTTTGGCCAGTCCTGAGGCTTGAACTCAGGGTTTGGGCACTGTCCCTGAGCCTCTTTTGCTCAAGGCTTGAACTCTACCACTTAACCACAGTGCCACTTCTGGCCTTTTCTGTTTATGTGGCACTGGGGAATCGAACCCAGGGCTTCATGCATGCTAGGAAAGGACTGTACCAATAAGCCACATTCCCAGCCCCTAGCAGGAAAGACTTTTATTTCCAATTAATCACAAGAAAAAAAAAGCTGGAAGTGGAACCATAACTCAAGTGGTAGAATGCTAGCACAGAAGCTCAGAGACAGCATCCAGTCCCAGAGTTCAAGCCTTAGGACTGGCACACATACAAAATAGTAGGCCAGGTATCAGTGGCTCATACCTGTAATCCTAGCTACCCACAAGCCAGAGATCTGAGGATAGCGGTTCAAAGCCAACCTAGGCAGAAAAGTTTGTGAGACTATCTCTAATTAACCAACCTGAGAATCGGAAGTGGAACTGTAGCTCGAAGTGGTACAGTGATAGCCTTGAGCAAAAAAGCTCAAGAACAGCAACCAGGCCCTGAGTTCAAGCTTCACAACAAAACAAACAAAAGACAACAGGGATGTCCAGTAGGAGAGAGTAAGAACTGAAGACCCAGTGTTCATGGCTGGACTCTACAACTCCCCTGGCCTGGCTTTTTGCTGGTTAAGTAGAGATGAGTCTCTTGGATTTTCTTGCTTGGGCTGGCTTTGAACCTCAATCTTCAGATCTCTGCCTGCTAAGAAGTGAAGCTAGGAATAGAGGTATTAACCACTGTTTCGCTTTCTTATATTTTTAAGATCATTGTGTAACCATTATTAGCCCAGCCCGGCCTGGAACTCTCAACCCTCTTGTTTGAGCTTCACGTGTGCTAGGATTATTGGTGTGTACTATTGTATCTGGCCATACATACAAGTCTTTCTGTGGATATGTTTTCTTTTCTCTTGGGTATAATCCTTAGGAGTGGATCTGCTGGTGCTAACATAATTCCACTTAACCCTTAAAAAAAGCTTCCAGACTTTGTTCTGGAGGTTTGTACCACTTTCCCACCAGTCATGCAAGATTTCCTTTGCTTCGTATCTTTGCCATTTTTTGTTGTCCCTCTTTCTGGGGAGGTGTCTCTCCTGATTTAACTTAGGATCTCATATGACCTGATTATTACAGTAACATTTTACTATGGTTTTGATTTGCATTTCTCTAGTGATAAATGATATTAAGTATTAGTAATCTTTTCATGTATTTATTACTTTTGCCCACTTTTATATTGGGTTTTCTTCCTATTAAGTTGTAAGAATTCTTTGTATGTTCTAGATTTGAGTCTCTCTTTTCTTAATAAAAGATATATATGATTTGAAAATTATTTTCTGTCAGTTTGTGGCTTGGAGTTTTATTTTTGTGATTTTTTTTATGACTAAGCATTTTTAATTTTGATAAAGTCCAATTTACCAAGTTTTACTTTTAATGCTTTAGGTATTAAATCTAAGAAGGCTTTGCTAACCAATGGCAATAATTACTTTTCTCCTTCTAGAATTTTTATAGACATCAGATTGATTACATTAATTAAAAGAGGAACCAATAAAAATGTTTTGATTGAACAACACAAATACATGTAAATGATTTTTTTTTTTAAGATACTGGGGTTTGAACCCTGGGCCTCCTTGCTTGTTCGTCAAGTGCTCTACCACTTGAGCCATGAGACATGTCCCCTAATCCTTTTTATTTTAGCTTTTTTTCAAATAGGGTGTCACTTTTTACCTGGGCCAGCTTGGACCATAATATTTCTAACTTTTCTCATATTTGGGATGACCAGAATGTGCAGCCATGTGCATCTTTTTATTGATTGAGATGGGGGAGGGGGGGTCTCATGAATATCTCTACCTAGTTTGGCTTTGAACCACAATTCTCCCAATCTTAGCCTCTGCAGTAGCTAGTAGTATAGATATGAGCCACCATGCCTGGCTAAACAATGCACTTTTGGGTCAAGAAAGAATTCATAAAGGAAATTAGACACAAGGATAATGAAAAATCTCTTTTTCTGGCAGTCCTGGGATTTGAACTCAGGGCACTTACTCTATTGCAATTGTATCGTTAGCCTCCTACTTCAACAACACTTAATATAAAGTCAAAACTTGAAAGTGGCCTTTTCTCTATCCACTTTCTATACTTGTCACTTCTCTCCAGCCACCTGGCCTCTGCAGATGTGGTTCCCTCTTCCCTGAATATACTTCTATCCCCTTCTTAAGCTAGCACACTTCCACTTGAGCTACACCTCTAGCCTTCCCTCCTCTTCTTATTAATTCCTAATCATCATTCATATCTCTGTTAAGAATCACTTTTCTAGGGAAGGTGTCTCTGTCGCTCTTGGCAAGGTCAAATGTCCCAATTATTATCAATCCAATGGTTAAATCTCTTGTTAACACTCATCATAGGCTTACCATTTTATTGGGATGACTATATGATTCAGGTCACCCTCTCTATTAGACCATAAGTTTTACAAGGGCAAGATCACATGTGGTTGTATTAATCATTGTCTCCCTAAGTACCTGACACAAACCTGAGCCACGGAGCAGCCGCAGTACAAGAATCTGTTGAAGGCCGGTACTGATGGCTCACACTTATAATCCTAGCTACTCAGAAGGCTGAGAACTGAGGATCAGGGTTCAAAGCCAGCATGAAAGTCTGTGAGACTCTTTATCTCCAATTAACTATCAGAAAACTGGAAGTAGCCGGGCTCTGGTGGCATGCCTACTGCTAGCTACTCAGGAGGCTGATATCTGAGGCTCACAGTTCAAAGCCAGCCTGGGCAGGAAAGTCCATGAGACTCTTATCTCCAATAAACTACCAGAAAACTGGAAGTGGCACTGTGGCTCAAGTGGTAGAGTGCTTGTCTTGAGCTGAAGAGCTGAGGGACAGTACTCAGGCTCAGAGTTTAAGCCCCATGACTGACAAAAAAAAAAAAGAAAACTGGAAGTAGAGCTGTAGCTCAAGTGGTAGAGTGCTAGCCTTGAGTAGAAAAGCTCAGGAACAGCACCCAGGCCCTGAGTTCAAGTCCCACTACTGACAAAAAAAATGTCGAATGACAATTTTTGTAAGGTCATGCAGGATGAAAACAGGATTTTCAGGGATAAAGGAAGGGGAGTCAATGTCTTCAAAGAATCAAGGGAGTGACTAGTAAGGGGAATGGACAGAATTGAGTTGGGCTTCATCTAGATTAAGACCAGACACTCAAGGATGTGTAGCTGAATGGAGGAGGGACACTGGGAGTGCTGAACAGAGCACAAAGTCACTGCTGGACCAGATTAACTTTTGAACTGGATTTTCTTGTGGATGAAGAAGTTCTCATAAGCAGTGCTTATGACAGGAAAGCTGTCATTCACCAGTGGATGGTATCAATGAAAATGGAGCTGAGGGGTTACCTCTAGGCCATCCCCAGAGTCCCTGAAGCCCTGCTACCATTCCATTCTTCAGGAATTGGTAATCAAACACAGAGAACCTCGGGCACCTCAAACAGAAGCACCCCATTAATGTCTCTTCTCAGTCCTTCTCAAACTAAAAATCTGATGCTTGAAGCCTAAATAGAAATCCTTCCCATGAAGGTACATACCTTGGTCCAGCCAGGAAACTGAATGTAGGTGTCCTGGGGCAAGTCTGGGATTCCCTGGGGAATGGAGAAGTTGCCCACATAAAAGGCCGGGAGTGTGTATGAAGATGAGCCGCTAGAAGCCTCTTTGGCAACATGGTGGCCAGATCTGTGGTGGCCAGCTCTGTGGTGGCCAGCTCTGTGGCGGCCAGCACCGTGGTGGACAGCAACACGGCGTCCAGCAACATGGCGTCCAGCATCATGGCGTCCAGCATTACGGCGGCTAGCATGATGGTTTCTCCAGACTGCTAGGCGGCTGTGCAGTGCATCCTCAGTGTCCAGTGGGAAAATGGTCCAGTTTGTGAGGATATTATCACCAAGGGTCAGGTTAGAGACTAAACCCTATGAAGAAGAAACAGCATCATGAGCTGGGGAGGGAAGGAAAAGGAAAATGCATGCTTCTGCATTCAGCACTGAATCCCTCGGAAAGCACACTGGGATTCAAAGCACCAACAAACTACACATACAAGCACCCCAGCTCTGGCTTGAGGCCCAAATCACATCTTGGGAAGAGGTGTATGCCTACACTGCAGCATGTCCCTCTTTGGGAGGCTGTAGTCAACACAAGAGTAGACGAGAAGCCCATGGAACTCTTGGCCTCACTTCACCAATCCTCTGTGTTTGCTAAAATAGAAGACAAATGGATCCGAGAAAAGGGAAGGCCTCTGCTTCTCACACAGAACCTGGAGCCAGTGTCGTCTTGGAGCCCCTGAGCTCAGGATGCTCAAACCTGAGTTCACCCAGCCACTGTGAAGTGAGAAACACTAGTTGAGAAGACTCTGAGGTCTATAAGAGGATATGAATGGTCATGACAATAGTGGTGAGCCTCAGAATTGGTGTGGAAATTACTCTATCTGTCCCAAGGGGCCAAGAGCTGGCAAGTCCCTGGCAACAGTTACCACACAGCAGCTTACACTCGGGACTATGTGAGAATACTGAGGCTTACCCTTAGCCTTGAGTTCTCATTCAGTTCAGTTGTTGACAACTGATGTGCTAGCACTTGAGCCACATTTCCAGCATGGAATTTGGCTGGTTATTTTGGAGATGGAACCTTACAGACTTTTCTGCCAAGGCTCAGTGTGAGCAGTTATCCACCAAATCTCAGCCTGCTAAGGAGCTAGGATTACAGATATACACCTCTGGCACCTGGATTCTAACTTCTTCTTCTTCTTTTCTCTTTGGTGTTTTGAGACAAGGTCTCAGTATGTATCTCAGGCTGGCCTGGAACTCATTCGGTAGCATAAGCTGGCCTGAAACTCACGATCCTTCTGCTTTTGCTTCCCCAAAGCTGGGTTTTACAGAATGTACCAATGGCACGTTCTTCACTTTTTTTTTCCAGTCCTGAGGCTTGAACTCAGGGCCTGGGCACTGTCCCCAAGCTTCTTTTTCTCAAGGCTGCCATACTACCACTTGAGCCACAGCACCACTTCCGTCTTTTTCTGTTTATGTGGTACGAGGAATGGAACCCAGGGCCTCATGCATGCTAGGCAAGCACTTTACCACTGAGCCACCTTCCCAGCCCACATTCTTGGCTTTTTATATGAGGAATTTCTCCATTCCCAATGAGATCCCAGATTTGTCTCAGGATACTTTCTGATACCAAGTTTCAACTGTCCATTTAGTGAGTGAGGTAAGTATATCACACTTAGTACTACAATATGCAGTTATGTGGCAGGCTTTTGGCTGGGTATTGGAGACTCAGAGACTACTCAACAGAGTCCAGTCTCTTGAGAGGTCAGTATGGCCTATGAGAGGCAGGCAGGGAAGACCTGATTATAGCTGAGCCCAAGGATGGTGAGAGACATTTATAATAGAGGCAAAGGCATCTACCGCATAGCCTTCGTGTGTAATTGGTTAGCCTCTGAGCTGCTCCCGAAAGGGTCAGGAATTAGTCCCTGTCCTGTTCTAGACCAGGGGTGCATTTGTTTCTTCGAAGAGCCTTCTTTCTTATAGACATCCTGTCTTTGTACCCTCCAGAAGCACCTTGTGGGGACACCCTGTAAGCTAAACAAAAATCTATGAGGCTAGAAATATTTGCTAGAACAACAGATTTTGACTAGACACCTGGGTACAGAATAAAAGGCAAGAATCAGTTCAGCAAGAAAAAAGGCTGTCCACAGTACTCAAGGGTCACAGATGTCCATGCAGCCGAGCTCTCCAGATGCTCAGCACGCTGGGTTGAAAAGGGAGTGTCTTTCATGAGCGAGGTGGGTTTTCAAAGCAGAGGAAGAGGAAGAACGTGGTGGAGAGGCTTCCGTTGCTTTCTGTGGGATGACCACACTCAAGCTCAAGGGAAGCATTCAACTGTTTATAAAGCTCCACTTTCTTATCATCTGCCAACGAAAGGAGCTCTTCAAAATAACTCATCATTTAGCTTGCAAAACAAATCAGGGAGGTTCACTCATCAAGCTTGGCAAATTGTGTGTGCTCTTAGAAACTGCCTCTCTCCTGTGACCAGGCGTGACTGTGATGATCATGTCACAGTATATACATATATCAAAACATTAAGTTGAGGGTGGGCACCAATGGCTCATGCCTGTAATCTTAGTTTACTCAGGAGGCTGAGATTTGAGGATCACGGTTCAAGGTGAGCTGGGGCAGAAAAGTCCCTGTGAGACTCTTATCTCCAATTCACCACTCAAAAACCAGAAGTAGCACTGTAGCTCAAAGTGGTAGAATGCTAATCTTGAGCAAAAAGAGCTCAGGGACAGTGCCCAGGCCCTGAGTTTAAGTCCCCAAGACTGACAAAAGACAAATGAAAACAAAAGAAAAACCATTAAGTTGTACTGCTTAAATATAAGACATATGGGCTGGGAAGGTGGCTCCGTGGTAGAGTGCTTGCCTTGCATGCATGAGGCCCTGGGATTGATTCCTTAGCACCACATAAGCAGAAAAAGCCAGAAGTGGCGCTGTGGCTCAAGTGGTAAGCTGAAGAGCTGAGGGCACCCAGGCCCAGAGTTCAGGCCTCACGACTGACAAAAAATAAAAAAATAAATAAAAAATATATAAGACATATTTCTGGGTGTCAATAGTTCACAATTGGAATCTTAAGCTACTCAGGAGACAGATCTGGAAAATCAAGTTTCAAAGCCAGCCCAGGCAGAAAATGTAAGAACAAACAAATATAAAGCCTATTAAAATTTGCTTCTATGTTAATGGGAGTGGAGGCAAAGAATGCATTATGAGTTTTCAAATCAATCTATAAAACTTTCTCCAATTATTCAGACATATGCCCAGGAACCCTTCAGCCTCAGTCCTACCAGTGTTGCTCAGCCTACCTTAAAATCGTTGATAGACTTGCCATAGTTTATGCGCCCCATGTTCTCTACCAGGATGTCCAATGTGGCTCCAGCTTTTCCCTTTATGAAAAGAAGGATCTTCTGGTTTCGCTCCAGGATTCCTTGAGGTACCTACGGGTTCAAGGTCAAATGAAAATAGAATGGAAGGTATGAGAAGGAGCCTGTGTAGTTAGTCTCACACATTTCCTGCTGTTGGGGGCTACTGCACTTGTAGGGAGTATGTTGATAACCCTTAGCTCAAGTTACTCTAAGGGGCCAAGTTTCCCCAATCAAGGTCTCCTAAACTGCAGAACTGCCAAACACAGCTCTGAGCAAAAAAAGGGCCAGGCTGAGTTCCTTGGAATATTGTGCTGATGAGCATCTGTTGTTGTTTTTTTTAGTAAAAGTAGTGCTGGGATTTGAATGCAAGGTCTTATTATACTTGCTAGACAGACCCTTTCCCACTGACAGCAAGCCCCCAACCTGAACATCACAGAAGAAACAAGAACTGAGGCAAAATTCCAGGGAAGCATTCCTATAGTGGAACTATTTCATGGCTGCACAGTACAAAAGTCAGTTGTGAAGACATAGCTTCTAAACAATGTGGAGAAATGAGACAAAAATCAGATAACTGAGATAAAATCAGAAAGTTAGGTGGGGTATTCTCACCTCAAAATGCTTGATATGATGCCTTAACCACAGAAATTACATAACAGAATGAAGGAAAACAACAGGCATTTTATCAGTTATATATTCCTAATTCTTTACAGGGAGTGTGTGTGTGTGTGTGTGTGTGTGTGCGCGTGCGTGCACACGCAAGCATGCGCATGCATGTGCGTGCTAGTAGTAGGGCTTGAACTCAGGGCCTTGTGCTCTAGCTTGGCTTTTTTACTCAAAGCTGGTACTCTAACAGGTGAGCTACACTTCTGGCTTTCTGCTGGTTAACTGGAGATAAGAATCTCTGGGATTTGTCTGTCTGGGCTGGCTTTGAATCTTGATCCTCAGACTTCAGCCTCTTGAGAAGCTAGAATTATGGGCATGAATCATGTGTACCTGGCTCTAAAGGTTACTTTTTTTTTTTGTCGGTTGTGGGGCTTGAACTCTGGGCCTGGGCGCTGTCCCTCAGCTCTTCAGCTCAAGGCGAGCACTCTACCACTTGAGCTACAGCGCCACTT